>NC_080169.1:126792028-127092028 GCF_950295315.1 Erinaceus europaeus
ATATTGAAACCGTTGTAGCTCTCCTTGGCCCTTGGTCACTTTTCTTCTTTTCAGATGTAAAGACACTGAAGAGGGAGAGGTTTTTGCCCTCATGCTTGCACTGGGAATTAGAAGCTGCCCTGTGTGTGTTTCCAGACTAGGCAACTTGTGGTGCCTGTCCATGTGGAGAGTCTCCTGGATGAGTTCATTCTCAAGCCTTTTTCGCTAGGTCCCGTTGGAGCTGCATATAGCTAATGATATGGAGATTTTACTCCTTTGGACAATTCTTTTCCTGATGCACAGTTTCTCACCAGGTTTTAGCAATGAATTCTCTGAATATCATATCGCATCCATTGTAGAAAATGACTACATCAATGTCTTGCTGTCTCTCTCTCTGTCTCTCTCTCTCTCTCTCTATATATATATATACATATATATGTATGTATATATATATATATATATATATATATATATATATATATATATATAACATGTAGAGGTCTGAAAATATATTTTATCTAGAGACCTGCACAGATCTGGATTCAGGTAGTAATGCGGATACACCTAGCCCTTCTGAGCCACAGTCATGAGATTCATCTCACAGAGCCATTCGTTTACCTCTTCTCACTCTACAAATCTCTCTCAACACAAAATACAGCTGCCAAATCATCTACTTCACTCTAGCTCTTTCTGTCCACCGAGTCCTATCCCAAAACTGTAAATCAAATACGAAATAGACATAGTTCAATTATCTACACAAAGGACATTCTGAGGCTGGACCAGGGAGATGCAATTGCCAGCCTGCATCTTGGTTGGAGCATCATTAAACTACTTCCATATGCAGAGGCAAGGGCAGTTTTGGAGAGTGGGCTGCAGGCCAAGTGTTGCTTCTCAGAGTGGGCTAAGACCTAGATGTTCTAAGTGTAACCTTTCCTCACAAACATAAAATAACAATGCCACTTGTAAGAAGTATGCATGGGCATGGAGGGTTTGTCTTCAGTGCTCTGGCACTGATCAACAAAGGGCCAGTATTTGTCCTTTTCAGTCACTGTCATTCTGTCTCTCTGACTGTCGCTGTGTGCCTTCTTCCCTGGACTCTTCATGGAAGTCAGTGCATGCATCGTGAACTCGGTCTTCCTGGTGTTGAAATTTTCCTTTCTTTGCCCTTTGGTTTAGTTAGTTTTGTGCATATGGCGTAGTACAGAGGATAATTTAGGAGACAGCGTTCCTGCTGCAGGTAACATGCATATGTCCATCTCCAGCTGCAGCTGTCCAGGCCCTCTGTGCTTGACTCCCATTCTCCAGGGCCCTGTGGCTGACACTCAGCCTAAATGCAGCCCTCCTCAATTTCCTGCACTGCATCTTGTCCTTATTCCATGAGAGCCCAGGTCAAGAGAAGTGAAACTCTACTACCCTGGCACACCCATTGTGCTTTTCCTCTATAGGGCCCAATGTAAAGGATCTGTGGTACTGATGGCCACACCAGTGTCCAGATTTTCCATGCAAAATGGAAGATTCCAGGGTTCAGAAAGAGGGTGTTTTGTTGGCTGTGAAATGTCTTTTCCAAGTGCCTCCTGGGGTTTCAAATCCTTTTGAAACCTGAATTTCGTTCTTGTATCCAGGGAATAATCTCACCTCTGGCCCGAAGGCCCATACAACTAGGAGCAAAGCTCTCCCGGGGTTAGGAGGTCTGCCAGCCTGCTAGCTCCTGGAGGTATTCCTGAGTATGTCCTCAGGCCCCAAGTGGTAACAGTGTTTCCCATTACCTTTATTAGCAGCAGCCAGGAACTCAGGTGAGGGGCGGGGCTCTGATCTCCACTGGAAGCTCCTTATTCAGCCAATGGATGCATCCATCTTCCTTTTGTCTCTCCATAGCAATGGCCCTGGGACTTTGTGCTTCCTGCAAGCAGAGCAACTTTGTATGGGACACTCATACATGCCTACTTTTGGAATCTATCTGAGTGTGATGTGTGGACACCAGGACACCATGATCAGGGATTTTAGGACACAGGAGCAATTGCCTTAGCCGGACCCAAAGGGGAGGTGTTAGGGGCCAGGTTCATCCACTATTGTTTGGTCAAACCCAGTTCCCATCTATGTTGAAAAACAGCTCTTTCTGGGTTCTTTCTGGACTTTTAATCTGCTGTCCACTGAGAAGTGGACTGAGAGCCGGGAGGCTGAGTATGCAACCAAACATGACTGGACAGGGTCCTGCCCCTGAATTCTGAGGGGTGCCCCAGCTTCCCCCGTTGGCAGTTTTTGGATGATAGTGAGGCAAGTGTTTGAATCGGGAACTCAGGAAAGCGAGACATGAGAGTCCCTTTGCATATGCGTTCTTCTTAGCCAGAATCTGGGCTAGCTGGATTTCCCTAACGAGCTAGGTTCTCTGTACATAAGTTGATGGTGAGGCTGGCTACCTTGCCACCCATGCTCTGAGACTACTATAAGTGAGTTCTGAGCACACACACACACTGACAGACAGAGAGACAGACAGACACACTCACACACATTCATGTCAGGTCTGGTAGTACAGCATATGGTGAAGGCTGGGGCTGTCTGGGGTCTGTGGGCTTGAGAGCTGCTGCCTTACAATCTCTACAAGCCAGCTTTGAACCTGTCTTCAATGAACACAGTGTAGGAGGTTTTTGAATTCTGGTCTCTTTCCAACTCGTCTATTTCTCTTCTCGCCTTCTCTGTCTCTAAGTCTCACACACTCTGTCGTCACTCATTAATATTTTACTTATATATTTATATTACTGACAGGCCCAGATATAACAAGAGAGTTACCAGAGCACTACTGAGCTCTGCCTTATTGTCTTGGCGATTTCACCTAGGCTACTGGAGTCTCAGTTTGTAAGTCTTTCTGACACAAGCCATATTCTGTCTCCACATTTCCATGCCAGTATTACTCAGAGTTTATAATAAAGTGATTTTTTTTGCAAAACCCTTGGTACATTCTGATTTACAGCTCAATATTGACACCATTGTAGCTCTCTTTGGCCCTTGGTCACTTTTCTTCTTTTCAGATGTAAAAACACTGAAGAGGGAGAGGTTTTTGCCCTGAGGATTGCACTGGCAACTACCAGATGCACTGTGTCTTTTGCCATACTAGGAAACTTGTGGTGCCTGTCCATGTGGAGAGTCTCCTTGATGAGTTCCTTCTCAATCCTTTTTCGCTGTGTCCAGTTGGAGCTGTATATAGCTAATGATTTTGAGATTTTACTCCTTTGGACAATTCTTTTCCTGATGCACAGATTTTCTCCAGGTTTTAGCAATTAATTGTCTGAATGTCATATCGAATCCATTGTAGAAAATGACTACATCTATCTCTCTCTCTCTCTCTTTCCATCGCTCTCTCTCTCTCTCTCCATATATATATATATATATATATATATATATATATATATATATATATAACATGTAGAGATCTGAAAATATTTATTACCTAGAGCTCTGGATTAGGGTAGTAATGTGGATACACCTGGCCCTTCTGAGCCACAGTCATGAAAGACATCTCACAGAGCCATTCGTATACCTCTTAACACTCTACAAATCTCCTTCAGCACAAACTACCGCTGCCAAATTATCTACTTAACTCTTGCTCTTTTTGTCCACCGAGTCCTATCCCAAAACTGTAAATCAAAGAAGAAATAGACATAGTGCAGTTTCCTGCACACAGGATATTCTGAGGCTGGAAAAGGGAGATGCAATACGCCAGCCTCCATCGTGGCTGGAGCATCACTAAGACTACTTCCAAATTGGAGAGGCGAGGGCAGTTTTGGAGAGAGGGCTGCAGGCCAAGTGTTGCTACTCAGAGTGGGCTAAGACCTAGATTTTCTAAGTGTAACCTTTCCTCACAAACATAAAATTACAATCTCACTTGTAAGAAGTATGCATGGGCATGGAGGGTTTGTCTTCAGTGCTCTGGAACTGATCAAAACAGGGCCTGAATTTCAGTCCTTTTGTCTCTGTCATCCTGTCCCTCTGACTGTCTCTATGTGCCTTCTTCACTGGGCCATTATGGAAGTCATTGCATGCATCGTGAACTCGGTCTTCCTGGTGTTGAAATTTTCCTTTCTTTGCCCTTTTGATTATTCAGTCTCCTGTATATGGCGTAGTACAGAGGAGAACTTAGGAGACAGCGTTCCTGCTGCAGGTAACAGTCATATGTCCATCTCCAGCTGCAGCTGTCCAGGCCCTCTGTGCTTGACTCCCATTATCCAGGGCCCTGTGGCTGACAATCAGCCTAAATAGAGCCCTCATCAATTTCCTGCACCACATACTTGTACTTATTCCATGAGATCCCAGGTGATGAGAAGTGAAACTCTACCACCCTGGCACACATATTGTGCTTTCCCTCTATTGGGCCGAATGTAAAGGATCTCTGGTACTGATGGCCACACCAGTGTCTAGATATTCCTTGCAAAACGGAAGCTTCCATGGTTTAGACAGAGTATGTTTTGATGGCTGTGAAATCTCTTTTCCAAGTGCCTCCTGGGAATTCAAATACATTTAAAACCTGAAGTTCGTTCTTGTATCTAGGGAATATTCTCACCTCTGGCCCGAAGGCACTCCCAACTCAGAGCACAGCTATCCCCGGGGTCACGAGGTCTGCCAGCCTGCTAGCTCCTGGAGGGATTCTTGAGTATGATCTCAGGCCCCAAGTGGTAACAGGTATTTCCAATTTCCTTTATTAGCAGCAGCCAGGCCCTGAAGTGAGGGGTGGGGCTGTGATCTCCACTGGAAGCTCCTATTTCATCCAATGGAGGCATCCATCTTCCTTTTGTCTCTCTATAGCAAGGGCCCAGGGATTTTGTGCTTCCTGCAAGCAGAGCGACTTTGTATGGTACACTCATGCATGCCTACTTCTGGGAATCTCTCTGAGTGTGATGTGTGGAAACCAGGACACAATGATCGGAGATTGTGAGGCCATAGGAGCAATTGCCTTAGCCGAACCCAAAGGGTAGGTGTAAGGGGACGGGTTCATCCACTATTGTTTGGTCAAACACAGTTTCCATCTATGTTGAAACACAGCTCTTTCTGGGTTCATTCTTGGCTTGTAATCTGCTGCCCTGTGCAGTGGACTGAGAGTCTGGAGGCTGAGTAGGCAGCCAAACGTGACTGGACAGGCTCCTGCCCTTGAATTCTGAGGGGTGCCCCAGCTTACCACGTTGGCAGTGTTTGGAAGATAGTGAGGCATGAGATTGAATCGGGAATTCAGGAGAGGGAGTCATGAGAGTCCCTTTGCATGTGCATTCTTGCTTAGCCAGAATCTGGGCTAGCTGGCTTGCCCTGACCAGCTAGGTTCTCTGTACATAAGTTGCAGGTGAGGCTGGCTACCTTCCAACCATGCTCTGAGAATATTATAGGTGAGCTCTATCAACACACAGACACAGACAGACAGACAGACCTACACACACACACACACACACACACACACATTACTGTCTGGTCTGGTAGTACAGCATATGGTGAAGGCTGGGGCTGTCTGGGGTCTGTGGGCATGAGAGCTGCTGTCTTACAATCTCTACAAGCCATGTTTGAACAAGTCATAAATGAACACAGTTTAGGAGGATTTTGAATTCTGAGATTTTCCCCGCAAATCGGAAGCTTCCAGGGTTCTGAAAGAGGGTGTTTTGATGGCTGTGAAATGACATTTCCAAGTGTCTCATGGGGTTTTCAAATCATTTTGAAACCTGAAGTTCTTTCTTGTATCTACGGAATATTCTCACCTCTGGCCAGAAGGGCCGCCCAACTTGGAGCACAGCTATCCCGGGGTCAGGAGGTCTGTCAGCCTGCTAGCTCCTGGAGGGATTCCTGAGTATGTCCTCAGGGCCCAAGTGGTAACAAGTGTTTCCAATTGCCTTTATTAGTAGCAGCCACGCGCTCAGGTGAGGTGCGGGGCTGTGATCTCCACTGGAAGCTCCGAATTCAGCCAATGGAGGCATCCATCTTTCTTTTGTCTGTCCATAGCAAGGACCTGGTGAGTTTGTGCTTCCTGCAAGCAGAGCAAATATGTATGGGACACTATGCATGCCTACTTCTGGGAATCTCTATGAGTGTGATGTGTAGACACCTGGACACCATGATTAGGGATGTGCGGCCACAGGAGCAATTGCCTTAGCCGGACCCAAGGGTAGGTGTAAATGACCGGGTTCATCCACTATTTTTTGGTCGAACACAGTTCCCATCTATGTTGAAACACAGCTATTTCTGGATACTGTCTGTGCTTGTAATCTGCTGCCTAGAGCAGTGGACTGAGAGCATGGAGGCTGAGTAGGCAGCCAAATGTGACTGGACAGTCTCATGCCCCTGAATTCTGAGGGGTGCCCCAGCTTCCTCTGGATGATAGATAGTGAGGCATGGGATTAATAGGGAACTCAGTAGATTTAGATATGAGAGTCCCTTTGCATATGCATTCTTGCTGAGCCAGAATCTGGGCTAGCTGGCTTGCCCTGACCAGCTAGGTTCTCTGTATATAAATTGCTGGTGAGGCTGGCTACCTTGACACCCATACTCTGATACTTCTACAGGTGAGCTCTGAGCACACACAGACAAACACATTCAGACAGACAGAAACACACACACAGAAACACATTACTGTCAAGTCTGGTAGTACAGCATATGGTGAAGGCTGGGACTGTCTGGGATATCTGGGCATGAGAGCTGCTGCCTTACAATCTCTACAAGCCAGGTTTGAACCTGTTATCAATGAACACAGTTTAGGAGGATTTTGAATTCTGAGATTTTCCAGGCAAAATGGAAGCTTCCAGGGTTCAGAAAGAGGGTGTTTTGATGGCTGTGAAATGACATTTCCAAGTGCCTCATGGGGTTTTCAAATCCTTTTGAAACCTGAAGTTCTTTCTTGTATCTACGGAATATTCTCATCTCTGGCCAGAAGGGCCGCCCAACTTGGAGCACAGCTATCCCTAGGTCAGGAGGTCTGCCAGCCTGCTACCTCCTGGAGGGATTCCTGAGTATTTCCTCAGGGCCCAAGTGGTATCAGGTGTTTCCAATTGCCTTTATTAGCAGCAGCCAGGCCCTCAGGTGAGGAGCGGGGCTGTGATCTCCACTGGAAGCTCCAAATACAGCCAATGGAGGCATCCATCTTTCTTTTTTCTGTCCATAGCAAGGGCCCGGGGAATTTGTGCTTCCTGCAAGCAGAGAGACTTTGTATGGGACACTCTTGCATGCCTACTTCTGGGAATCTCTATGAGTGTGATGTGTGGACACCAGGACTCCATGATCTGGGATGTGAGGCCACAGGAGCAATTGCCTTAGCCAGATCCAAAGGACAGGTATAATGGACTGGGTTCATCCACTATTGTTTGGTCGAACACATTTCCCATCTATGTTGAAACACAGCTATTTCTGGGTTCTTTCTGTGCTTGTAATCTGGTGGCTTGAACAGTGGACTGAGAGTCTGAAGGCTGAGTAGGCAGCCAAACGTGACTGCACAGGCTTATGCCCCTGAATTCTGAGGTGTGCCCCAGCTAACCCCATTGGCAGTGTTTGGATGATAGTGAGGCAAGAGATTGAATCGCGAACTCAGGAGAGGTAGCCATGAGAGTCCCTTTGCATGTGCATTCTTGCTTAGCCAGAAACAGGGATAGTTGGCTTGCCCTGACCATCTAGGTTTTCTGTACATAAATTGCAGGTGAGGCTGGCTACCTTCCCACCCATTCTCTGAGACAACTATAGGTGAGCTCTGAGCACACACAGTCACAGACAGACAGACAGACACACCCACATACACATTACTGTCAGGTCTGATAGTACAGCATATGGTGAAGGCTGGGGTTGTCTGGTGTCTGTGGGCATGAGAGCTGCTGCCTTACAGTCTCTACAAGCCAGCTTTGAACCTGTCATCAATGAACACAGTGTAGGAGGATTCTGAATTCTCATCTCTTTCCAACAGAAATGGCTGGTGGGCGGGCCTTCCAGAGGCTGCCCAATGAGAGTGCTGCAGGGCCGTATGGGCGGTTCTCAAGGTTGCTTGCCAATCACTGACTAGGGGCATTGACACTCCTGGGCGTGCCCTAGCACACTGGCCAATGATATTGCTGGCAGGGGTTCTGGGCGTGGCCTAGGCTCAGGCCTATTAGAGCATGGCTGATGCCCTGTCTGCGGGCCTTCTGAAGAAAGCCAGAAAATGGGAGCTCAGAGATGGCCTTAAAAGGCTGGGCATGCTTCCAGGAAGTGCGAAGCAGGGTTCAGCCCAGTGCCTTGCCTTGTAGAAGCTGTCCAGTGTGCATGTGTATAACTCCGTTTGTGCCTGTGCCTCTGTGGATGGGTGCGTGTGTGTAAGTCTGAGTGTGTGTTTGTGTGTGTTTGTGTGTGTGTGTGAGGGAGGGAGAGAGAGAGAACAACAGAATCACTGTGGCACATGTGATTTTTTACAAAACACTTGGCACATTCTGATTTACAGCTCAATATTGACACCATTGTGGCTCTCCTTGGCCCTTGGTCACTTTTCATATTTTCAGATGTAAAGACATTGAGAGGGAGAGGTTTTTGCCCTGAGGCTTGCACTGGGAACTAGCAGCTGCCCTGTGTGTGTTGCCAGACTAGGAAACTTGTGGTGCCTGTCCATGTGTAGAGTCTCCTGAATGAGTTCCTTCTCTAGCCTTTTTCGATCAGTCCCTTTGGAGCTGCATATAGCTAATTATTTGGAGATTTTACTCCTTTGGACAATTCTTATCCTGATGCACAGTTTCTCTCCAGGTTTTAACAATCAATTGTCTGAATGTCGTATCGCATACATTGTAGAAAATTACTACATAAGTGTCTCGCTCTGTCTCTCTCTGTCTCTCTCTCTCTCTCTCTCTCTCTATATATATATATATGTAACATGTAGAGTTGTGAAAATATATATTAGCTAGAGACCTGCACAACTCTGGATTCGGGTAGTAATGCGGATACACCTGGCCCTTCAGAGCCACAGTTATGAGAGACATCTCACAGATCCATTCTTTTACCTCTTATCACTCTACAAATCTCTGTCAGCACAAAGTACAGCTGCCAAATCATCTACTTCCCTCTTGCTCTTTTTGTCCACCGAGTCCTATACCAAAACTGTAAATCTAAGAAGAAATAGACATAGTGCAGTTCCCTGCACACAGGACAGGCTGAGGCTAGATCAGGGAGATGAAATATGCCAGCCTGCATTTGGCTGGAGCTTCACTAAACTTACTTCCAATTTGGAGAGGCAAGGGCAGTTTTTGAGAGTGGGCTGCAGGCCAAGTGTTGCTTCTCAGAGTGGGCTAAGACCTAGATGTTCTAAGTGTAACCTTTCCTCACAATCATAAAATAACAATGCCACTTGTAAGAAGTATACATGGACATGGAGGGTTTGTCTTCAGTGCTCTGGCACTGATCAACACAGGGCCAGAATTTCTGTCCTTTTCAGTCACTGTCATTCTCTCTCTCTGACTGTCTCTATATGCCTTCTTCCCTGGACCCTTCCTGGAAGTCATTGCATACATCATGAACTCGGTCTTCTACGTGTTGATATTTTCCTTTATTTGTCCTTTGGATTATTTAGTCTCGGGCATGTGGCATAGTACAGAGGGGAACTGAGGAGACACTGTTCCTGCTGCAGGTAACAGGCATATGTACATCTCCAGCTGAAGCTATCCATGCCCTCTGTGCTTGATTCCCATTCTCCAGAACCCTGTGTCTGACACTCAGCCTAAATGCAGCCCTCCTCAATTTCCTGCACCTCATTCTTGTCCTTATTCCATGAGAGCCCAGGTGAAGAGAAGTGAAACTCTACCACCCTGGCACACACATTGTGCTTTCCCTCTATTGGGCTGAATGTTAAGGATTTGTGGTACTGATGGCCACACCAGTGTCCAGATTTTGAATGTAAAACGGAAGCTTCCAGGGTTCAGAAAGAGGGTGTTTTGATGGCTGTGAAATGGCTTTTCAAAGTGCCTCCTGGGGTTTCAAATCCTTTTGAAACCTGAAGTTCTTTCTTGTATCTAGGGAATATTCTCACCTCTGGCCCGATGTCCCTCCCAACTCGGAGCACAGCTATCCCCGGGTCAGGAGGTCTGCCAGCCTGCTAGTTCCTGGAGGGATTGCTGAGAATATCCTCAGGTCCCAAGTGGTAACAGGTATTTCCAATTGCAATTATTAGCAGCAGCCAGGCCCTCAGGTGTGGGCGGGGCCATGATCTCCACTGGAAGATCCTAATTCCTCCAATGGGGGCATCCATCTTCCTTTCCTCTCTCCATAGCAAGAGCCCGGGGATTTTGTGCTTCCTGCAAGCAGACCGACTTTGTATGGGACACTTATGCATGCCTACTTCTGGGAAAATCTGAGTGTGATGTGTGGATACCAGGACACCATGATCATGGATTGTTAGGCCACAGGAGCAGTTGCTTTAGCCGGACCCAAAGAGTAGGTTTGAGGGCCGGTTTCATCCACTATTGTTTGGTCAAACACAGTTCTCATCTATGTTGAAACACAGCTCTTTCTGGGCTGGTAATCTGCTGCCCTGAGCAGTGGACTGAGAGTCTGGAGTCTGAGTAGGCAGCCAAACGTAACTGGACAGGCTCATGCCCCTGAATTCCGAGGGGTGCCCCAGCTTACCCCGTTGGCAGTGTTTGGATGATAGTGAGGCATGGGACTGAATCGGGAACACAGGAGAGGGAGACATGAGAGTACCTTTGCATATGCATTCTTGCTTAGCCAGAATCTGGGGTAGGTGGCTTTCCCTGACCAGCTAGGTTCTCTGTACATAATTTGTAGGTGAGGCTGGCTATCTTGACACCCATGCCTTGAGACTACTATAGGTGAGCTCTGAGCACATACAGACACACACAGACAGCCAGACAAACAGACACACACACATTACTGTCAGGTCTGGTAGTGCATCATATGGTGAAGGCTGGGGTTATATGGGTTCTGTGGGCATGAGAGCTGCTGCCTTACAATCTCTAAAAGCCATCTTTGAACCTGTCATCAATGAACACAGCGTAGGAGGTTTTTGACTTCTGGTCTCTTTCCAACTCATCTATTTCTCTTCTTGCCTTCTCTGTCTATAACTCTCACATGCTCTCACACACTCTTTCTTCACTTATTGATATTTTACTTATATACTTATTTTACTGACAGGCCAAGATATACAAAGAGAGTTACCAGAGCACTGCTGAGCTCTGGCTTGTTTTGTTGGTGATATCACCTACGCTACTGAAGCCACAGCTTTGTAAGTCTCTATGACACAAGCCATATTCTGTCTCCACATTTTCATGGCAGTTTCTCTCAGATTTTATAATAAATATATATATATATATATGTATATATACATACAAATATATATATCTGTCATTTTTAGAATTGTCGACCTATGTTGATCTTTATCAAAATTAACACATTTATAACAGCTTCCTTTTTCATTAATAATTGGCCACCTAGTTGGAGCAGGATTCAATACAATTATAAATAATAGAACCTTCCAGTAGCATTTCTAATAGCATTTCTATCAGCATCCTTATTGTAACTATCATAGTACAGAAGTTGCCTCATTTCTCTAGTGTAAGCTTCAGTACATATGAGTTTCTTTTCATTCTCCTGAAATATTAATTTCTCTGGACTCTGAAGTGTCTCAGAATTTTTTAAGCTGCCCTCTGTTTTTCAGCATATGGTTTCCATTTTCTGCTGTAATCAGGTCTTCTTGTGCTTTTTGTTTTTATTTTTCATTTTTTTTCAATTCTCCTATATCATCCCCATTTATTTGCATATTTATTTAGTCCTATATTACATGAGGTGTCATTTCTCCTGCTTGATAGATTTTCTCTTATAATTGAAGGGAAGTTTACACTCACAATACATTTCATGTCGTAAATACTACAAACATATGGTGAAGCCTGGGGTGGTCTGGGGTCTGTGGACTTGAGACTGCTGCCTTACAATCTCGACAACCCAGGTTTGAACCTGTCATGTATGAACACAGTGTGGGAGGTTTTTGACTTCTGGTCTCTTTCCCACTCTTCTATTTCTCTTCTTGCCTTCTCTGTCTCTGACTCTCACAGGCTCTCACTCACTCTGTCTGCACTTATTAATATTTTACTTTTATACTTATTTTACTGACAGGCACAGATATACAAAAAGAGTTATCAGAACACTGCTTAGCTCTGGCTTGTTCGGTTGGCGATTTCACCTAGGCTACTGGAGCCTCAGTTTGTAAGTCTTTCTGACACAAGCCATATTCTGTCTCCTCATTTCCATGCCAGTATCACTCAGATTTTATAATAAATTGATTTTTTGCAAAACACTTGGTACATTCTGATTTACAGATCAATATTGACACCATTGTAGCTCTCTATGGCCCTAGGTCACTTTTCTCCTTTTCAGATGTAAAACCACTGAAGAGGGAGAGATTTTTGCCCTGAGGCTTGCACTGAGAACTACCAGATGTACTGTGTCTGTTGCCAGACTACGAAACTTGTTGTGCCTGTCCATGTGGAGAGTCTCCTTGATGAGTTCCTTCTCAAGCCTTTTCGCTACGTCACTTTGGAACTGCATATACCTAATGATTGTGAGATTTTACTACTTTGGACAATTCTTTTCCTGATGCACAGTTTCCCTCCAAGTTTTATCAATCAATTGTCTGAATGTGATATCTAATCCATTGTAGAAAATGACTACATCAGTGTCTCACTCTCTCTCTCTCTCTCTCTCTCTCTCTATATATATATATATATATATATATATATATATATGTAACATGTAGAGATCTGATAATATTTTAGCTAGAGACCTGCACAGCTCTGAATTAGGGTAGTAATGCAGATACACTGTCCCTTCTGAGCCACAGTCATGAGAGACATCTCACAGAGCCATTCGTTTACCTCTTGTCACTCTACAAATCTCTCTCAGCACAAACTACAGCTGCCAAATCATCTACTTCCCTCTTGCTCTTTTTGTCCACCGAGTCCTATACCAAAACTGTAAATCTAAGAAGAAATAGACATAGTGCAGTTCCTTGCACACAGGACAGTCTGAGGCTGGACCAGGGAGATGAAATAAGCCAGCCTGCATTTGGCTGGAGCATCACTAAAACTACTTCCAATTTGGAGAGGCAAGGGCAGTTTTGGAGAGTGGGCTGCAGGCCAAGTGTTGCTTCTCAAAGTGGGCTAAGACCTAGATGTTCTAAGTTTAACCTTTCCTCACAATCATAAAATAAAGATGCCACTTGTAAGAAGTAAGCATGGGCATGGAGGGTTTGTCTTCAGTGCTCTGGCACTGATCAACACAGGGTCAGAATTTCTGTCATTTTCAGTCACTGTCATTCTGTCTCTCTGTCTGTCTCTGTGTACCTTCTTCTCTGGACCCTTCCTGGAATTCAGTAGAGGCATCGTGATCTCGGTCTTCCTGGTGTTGAAATTTTCCTTTCTTTGCCCTTTGGATTACTTAGTCTCGTGAATATGGCAGGGTACAGAGGGGAACTGAGGAGACAGCTTTCCTGCTGCAGGTAACAGGCATATGTCCATCTGCAGTTGCAGCTGTCCAGGCCCTCTATGCTTGACTCTTATTCTCCAGGGCCCTGTGGCTGAAACTCAGCCTAAATGCAGCTCTCCTCAATTTCCTGCACTGCATCCTTGTTCTTATTCCATGAGAGCCCTGATGAAGAGAAGTGAAACTCGACCACCCTGGCACACACATTGTGCTTTCCCTCTATTGGGCCGAATGTAAAGTATCTGTGGTACTGATGGCCACACCATTGTCCAGATTTCCAAGCTAAATGGAAACTTCCAGCGTTCAGAAAGAGGGTGTTTTGATGGCTGTGAAATGTCTTTTCCAAGTGCCTCATGGGGTTTTCAAATCCTTTTGAAACCTGAAGTTCTTTCCTGTATCTAGGGAATATTCTCACCTCTGGCCAAAATGGCCTCCCAACGAGGAGCACAGCTATGCCGGGTCAGGAGGTCTGCCAGCCTGAGGTCTGCTAGCTCCTGGATGGATTCCTGAGTATGTGCTCAGGGCCCAAGTGGTAATAGGTGTTTCAATTGCTTTTATTAGCAGCAGCCAGGCCCTAAGTTGAGGTGTGGGGCTGTGATCTCCACTGGAAGCTCCGAATTCAGCCAATGGAGGCATCCATCTTTCTTTTGTCTGTCCATAGCATGTCCCGGGGAGTTTGTGCTTCCTGCAAGCAGAGAGACTTTGTATGGGACACTCATGCATGCCTACTTCTGGGAAACTCTATGAGTGTGATGTGTGGACACCAGGACACCATGATCAGGGATGTGAGGAAACAGGATCAGTTGCCTTAGCAGGACCCAAAGGGTAGGTGTAAGGGACCGGGTTCTTCCACTATTGTTTGGTCGAACACAATTCCCATCTATGTTGAAACACAGCTCTTTCTGGGTACTTTCTGAACTTGTAATCTGCTACCCTGAGCAGTGGACTGAGAGCCTGGAGGCTGAGTAGGCAGCCAAACATGACTGGACAGGCTCATGCCCCTGATTTCTTAGTTGTTCCCCAGATTCCCCAATTGGCAGTGTTTGGATGATAGATAGTGAGGCATGGGATTGAATATGGAACTCAGGAGATTTAGACATGAGAGTCCCTTTACATGTGCATTCTTGCTTAGCCAGAATCTGGGGTAGCTGGATTGCCCTGACTAGCTAGTTTCTCTGTACATAAGTAGAAGGTGAGGCTGGCTACCTTCCCACGCATGCTCTGAGACTACTATATGTGAGATATGAGCACAAACAGACACAGACAGACAGACAAACAGACACACACACACACACATTATTGTCAGGTCTGATAGTACGGCATATGGTGAAGGCTGGGGCTGTCTGGGGTCTGTGGGCATGAGAGCTGCTGCCTTACAATCTCTACAAGCCAGCTTTGAACTGGTCATGAATGAAAACATTGTAGGAGGTTTTTGAATTCTCACTCTTTCCAGCAGAAATGGATGGTGGGCGGGCCTTCCAGAGGCTCCCCAATGAGCGTGATGCAGGGCCATGTGGGCGGTGCTGAAGATTGCTGGCCAATCACTGACTATGGGCATTGACACTCCTGGGCATGTCCTAGCACACTGGCCAATTATATTGCTGGAAGTGGTTCTAGTCTTAGCCTAGACCTCTGGCTAAGAGCATGGCTCGTGACCTGTCTGCGGGCCTTCTGAAGTAAGCCCGACAATGGGAGCTCAGAGATGGACTTAAAGGGCTGCACGTGATTCCAGGAAGTGCGAAGCAGGGTTCAGCCCAGTGCCGTGCCTTGCAGAAGCTGTCCAGTGTGCATGTGTATAACTCCCTTTGTGCCTGTGCCTCTGTGGATGTGTGTGTGTCTGTAAGTGTGAGAGTGTGTGTTTGTGCGTGTGTGAGGGAGCTAGAGAGAGAACAACAGAATCACTGTGGTACAGGTGATTTTGTACAAAACACTTGGCACATTCTGATTTACATCTCAATATTGACATCATTGTGGCTCTTCTTGACCCTTGGTCACTTTTCTTATATTCAGATGTAAAGACACTGAAGAGGAGAGATTTTTGCCCTGAAGCTTCACTGGGAACTAGTAGCTGCCCTGTGTGTGTTGCGAGTCTAGCAAACTTGTGGTGCCTGTCCATGTAGAGAGTCTCCTTGATGAGTTCCTTCTCAAGCCTTTTTTGATCGGTCCAATTGGAGCTGCATATAGCTAATGATTTGGAGATTTTAGTCCTTTGGACAATTCTTTTAATGATGCACAGTTTCTCTCCAGGTTTTAGCAATCAATTGTCTGAATGTCATTTCGCATCAATTGTAGAAAATGACTACATCAGTGTCTTGCTGTCTCTCTCTATCTCTCTCATTATATATATAACATATAGAGGTCTGAAAATATATTTTCGCTAGAGAACTGCACAGCTCTGGATCAGGGTAGTAATACGGATACACCTGGCCCTTCTGAGCCAGAGTCATGAGAGACATCTCACAGAGCCATTCGTTTACCTCTTGTCACTCTACAAATATCTCTCAGCACAAACTACAGCTGCCAAATCATTTACTTCCCTCTTGCTCTTTTTGTCCACCGAGTCCTATAACAAAACTGTAAATCTAAGAAGAAATAGACATAGTCCAGTTCCCTGAACATAGGACAGGCTGAGGCTGGACCAGCGTGATGAAATACGCCACCATGCATTTGGCTGGAGCATCACTAAAACTACTTCCAATTTGGAGAGGCAAGGGCAGTTTTGGAGAGCGGGCTGCAGGCCAAGTGTTGCTTCTCATAGTGGCTAAGACCTAGATGTTCTAAGTGTAACCTTTCCTCACAAACATAAAATAACAATGCCATTTGTAACAAGTATGCTTGGGCATGGAGGGTTTGTCTTCAGTGCTCTGGCACTGATCAACACAGGGCCAGAATTTCTGTCCTTTTCAGTCACTGTCATTCTGTCTCTCAGACTGTCTCTGTGTGCCTTCTTCCCTGGACCCTTCCTGGAAGTCAGTGCATGCATCTTGTACTCGGTCTTCCTGGTGTTGAAATTTTCCTTTCTTTGCCCTTTGGATTACTTAGTTATGTGCATAGGCGTAGTACAGAGGGGAACTGAGGAGACAGCATTCCTGCTGCAGGTAACAGGCATATGTCCATCTCCAGCTGCAGATGTCCAGGCCCTCTATACTTGACTCCCATTTTCCAGGGCCCTGTGGTTGACACTCAGCCTAAATGCACCCCTCCTCAATTTCTGGCACCGCATCATTGTACTTATTCCATAAGAGCACAGGTTAAGAGAAGTGAAACTCTACCACCCTGACACACACATTGTACTTTCCCTCTATTGGGCCGAATGTAAAGGATCTGTGGTACTGATGGCCACACCAGTGTCCAGATTTTCCACGCAAAATGGAAGCTTCCAGGATTCAGAAAGAGGGTGTCTTGATGGCTGTGAAATGTCATTTCCAAGTGCCTCCTGGGGTTTCAAATCATTTTGAAACCTGAAGTTCTTTTTTTTTTATCTAGGGAATATTCTCACCTCTGGCCCGAAGGCCCTCCAAACTAGGAGCACAGCTATCCCGGGGTCAGGAGGTCTGCCAGCCTGCTACCTCCTGGAGGGATTCCTGAGTATGTCCTCAGGACCCAAGTGGCAACAGGTGTTTCCAATTGCCTTTATTAGCAGCAGCCAGGCCCTCAGGTGAGGGGAGGGGCTGTGATCTCCACAGGAAGCTCCTAATTCAGCCAATGGAGGCATCTATATTCCTTTTATCTCTCCATATCAAGGGCCCGGGGAGTTTGTGCTTCCTGCAGGCAGAGCGACTTTGTATGGGATACTCATGCATGCCTACTTCGGGGAATCTCTCTGAGTGTGATGTGTGGACAGAAGGAAACCATGATCAGGGATTGTAAGGCCACAGGAGCAATTGCCTTAGCCGGACCCAAAGGGTAGGTGTAAGGGGCCGGGTTCATCCACTATTGTTTGGTCAAACACAGTTCCCATCTATGTTGAAACACAGCTCTTTCTGGGTTCTTTCTGGGCTTTTAATCTGCTGCACTGAGTAGTGGACTGAGAGCCTGGAGGCTGAGTAGGCAGCCAAACGTGACTGCCTACTCAGCCTCATGCCCTTGAATTCTGAGGGGTGCCCCAGCTTACCCCATTGTCAGTGTTTGGATGATAGTGAGGCAAGGGATTGAATCAGGAACTCAGGAGAGGGAGACATGAGAATACCTTTGCATATACATTCTTGCTTAGCCGCTATCTGGGATAGATGGCTTGCCCTGTCCAGCTAGGTTCTCTGTACATAAGTTGCAGGTGAGGTTGGCTACCTTGACACCCATGGTCTGAGACTACTATAGGTGAGCTCTGAGCACACACAGACACACACAGACAGACAGACACACACATTACTGTCAGGTCTGGTAGTACAGCACATGTGAAGCCTGGGGCTGTATGGGTTCTTTGGGCATGAGAGCTGCTGCCTTACAATCTTTCAAGCCAGGTTTGAACCTGTTATCAATGAACACAGTTTAGGAGTTTTTTGACTTCTGGTCACTTTCCAACTCATCTATTTCTTTTCTCTCCTTCTCTGTCTCTGACTCTCACAGGCTCTCACTCACTCTGTCTGCACTCAGTAATATTTTACTTAATCCTTATTTTATTGACAGGCCCAGATATACAAAGAGAGTTGTCAGAGCACTTCTGAGCTTTGGCTTGTTGTGTTGGTGATTTCACCTGGGCTACTGGAGCCTCAGCTTTGTAAGTCTCTCTGACACAAGCCATATTCTGTCTCCTCATATCCATAGCAGTATCTCTCAGACTATATAATAAACATATACATCCATATATATATATATATATATATATACATCCATATATATATGTATATATATATGTATATCTGTTATTTTTAGAATTGTCTACCTATGTAATTGATCTCAATCAGAATTAACACATTTATAACAGCTTCCTTTTTCATTAATTATTGGCCACCTAGTTGGAGCAGGATTCAATACAATTATAAATAATAGAACCTTCCAGTAGCATTTCTAATAGCATTTCTATCAGCATCCTTATTGTAATTATCATAGTACAGAACTTGCCTCCTTTTTCTAGTGTAAGCTTTAGTACATATGAGTTTCTTTTCATTCTCCTGAAATCTTAATTTCCCTGGACTCTGAAGTGTCTCGGAATTTTTGAAGCAGCCCTCTGTTTCTCAGGAGATGGTTTTCATTCTCTCCTGTGATCAGGTCTTCTTGTGCTTTTTGTTTTTATTTTTCATTTCTTTTTCAAATCCTCCTATATCATCCCCATTTATTTACATATTTATTTATTTATTTAGTCCTATATTACATGAGGGGTCATTTCTTCTGCTTGATAGATTTTTCTCTTATAATTGAAGGGAAGTTTACACTCACAATACATTTCGTGTGGCAAATACTACACACATATGGTGATGGCTGGGGTGGTCTGGGTGCTGTGGACTTGAGACTTCTGCCTTACAATCTCTACAACCCAGGTTTGAACCTGTCATGTATGAACACATTGTGGGAGGTTTTTGACTTCTGGTCTCTTTCCCACTCTTCTATTTCTATTCTTGCCTTCTCTGTCTCTGACTCTCACAGGCTCTCACTCACTCTGTCGACACTCATTAATATTTTACTTATACATTATTTTACTGACAGGCCCAGATATACAAAGGGAATCACCAGGACACTGCTGATCTCTGGCTGATTTTTGGCGATTTTACCTAGGTTTCTGGAACCTCATCTTTGTAAGTCTCTCTGGCACAAGCCATACTCTGTCTCTTCATAGCCATGCCAGTATCCCTCAGAGTCTATAATAAAGATACACTTACATATATGTATATATATATACATATATATATCAGACATTTTTAGAATTTTTGAACTTTTTATTTGATCTGAATGCAGAATTACCATATTTATAACAGCCTCCTTATTCATAAATAATTGTTCACAAAGTTGGAGCAGGATTCACTACAATTATAAATTATAAGCCTTCCAGGAGCATTTCCAATAGCCTTTCTATCAGGATCCTCATTGTAATTATCATAGCACAGATCTTGCCTCCATTTTCTAGTGTAAGCTTTAATACTTATGCCTTTCTTTTCATTCTGATTTACATCTTAATTTGCCTGGACCCTGAAGTGTCAGGGATGTTTTGAAGCAGCCCTCAGTTTCTCAGCAGATATTTTCTATATTTCTGCTGTAATCAGGTCTTCCTGTGGTTTTTGCTTTTATTTTTTTTCAAATCCTCCTAGATCATCCCCATTCATTTGCATATTTATTTATTTATTTAGTCCCATATCACATAAGGGATCATTTCTTCTGCCTGATAGATTTTCTCTAATAATTGAAGGGAACTTTTGACACACAATACATTTCCTTTTGCACTTACTACACACTATTATAACTACTACTGCACTGTTTTTGACAGTGACATCCAGTGCACAATGGATAAGTATTGCATGGCTCTAAAGAATGTTCACTATTTAACCTACAATGTTTTTAACCTCACAAATATTTATTCTGCTCTTTCTTGGGTGATGAATGGTTTACTGTCAACAGATACATGTAATAGTGGGCACGGGGGTCATTTTTCCCACTTTCCCTATATTTCTGTATATCATTTGTATCTTTCTTACTGAGGAGAAAGAAACAGTCATAAATTGAGAGAGCAGGGCCCAAGCAGGAAGAGAGACAGAGAAACAGCTGCAGTTCTAATTTGACACTAGCCCAGCTTTTCCCTAGCTGGGTATGTGGTGAGCAGGAGCTCAAAACGGGGTCCTGGGCTTTCACATAGTTCCCTGGCATCTCCACCAGCTGTGTCTCCAACCCATACTTCCTTCGTTGTCCATGTAACTATAGATCTACTCTAGGCACTTCTCACCTTCATATGCCAGAAACTTAACACTTCTCCCCTCCACCCATGAAACTTTGACCTTTTACTTGAGTGCAAAGCAGTAAGCTCAATCCATGTTATTTCAGGGAAAAGTGTGTGCGTCTCTGTGGAAGGTGTGTGTGTGTGTGTGTGTGTGTGTGTGTGTGTGTGTGTAAGTTACATAAGTGTGTTTCAGTTATGATTACCACTGTTGTTTCTTTATTCCTGACGCAGGGTCTTAGGAACTGGGTTGTGCTATGACAAAGGAAGTTTCCACTGCACAGGTGGTTTTTAAAATATGAATGGCACATTGGAAATTCTAGACACTGTTGTGCATTTTCCCAGGTGGTTCTCAGATGGGTTCTTTACTTTGCTATTCCCATGCTATGTGTAATTTTCTGAGTAGACTCAGAGGAGTGGCATGGGGAAGCTCAGCTGCATTCTTCTGTGTGTCCACAAGGTGGCAGCAAAGCCCATAGTTGAGTGTAGTGATTCTGTGGAATGAGGAGAACACTGGGATTTGTGGCCCATGGACAGCAAGGTTGAAATTGACGTAGAGTGCCCTAGACATCTGTTCTTTCCTGTGAGGTGGGGGGATCCCCCATTTAGCTTTGCAAGTGGAAGGGGTTTCTCTCTTTGGGATGACTCTACTGGGAGCTTGTGAATCCCTGTGCTCAGCTGCATTCTGCTGTGTGTCCACAAGAGGGTAGCACTAGTGCGGGAGTAAGGCTCCATGGGGCAAGTGCCCTGAGGCACTGGGCTATGAAAGTGAAGACAGTGTTTCTTGTGTGCCATAAAAGCATGGCCAGCCTAGCTCAAGCAGGCAGTGTCCTAAGGACGGGTCCAGACAGGAGCTGTTGGGTCATGTAGGCAGAAACAGGGCCTTCAGAGGACGGCAGACAGTCCCCTGGGGAGGGTATAAGAGACTGTGCTCTCTGAGCTTGAGGTGAAGGCCCAGTGTGTATTCATAGAGACAGCTGGCCAATTAGAGAAGAAGAACATCACCCTCAGGGGCTTTATCCAAGAGCTGGCCAATGAGAACTGAGGAGACTTCTGGTCACTTTCCAACTCATCTATTTCTCTTCTCACCTTCTCTGTCTCTAACTCTCACACATTCTGTATTCACTCATTGATATTTTACTTATATACTTATTTTACTGACAGGCCCAGATATACAAAGAGAGTTACTGGACCACTGCTTATCTCTGGATTGTTTTGTTGGTGATATCACCTAGGCTACTGGAGCCACTGCTTTGTAAGTCTCTCTGACACAAGCCATATTCTGTCTCCTCATATCCATGGCAGTATCTCTCAGACTTTATAATAAACATATACATCTATATATATATATATATATATATCTGTCATTTTTAGAATTGTCGTCCTATGGAATTGATCTTTATCAGAATTAACACATTTATAACAGCTTCCTTTTTCTTTAATATTTGGCCACCTAGTTGGAGTAGGATTCAATACAATTATAAATAATAGAACCTTCCAGTAGCTTTAATAATAGCATTTCTATCAGCATCCTTATTGTAACTATCATAGTACAGAACTTGCCTCCTTTCTCTAGTGTCAGCTTCAGTACATATGAGTTTCTTTTCATTCTCCTGAAATCTTAATTTCTCTGGACTCTGAAGTGTCTTGGAATTTTTGAAGCAGCCCTCTATTTCTCAGCAGGTGGTTTCCATTTTCTGCTGTAATCAGGTCTTCTTGTTCTTTTTGATTTTGTTTTTCTTTTCTTCAAATCCTCCTAGATCATCCCCATTTATTTCCATATTTGTTTATTTATTTAGTCCTATATTACATGAGGGGTCATTTCTTCTGTTTGTTAGATTTTTCTCTTATAATTGAAGGGAAATTTACACTCACAATACATTTCGTGTGGTAAATACTACACACATATGGTGAAGGCTGGGGTGGTCTGGGATCTGTGGACTTGAGACTGCTGCCTTACAATCTCAACAACCCAGGTTTGAACCTGTCATGTATGAACACAGCTTTTTGACTTCTGGTCTCTTTCCCACTCTTCTATTTCTCTTCTTGCCTTCTCTGTCTCTGACTCTCACGGGCTCTCACTCACTCTGTCTGCACTCATTAATATTTTACTTATATACTTATATACTTATTTTACTGACAGGCTCTGATATACAAAGAGAGTCGCTTTTTTGTTGGCGATTTCTCCTAGGTTTCTGGAGCCTCAGCTTTGTAAGTCTCTCTGACACAAGCCATACTCTGTCTCCGCATAGCCATGCCAGTATCCCTCAGAGTCTATAATAAAGATACACATACATATATGTACATATATATACATATATATATATATACACATACATATATGTACATATATATATAGATATATATATATATATCAGTCATTTTTAGAATTGTTGACCTTTTTATTTGATCTTAATGCAGAATTACCACATTTATAACAGCGTCCTTACTCATAAATAATTGGTCACATAGTTGGAGCAGGATTCACTACAATTATAAATTATAAGCCTTCTAGGAGCATTTCCAATAGCCTTTCTATCAGTATCCACATTGTAGTTATCATTGCACAGAACTTGCCTCCATTTTCTAGTGTAAGCTTCAATACGTATGCCTTTCTTTTCATTGTCGGGAATTCTTAATTTACCTGGACACTGAAGTGTCATGGAAGTTTTGAAGCAGCCCTGTGTTTCTCAGCAGACGTTTTCTATATTTCTGCTGCAATCAGGTCTTCCTGTGGGTTCTTTTTTTTCAAATCCTCCTTGATCACCCCCATTCATTTGCATATTTATTTATTTATTTAGTCTCATATCACTTGAGGGGTCATTTCTTCTGCCTGATAGATTTTCTCTTAAATTGAAGGGAACTTTTGACACACAATACATTTCCTTTTCATGATACTACACACTACTACAACTATTACTGCATTGTTTTTGACAGTGACATCCAATGCACAATGGATTAGTATTGCATGGCTCTAAAGAATGTTCCCTATTTAAGCTACAAAGTTTTTAACCTCACAAATATTTATTCTGTTCTTTCTTGGGGGATGAATGGTTTACAGTCAACAGTTACATGTCATATTGGGCACAGGGGTAATTTTTTCCACTTTCCCTGTATTTCTGTACATCATTTGTAACTTTCATATTGAGGAGAAGGAAACAGTCGTAAATTGAGAGAGCAGGGCCCAAGCAGGAAGAGAGACAGAGAAACAGCTGCAGTTCTGATTTGACACTAGCCCAGCTTTTCCAAAGCTGGGTAAGTGGTGATCAGGGGCTCAAAACGGGGTCCTGGGCTTCCAAAGAGTTCCCTGGCATCTCCACCAGCTGTGCCTGCAATCCATGCTCCCTTCGTTGTCCATATAACTATTGATCTTCTCTAGGCACTTCTCATCTTCATATGCCAGAAACTTAACACTTCTCCCCTCCACCCATGAAACTTTGACCTTTTACTTGAGTGCAAAACAGCAACCCCAATCCACATTATTTCAGGGAAAAGTGTGCGTCTCTGTGGGAGGGTGTGTGTGTGTGTGTGTGTGTGTGTGTAAGTGTACCTAAGTGTGTTTCAGTTATGATTACTGCTGTTGTTTCTTTATTCCTGATGCAGATTCTTAGGAACTGGGTTGTGCAATGACAAAGGAAGTTTCCACTGCACAAGTGGTTTTTCAAATATGAATGGCACATTGGATATTCTGGACACTGTTGTGCATTCTCCCAGGTGGTCCTCAGATGGGTTCTTTCCTTTACTATTCCCATGCTGTGTGTAATTTTCTGTGTAGACTCAAAGAGGAGTGGCATGGGGAAGATCAGCTGCATTCTGCTGTGTGTCCACAAGGTGGCAGCAAAGCCCATAGTTGAGTGTAGTGATTCTGTGGAATGAGGAGAACTCTGGGATTTGTGTCCCATGGATATCAAGATTGAAATTGACGTAGACTGCCCTAGACATCTGTTCTTTCCTGTGGCGTGGGGGGATCACCCATTTGGCTTTGCAAGTGGAAGGGGTTTCTCTCTTTGTCTGGGATGACTCTACTGGGAGCTTGTGAATCCCTGTGCTCAGCTGCATTCTGCTGGGTGTCCACAAGAGTGCAGCACCAGTGTGGGACTAAGGCACCATGGGTCAAGTGCCCTGAGTCACTGTGCTACAAGAGTGGAGACAGTGTTTCTGGGTATGCCCCAAGAGCTTGGCCAGCCTAGCTCAAGCAGGCAGTGTCCTAAGGACGGGTCCAGACAGGAGCTGTTGGGTTGTGTTGGCAGAAACAGGGCCTTCACAAGATGGCAGACAGTCCCCAGGGGCGGGTCTAAGAGACCGTGCCCTCAGAGCCTGAGGGGAGGGACCAGTGCATATTCATAGAGACAGCTGTCCAATTAGAGAAGAGGAACATCACCCTCAAGGGCGTGAACCAAGAGCTGTCCAATGAGAACAGATGAGAAGTTGTGAGGGCGGGACTCAGAGAGCAGCCTTCTGAAGGAAGCCTGCCAATGGGAGCTCAGAGCTGGCCTTAAAAGGCGGGCGTAACTCCAGAAAGTGTGAAGCAGGGTTCAGCCCAGGGCCTTGCCTTGCAGAAGCTATCTAGTGCGCATGTGTATAACCGCCTTTGTGCCTGTGCCTCTGTGGATGTGTGCGTGCATGACTGTGAGAGTGTGTGTTTGTGTTTGTTTGTGTGTGTGTATGTGTGTGGTAGGGAGAGAAAGAGAACAACAGAATCACTGTGGCACAGGAGATTTTGTGCAAAAAACTTGGCACATTCTAAGTTACTGCTCAATATTGACACCATTATAGCTCTCCTTGGCCAGTGGACACTATTTTTCTTTTCAGATGTAAAGACATTGAAGCGGGAGAGGTTTTGCCCTAAGGCTTGCACAAGGAACTAGCAGCTGCCCTGTGTGTGTTGCCAGAATAGGAATCTTGTGGTGCCTGTCCATGTGGAGAGTCTCCTGGATGAGTTCCTTCTCAAGCCTTTTTCGCTATGTCTCATTGGAGCTGTATATAGCTAGTGATTTTGAGATTTTACTCCTTTGGACAATTATTTTCCTGATGCACAGTTTCTCTCCAGGTTTTAGCAATCAATTGTCTGAATGTCATATCGCATCCATTGTAGAAAATGACTACATCACTGTCCTGCTCTCTCTCTCTCTCTCTCTCTCTCTCTCTCTCTATATATATATATATATATATATATATATCATGTAGAGTTCTGTAAATATATTTTAGCTAGAGACCTGCACAGCTTTGGATTCGGGTAGTAATGCGGATACACCTAGCCCTTCTGAGCCACAGTCATGAGATACATCTCACAGAGCCATTAGATTACCTCTTGTCACTCCTGTCACCTGCGTCTTGGCTGGAGCATCACTAAAACTACTTCCAATTTGGAGAGGGAAGGGCAGTTTTGGAGAGTGGGCTGCAGGCCAAGTGTTGCTTCTCAGAGTGGGCTAAGACCTAGATGTTCTAAGTGTAACCTTTCATCACAAACATAAAATACCTATGCCACTTGTAAGAAGTATACATGGACATGGAGGGTTTGTCTTCAGTGCTCTGGAACTGATCAACACAGGCCCAGAATTTCTTTCCTTTTCAGTCACTGTCATTCTGTCTCTCTGATTGTCTCTACATGCCTTCTTCCCTGGACCCTTCCTGGAAGTCATTGCATGCATCGTGAACTCGGTCTTACTCATGTTGATATTTTCCTTTCTTTGTCCTTTGGATTATTTAGTCTCGTGCATATGGCATAGTACAGAGGGGAACTGAGGAGACAGCGTTCCTGCTGCAGGTAACAGGCATATGTCCATCTACAGCTGCAGCTATCCATGCCCTCTGTGATTGACTACCATTCTCCAGAACCCTGTGGCTTACACTCACCCTAAATGCAGCCCTCCTCAATTTCCTGCACCACATACTTGTCCTTATTCCATGAGAGCCCAGGTGAAGAGAACTGAAACTCTACCACCCTGACACACACATTGTGCTTTCCCTCTATTGGGCCAAATGTAAAGGATCTTTGGTACTGATGGCCACACCAGTGTCCAGATTTTGTACGCAAAACGGAAGCTTCCAGGGTTCAGAAAGAGGGTGTTTTGATGGCTGTGAAATGTCTTTTCAAAGTGCCTCCTGGGGTTTCAAATCCTTTTGAAACCAGAAGTTATTTCTTGTATCTAGGGAATATTCTCACCTCTGGCCCGATGTCCCTCCCAACTAGGAGCACAGCTATCCCGGGGTCAGGAGGTCTGCCAGCCTGCTAGTCCCTGGAGGGATTCCTGAGTATGTCCTCAGGTCCCAAGTGGTAACAGTGCTAATTATTAGCAGCTGCCAGGCCTTCAGATGTGGGCAGGGTCATGATCTGCACTGGAAGATCCTAATTCCGCCAATGGAGGCATCCATCTTCCTTTTGTCTGTCCATAGCAAGGGCCCGGGGAGTTTGTGCTTCCTGCAAGCAGAGCGACTTTGTATGGGACACTTATGCATGCCTACTTCTGGGAATCTCTGAGTGTGATGTGTGGACACCAGGACACCATGATCATGGATTGTGAGGCCACAGGAGCAATTGCTTTAGCCGGACCCAAAGAGTAGGTGTGAGGGCTGGTTTCATCCACTATTGTTTGGTCAAACACAGTTCTCACCTATGTTGAAAGACAGCGCTTTCTGGGCTGGTAATCTGCTGCCCTGAGCAGTGGACTGAGAGTCTGGAGGCTGAGTAGGCAGCCAAACGTAACTGGACAGGCTCATGCCCGTGAATTCCGAGGGGTGCCCCAGCTTACCCTGTTGGCAGTGTTTCGATGATAGTGAGGCATGGGACTGAATTGGGAACACAGGAGAGAGAGATATGAGTGTACCTTTGCATATGCATTCTTGCTTAGCCAGAATCTGGGTTAGGTGGCTTGCCCTGACCAGCTAGGTTCTCTGTACATAAGTTGCAGATGAGGCTGGCTATCTTGACACCCATGCCTTGAGACTACTATAGGTGAGCTCTGAGCACATACAGACACACACAGACAGCCAGACACACACACACACACACACACACACACACACACACACACACACACACACACACACACACACATTACTGTCAGGTCTGGTAGTACATCATATGGTGAAGGCTGGGTTTATATGGGGTCTGTGGGCATGAGAGCTGCTGCTTTACAATTTCTAAAAGCCAGTTTTGAACCTGTCATCAATGAACACAGCGTAGGAGGTTTTTGACTTCTGGTCTCTTTCCAACTCATCTATTTCTCTTCTCCCCTTCTCTGTCTCTAACACTCACATGCTCTCACACACTCTTTCTTCACTGATTGATATTTTACTTATATACTTATTTTACTGACAGGCCCAGATATACAAAGAGAGTTACCAGAGCACTGATGAGCTCTGGATTGTCTTGTTGGTGATATCACCTACGCTACTGAAGCCACAGCTTTGTAAGACTTTATGACACAAGCCATATTATTTCTACTCATTTCCATGTCAGTTTCTCTCAGACTTTATAATAAACATATACATTACATATATATATATACAAATATATATATATATATATATCTGTCATTTTTAGAATTGTCGACCTATGTTGATCTTTATCAAAATTAACACATTTATAACAGCTTCCTTTTTCATTAATAATTGGCCACCTAGTTGGAGCAGGATTCAATACAATTATAAATAATAGAACCTTCCAGTAGCATTTCTAATAGCATTTCTATCAGCATCCTTATTGTAACTATCATAGTACAGAAGTTGCCTCCTTTCTCTAGTGTAAGCTTCAGTACATATGAGTTTCTTTTCATTCTCCTGAAATATTAATTTCCCTGGACTCTGAAGTGTCTCGGAATTTTGAAGCCGCCCTCTGTTTCTCAGCATATGGTTTACATTTTCTGCTGTAATCAGGTCTTCTTGTGCTTTGTGTTTTTATTTTTCATTTTTTTCAATCCTCTTATATCATCCCCATTTATTTGCATATTTATTTAGTCCTATATTACATGAGGTGTCATTTCTCCTGCTTGATAGATTTTCTCTTATAATTGAAGGGAAGTTTACACTCACAATACATTTCATGTCGTAAATACTACACACATATGGTGAAGGCTGGGGTTGTCTGGGGTCTGTGGACTTGAGACTGCTGCCTTACAATCTCGACAACCCAGGTTTGAACCTGTCATGTATGAACACAGTGTGGGAGGTTTTTGACTTCTGGTCTCTTTGCCACTCTTCTATTTCTCTTCTTGCCTTCTCTGTCTCTGACTCTCACAGGCTCTCACTCACTCTGTCTGCACTCATTAATATTTTACTTTTATACTTATTTGTTGGTATGCATGAGACCCCTTCTGTTTCATTTGGTTTAAATCCCCCCTGCTTAACACTATTCTATTTACATAACCACTTCATTCTATTTATATAACCGCTGTTAACAAGCACCTCGCTCCAGGGCATTGGTTCAATCCCCACTGTTTTATGATATGTTTTTCCTCCACCCCCCCTCCTTGTCACACTCTGATTTTTACCAGTCACTTTTCTCTCCACCCTCTCTATGTCACATCCTGTTTCCACCCTACTTGGCAAGTATATATAAAGACAGCATTGTGAGTTTTACTATACTTTAGTTTAGCTTAGCTCGGCTTAGATTGTGCTGCGTCCTGCATGAATAAAGAGATACTGCCTACAGCTCAACTATGAGTCCCTGGTCGTCTGTTACCTGCCCGTGAAGCCAGCCTGGCGAAAACAACCTAACCCGTCGAAAACGACATATGGCGCCCAATGTGGGGCCAGACCTGCGCAACTCCCAGATAAGTGAAGACTTTGCCTACCTATGCACTATGGTCTTCTCTTCTACTTATGAAGAGGTTTGCCAAAGCCTCTACTGTTTCATCATGAGACAGTTACTCTGTCTCTGGAACATTTTGCTCTGGGCCAAACTTTGTTTCCCTGACCGGGAACTTTGGTTTCTTATGACCGGGATCATAGAGCTTGGGAGATGCACGGAGATTTCTCCTTGGACTTTCTGGATTCCCTCTCCCATGTTTCCTGAGGAAAAGGACTACATTTTGCTCCGGGCCACAGTTTGGTTCTTTATGACCGTGATCGTAGACCTTGGGATATGCATGGGGATTTCCCCTGGAACTTTCTGGACTTCTTCTCGAATGTTTCCCATGGAGAAGGACTACTCTAATTTAAAGAACATTCTCGAGTACCCTGGCAGTTCCCAAGTATGGAGACATGTGGTTAGTTCTACTCTCCTGATTGGATTCTTTCTTCAATGGGAAGACGCTTTTAAAAATGGGTGCCTGAAGCAATCCAGCAGGAACAGTCAGAAACACCCTAAATGGAATTTCGAGGACCTTTTTGGACTAGGTCGCCCTCCGGGGATTCTTAATCCTACATGGTGAGATCTTGATAATCTGGTTCAAGTTGCGTTTCATAAGAGAATGATTTGAATGACTGAATTTTTGTTTGACATTGACTTAAAAAAAAAATGCTGGACGCAGCCATGATTTCTAGAGACATCCAGAAACAATCCAAAAAATTGTTTTTTTCCTCCTTTGATTTCTCTTTTACGTCTTGACATGAATCTGAAATGTTTAATCCTGAAAACTGTATGAGTTATGGGTGGGGCAGATAGTGCAATGATTATGTTAATTATTCTCATGCCTAAGGCTTTTAACCGTGGTTCTTCTGTTTACCTTTCCACATTTTATTGAGTTTAAAGTGTTTTAACAACCTTGAAATGATACTAGAAAGGACTTCCAATTATAATGGAGTTATCAATGATAGTAAACTTCTAATCTGCTACAAGTTTTGTTTGACAAGTAAGTGAATTTCAGCTGTCAAGTCTTCACATGAAAAAGCATCTACTCAAATGGAATTCCCGGAAATCCATTTGGACCCCTGTTCTCTGACATCGCCCCCGGAAACCAATGATGTGACCTGGCACGACCTGAAGAAACAGATTCACAGACTCGAAAGCTCACTCTCTACAGAAAAGCAGAATTCTGGTGGCCAACATTCCCCATCTAGACAGACGTGCAGCCTTTCATCCTCCGGCATTTTCTTCTGTGGTCAGCTACTTTGGACTGACACCTCCATCGGACTTACTGGTACACACAGCTGTGTTTCTCAAAGACTAACTTCAGCCAATTGCCTTGAGACTTTATAGACCATGTCCCCTCGCCTGCAGGCTCTGTCCCAGAGGCAGAAAACTCCCCCTCCTTATTAGGTTATGCCCACAGAGGCATGAAGCACCCCAAGAGGCAAGAGATGCCCACAGAGGCAGAAATCGCCCTTTGAGGCAAGAGATGCCCCCAGAGGCATGAAGCACTCCCAGAGGCAAGAAATGCCCTTTCGCCTGCTAGGCCTTGCCCTTTGAGGCAAGAAAAGCTCCACTTGGCATCACACTGGTTATTGCTGCTCGCCTATTTTGTTTTCCATGTCATATGCCAGTTCTTTTGAAAACGCCTGTACAATATACATTTCTGTTCACTCCGCAATGGCCATTAGTTAAAAAGAAAGGGGGAATTGTTGGTATGCATGAGACCCCTTCTGTTTCATTTGGTTTAAATCCCCCCTGCTTAACACTATTCTATTTACATAACCACTTCATTCTATTTATATAACCGCTGTTAACAAGCACCTCGCTCCAGGGCATTGGTTCAATCCCCACTGTTTTATGATATGTTTTTCCTCCACCCCCCCTCCTTGTCACACTCTGATTTTTACCAGTCACTTTTCTCTCCACCCTCTCTATGTCACATCCTGTTTCCACCCTACTTGGCAAGTATATATTAAGACAGCATTGTGAGTTTTACTATACTTTAGTTTAGCTTAGCTCGGCTTAGATTGTGCTGCGTCCTGCATGAATAAAGAGATACTGCCTACAGCTCAACTATGAGTCCCTGGTCGTCTGTTACCTGCCCGTGAAGCCAGCCTGGCGAAAACAACCTAACCCGTCGAAAACGACACTTATTTTACTGACAGGCACAGATATACAAAGAGAGTTAGCAGAACATTGCTTAGCTCTGGCTTATTGGGTTGGCGATTTCACCTAGGCTACTGGAGCCTCAGTTTGTAAGTCTTTCTGACACAAGTCATATTCTGTCTCCTCATTTCCATGCCAGTATCACTCAGAGGTTATAATAAATTGATTTTTTTTGCAAAACACTTGATACATTCTGATTTACAGATCAATATTGACACCATTGTAGCTCTCTTTGGCCCTAGGTCACTTTTCTCCTTTTCAGATGTAAAACACTGAAGAGGGCGAGGTTTTTGCCCTGAGGCTTGCACTGGGAACTACCAGATGCACTGTGTCTGTTGCCAGACTAGGTAACTTGTTGTGCCTGTCAATGTGGAGAGTCTCCTTGATGAGTTCCTTCTCAAGCCTTTTCGCTATGTCCCGTTGGAACTGCATATAGCTAATGATTTTGAGATTTTACTACTTTGGACAATTCTTTTCCTGATGCACAGTTTCTCTCCAAGTTTTAGCAATCAATTGTCTGAATGTCATATCGAATCCATTGTAGAAAATGACTACATCAGTCTCTCTCTCTCTCTCTCTCTCTCTCTCTATATATATATATATATATATATATATATATGTAACATGTAGAGATCTGAAAATATTTTTAGCTAGAGACCTGCACAGTTCTGGATTAGAGTAGGAATGCGGATACACCTGGCCCTTCTGAGCCACAGTCATGAGAGACATCTCACAGAGGCATTCCTATACCTCTTATCACTCTACAAATCTCTCTCAGCACAAACTACCACTGCCAAATCATCTACTTCCCTCTTGCTCTTTTTGTCCACCGAGTCCTATCCCAAAACTGTAAATCAAAGAAGAAATAGACATAGTTCATTTCCCTGCACACAGTATAGGCTGTGTGGCTGGAGCATCACTAAACTGCTACATCACTAAAACTACTACATCAAAAAACTACTTCCAATTTGGAGAGGCTAGGGCAGTTTTGGAGAGTGGGCACAGGCCATGTGTTTCTTCTCTGAGTGGGCTAAGACCTAGATGTTCTAAGTGTAACCTTTCCTCATGAACATAAAATAACAATGCCTCTTGTAAGAAGTATGCATGGGCATGGAGGGTTTGTCTTCAGTGCTCTGGCACTGATAAATACACGGCCAGAATTTGTCCTTTTCAGTCACTGTCATTCTGTCTCTCTGACTGTCTCTACGTGCCTTCTTCCCTGAACCCTTCGTGGAAGTCAGTGCATGCATCGTGAACTCGGTCTTCCTGGTGTTGAAATTTTCCTTTCTTTGCCCTTTGGATTACGTAGTCTTATGTATATTGCGTAGTACAGAGGAGAACTTAGGAGACAGCGTTCCTGCTGCAGGTAACAGGCATGTGTCCATCTCCAGCTGAAGCTGTCCAGGCCCTCTGTGCTTGACTCCCTTTTCCAGGGCCCTGTGGCTGACACTCAGCCTAAATGCAGCCCTCCTCAATTTCCTGCACCACATCCTTTTCCTTATTCCATGAGATCCCAGGTCAAGAGTAGTGAAACTCTACCATCCTGGCACACTCATGGTGCTTTCACTCTATTGTGCCAAATGTAAAGGAACTGTGGAACTTATGGCCACACCAGTGTCCAGATTTTCCATGCAAAACGGAAGCTTCCAGGGTTCAGAAAGAGGGTGTCTTGATGGCTGTGAAATGTCTTTTCCAAGTGCCTCCTGGGGTTTCAAATCCTTTTGAAACCTGAAGTTCGTTCTTGTATCTAGGGAATATTCTCACTCTGGCCAGAAGGCCCTCCCAACTAGGAGCACACCTATGCCGGGGTCAGGAGTTCTGCCAGCCTGCTAGCTCCTGGAGGGATTCCTGAATATGTCCTCAGGCCCCAAGTGGTAACAGGTGTTTCCAATTGCCTTTATTAGCAGCATCCAGGCCCTCAGTTGAGGGGCGGGGCTGTGATCTCCACTGGAAGCTCCTAATTCAGCCAATGGAGGCATCCATCTTCCTTTTGTCTCTCCATAGCAAGGGCCTGGGGGTTTGTGCTTCCTGCAAGCAGAGCGACTTTGTATGAGACAATCATGCATGCCTACTTCTGGGAATCTCTCTGAGTGTGATGTGTGGACACCAGGACCCCATGATCATGGATTGTGAGGCCACAGGAGCAATTGCTTTAGCCGGACCTAAAGAGTAGGTGTGAGGGCCGGTTTCATCCACTATTGTTTGGTCAAACACAGTTCCCATCTATGTTGAAACACAGCTCTTTCTGGGTTCATTCTGGGCTTGTAATCTGCTGCCCTGAGCAGTGGAATGAAAATCTGGAGTCTGAGTAGGCAGCCAAACGTGAGTGGACACTCTCCTGCCCCTGAATTCTGAGGGGTGCCCCAGCTTACACCATTGGAAGTGTTTGGATGATAGTGACGCATGAAATTGAATCGGGATCTCAGGAGAGGGAGACATGAGTGTCCCTTTGCGTGTGCATTCTTGCTTAGTCAGAATCTGGGCTAGCTGTCTTGCCCTACCCGCTAGGTTCTCTGTACATAAGTTGCAGGTGAGTCTGGCTACCTTCTCATCCATGCTCTGAGACTACTATAGGTGAGCTCTGAGCACACACAGACACAGACAGACAGACAGACACACACACACACACACACACACACATTACTGTGAGGTCTGGTAGTACAGAATATGGTGAAGGGCGGGGCTGTCTGGGATCTGTGGGCATGAGAGCTGCTGCCTTACAATCTCTACAAGCCAGCTTTGAAGCTGTCATCAATTTACACAGTGTAGGAGGTTTTTGAATTCTCATCTCTGTCCACAGATGTGGCTGGTGGGCGGGCCTTCCAGAGTCTGCCCAATGAGCGTGCTTCACAGCCGTATGGGCGGTGCTCAAGGTTGCTGGCCAATGACTGTCTAGGGGCCTTGACACTCCTGGCCAATGATATTGCTGGCATGGTTTCTAGGCGTTGCCTAGGCCTCTGGCATATCAGAGCATGGCTGGTGCCCTGTCTGCAGGTCTTCTGAAGTAAGCCCAACAATGAGAGCTCAGAGATGGCCTTCAAAGGCTGGGCGTGCTTCCAGGATGTGCAAAGCAGGGTTCCCCTGCCTTGCAGAAGCTGTCCAGTGTGCATGTGTATAACTCCTTTTGTGCCTGTGCCTCTGTGTATGTGTGCGTGTGTGTAACTGTGAGAGTGTGTGTTTGTGTGTGTGTGTGTGAGGGAGGGAGAGACAGAGAGAACAACAGAATCACTGTGACACAGGTGATTTTGTGCAAAACACTTGGCACATTCTGATTTACAGCTCAATATTGACAGCATTGTTGCTCTCCTTGGCCCTTGTTCACTTTTCTTATTTTCAGATGTAAAGACACTGAAGAGGGAGAAGTTTTTGACCTGCGGCTTGCACTGGGAACTACCAGCTATCCTGTGTGTGTTGCCAGACTAGGAAACTTGTGGTGCCTGTCCATGTGGAGAGTCTCCTTGATGAGTTCCTACTCGAGCCAATTTTGCTCTGTTCCATTGGAGCTGCATATAGCTAATGATTTGGAGATTTTACTCCTTTGGAAAATTCTTTTCCTGATGCACAGTTTCTCTCCAGGTTTTAGCAATCAATTATTTGAATGTCATATCGAATCCATTGTAGAAAATGACTACATCAGTGTCTCTCTCTCTCTCTTTCTCTCACTCTCTCTCTCTATATATATGTATATATTTATATATATATATATGTAACATGTAGAGGTCTGAAAATATTTTTAGCTATAGACCTGCACAGCTCTGGATTATTGTAGTAATGCAGATACACCTGGCCTTCTGAGCCACAGTCATGAGAGACATTTCACAGAGCCATTCCTATACCTCTTATCACTCTACATATCTCTCTCAGCACAAACTACCGCTGCCAAATGATCTACTTCCCTCTTGCTCGTTTTCTCCACCATGTCCTATGCCAAAACTGTAAATTAAAGAAGAAATAAACATAGTGCAGTTTTCTGCACACAGGACAGGCTGAGGCTGGACCAGAGAGATGCAATAGGCCAGCCTGCATATTGGCTGGTGCATCACTAATACTACTTCCAATTTTGAGAGGCCAGGGGTGTTTTGGAGAGTGGGCTGCAGGCCGAGTGTTGCTTCTCAGAGTGGGGTAAGACCTAGATGTTCTCAGTGTAACCTTTCCTCACAAATATAAAATAACAATGCCACTAGTAAGAAGTATGCATGGACATGGAGGATTTGTCTTCAGTGCTCTGGCACTAATCAACACAGGTCCAGAATTTCTGTACTTTTCTGTCACTGTCATTCTATCTCTCTGACTGTCTCTACGTGCCTTCTTAACTGGGCCCTTACTGGAAGTCAATGCCTGCATTGTTAACTCGGTCTTCCTGGTGTTGAAATTTTCCACCTTTGCCCTTTGGATTATTTAATCTTGTGCATAAGACACAGTACAGTGGGGAACTGAGGAGGCAGCGATCCTACTACAGGTAACAGGCATATGTCCATCTCCAGCTGCATTTGTCCAGGACCTCTGTGCTTGACTCCCATTCTCTAGGGCCCTGAGGCTGACACTCAGCCTAAATGCAGCCCTCCGCACATTCCAACACAGCATCCTAGTCCTTATTCCATGAGAGCCCAGGTCAAGAGAAGTGAAACACTATCCCCTTGGCACACAAATTGTACTTTCCCTCTATTGGGCCGAATGTAAAGGATCTGTTGTACTGATGGCCACACCAGTGTCCAGATTTTCCATGCAAAAGGGAAGATTCCAGGGTTCAGAAAGTGGGTGTTTTGATGGCTGTGAAATGTCTTTTAAAAGTGCCTCATGGGTTTTCAAATCCTTTTGAAACCTGTAGTTCTTTCTTGTATCTAGGGAATATTCTCACCTCTGGCCAGAAGGCTTTCCCAACTAGGAGCACACCTATCCTGGGGTCAGGAGGTCGGCCAGCCTGCTAGCTACTGGAGGGATTCCTGAGTATGTCCTCAGGGCCCATGTTGTAACAGCTATTTCCAATTGCCTTTATTAGCCGCAGCCAGGCCCTCAGGTGAGGGGGTGCTGTCTGTGGTCTGTGGCATGAGAGCTGCTGCTTTACAATCTCCACAAGCCAGGTTTGATCCTGTCATCAATGAACACAGTGTAGGAGGTTTTTGAAATCTGAGACACTGAAGAGGGAGGGGTTTTTGCCCTGAGGCTTGCACTGGGAACTAGCCGCTGCCCTGTGTGTGTTGCCAGACTAGGAAACTTGTGTCTGTCGATGTGGAGAGTCTCCTGGATGAGTTACTTCTCGAGCCTTTTTCGATAGGTCCCGTTGGAGCTACATATAGCTAAAGATTTGGAGATTTCACTCCTTTGGACAATTCTTTTCCTGATGCACAGTTTCACTACAGGTTTTAGCAATCAATTGTTGAATGTCATATCGAATCCATTGTAGAAAATGACTACATCAGTGTCTCTATCTCTATATATGTAGAGGTCTCTCTCTCTCTCTCTATCTATATATATATATATATATGTAACATGTAGAGATATGAAAATATTTTTTGATAGAAACCTGCACATGTCTGGATTAGGGTACTAAAATGGATACACCTGGCCCTTCTGAGCCACAGTCATGATAGACATCTCACAGAGCCCAGGTCAAGAGAAGTGAAACACTATCCCCTTGGCACACAAATTGTACTTTCCCTCTATTGGGCCGAATGTAAAAGCTCTGTGGTACTGATGGCCACACCAGTGTCCAGAAATACCATGCAAAACGGAAGCTTCCAGAGATCAGAAAAAGGGAGTTTTTATGGCTGTGAAATGTCTTTTCCAAGTGCCTCCTGGGGTTTCAAATCCTTTTGAAACCTGAAGTTCGTTCCTGTATCTAGGGAATATTCTCACCTCTGGCCCGAAGGCCCTCCCAACTAAGAGCACAGCTATCCCGGGGTCAGGAGGTCTGCCAGTCTGCTACCTCCTGGAGGAATTCCTGAGTATGTCTTCAGGGCCCAAGTGGTAACAGATGTTTCCAATTGCCTTTATTAGCAGCAGCCAGGCCCTCAAGTGAGGGGTGGGGCTGTGATCTCCACTGGAATCTACTAATTCAGCCAATGGAGGCATCCATCATCCTTTTGTGTCTCTATAGCAAGGGCTCGGGGAGTCTGTGTTTCCTGCAGGCATCACTAAAACTACTGTCAATTTGGAGAGGCAAGGGCAGTTTTGGAGAGTGGGCTGCAGGCCAAGTGTTGCTTCTAAAGTGGGCTAAGACCTAGATGTTCTAAGTGTAACCTTTCCTCACAAACATAAAATAACAATGCCACTTGTAAGAAGTATGCATGGGAATGGAGGGTTTGTCTTCAGTGCTCTGGCACTGACTAACACAGGGCCAGAATTTCTGTCCTTTTCAGTCACGGTCATTCTGTCTCCCTGACTGTCTCTACGTGCCTTCTACCCTGGACCCTTCGTGGAAGTCAGTGCATGCATTGTGACCTCCGTCTTCCTGGTGTTGAAATTTTCCTTTCTTTGCCCTTTGGATTACTTAGTCTCATGCATATGGTGTAGAACAGAGTGGAACTGAGGAGACAGCGATCCTGCTGCAGGTAAGAGGCATATGTCCGTCTCCAATTCCAGCTGTCCAGGCCCTCTCTGCTTGACTCCCATTTTCCAGGGCCCTGTGGCTGACACTCAGCCTATATGCAGCCTCCTCAATTTCCTGCACAGCATCCTTGTCCTTATTCCATGAGAGCCCAGGTCAAGAGAAGTGAAAATCTACCACCCTGACACACACATTGTGCTTTCCCTCTATTCGGCCCAATGTAATGTATCTGAGGTTCTGATGGCCACACCACTGTCCAGATTTTCCATGCAAAATGGAAGCTTCCAGGGTTCACAAAGGGTGTTTTGATGGCTGTGAAATGACTTTTCCAAGTGCCTCCTGGGGTTTCAAATCCTTTTGAAATCTGAAGTTTGTTCTTGTATCTATGGAATATTCTCAAATATGGCCCGATGGCCCTACCAAGTAGGAGCACAGCTATCCCGGGGTCAGGAGGTCTGCCAGCCTGCTAGCTCCTGTAGGGATTCCTGAGTATGTCCTCTGGCCCCAAGTGGTAACAGGTGATTCCAATTGCCTTTATTAGCTGCAGCCAGGCACTCAGGTGGGGGGCTTTGCTGTGATCTCCACTGGAAGCTCCTATTTTAGCCAATGGAGGCATCCATCTTCTTTTGACTCTCCATTGGTGATCTCTGAGCACACAGAGACACAGACAGACAGACAGACATACACACACATTACTGTCAGGTCTGATAGTACAGCATATGGTAAAGACTGGGGCTGTATGGGCATGAGGGCATGAGAGCTGCTGCTTTATAATCTCTACAAGCCAGCTTTGAACCTGTCAGCAATGAACACAGTGTAGGAGGTTTTTGAATTCTCATCTATTTCCAGCAGAAGTGGCTGGTGGGCGGGCATTCCAGAGGCTGACCAATGAGCTTGCTGCAGAGCCATGTGGGCGGTGCTCAAGGTTGTTGGCTAATCACTGACTAGGGGCCTTGACACTCCTGGGTGTGTCCTAGCACACTGGCCAATGATATTGATGGCATGGATTCTGGGCGTGGCCTAGGCCTCTGGCATTTCAGAGCATGGCCGGTGCCCTGTCTGCGGGCCTTCTGAAGTTAGTTAGCCTGACAATGGGAGCTCAGAGCTGGCCTTAAAAGGCTGGGCGTGCTTCCAGGAAGTGCGAAGCAGGGTTCACCCAGGGCCCTGCCTTGCAGAAGCTGTCCAGTGTGCATGTGTATAATTCAGTTTGTGCCTTTGCCTCTTTGGATGTGTGTGTATAACTGTGAGTGTGTGTTGTTGTGTGTTTGTGTGTGTGTGAGGGAGGGAGAGATAGAGAAAACAACAGAATCACTGTGGAACAGGTTATTTTGTGCAAAACACTTGGCACATTCTGATTTACAGCTCAATATTGACACCATTGTAGCTGTCCTTGGCCCTTGGTCACTTTTGTTATTTTCTGATGTAATGACACTAAAGAAGGAAAGGTTTTTGCCCTAAGGTTCCCGTTGGAGCTGCATATAGGTAATGATTTGGAGATTTTACTCCTTTGGACAATTCTTTTTCTGATGCACAGTTTCTCTCCAGGTTTTAGCAATCAATTGTCTGAATATCATATCACATCCATTGTAGAAAATGACTACATCAGTGTCTTGATCTCTCTCTCTCTCTTTATATATATACATAACATGTAGAGGTCTGAAAATATATTTTAGCTAGAGACCTGCACAGCTCTGGATTAGGGTAGTAATGTGGTTACACCTGGTTATTCTGAGTCAAAGTCATGAGAGACATCTCACAGAGCCATTCGTTTACCTCTTGTTACTCTATAAATCTCTCTCACCACAAACTACAGCTGCCAAATCATCTACTGCCCTCTTGCTCTTTTTGTCCAAGGAGTCCTATTCCATAACTGTAAATCAAAGAAGAAATAGACATAGTGCATGTCTCTGCACACAGGACAGGCTGAGGCTGGACCAGGGGGATGCAATACGCCAGCCTGCATTTGGCTGGAGCATCACTAAACTACTTCCAATTTGGAGAGGCAAGGGCAGTTTTGGAGAGTGGGCTGCATTCAAGTGTTGCTTCTCAGAATGGGCTAAGACCTAGATGTTCTAAGTGTAACCATTCCGCACAAAAATAAAATAACAATGCCACTTGTAAGAAGTAATCATGGGCATGGAGGGTTTGTCTTCAGTGCTCTGGCACTGATGAACACAGCGCCAGAATTTCTGTCCATCTCAGTCACTATCATTCTGTCTCTCTGACTGTCTCTACGTGCCTTCTTACCTGGACCCTTCGTGGAAGTCAGTGCATGCATTGTGACCTCCGTCTTCCTGGTTTTGAAATTTTCCGTTCTTTGCACATTGGATTACTTAGTCTCGTGCATATGGCATAGTACAGAGGAGAACTGAGGAGACAGCGTTCCTGCTGCAGGTAACAGGCATATGAATATCTCCAGCTGCAGCTGTCCAGGCCATCTGTGCTTGACTCCCATTCTCCAAGGCCCTGTGGCTGACACTCAACCTAAATGCAGCCCTCTTCAATTTCCTGCACCGCATCCTTGTCCTTATTCCATGAGAGCCCAGTTCAAGAAAAGTGAAACTATACCACACTGGCACACACATTGTGCTTTCTCTCTATTGGGCCGAATGTAAAGGATCTGTGGTACTGATGGCCACACCAGTCTCCAGAGTTTCCACGCAAAACGTAAGCTTCCAGGGTTCAGAAAGGGGGTGTTTAGATGGCTGTGAAATGTCTTTTCCATTTCCAAGTGCCTCCTGGGGTTTCAAATCCTTTTGAAACCTGAAGTTCGTTCTTATATCTAGGGAATATTCTCACCTCTGGCCCGAAGACCCTCCCAACTAGGAGCAAAGCTATCCCGGGTTCAGGAGGTCTGCCAGCCTGCAAGCTACTGGAGGGATTCCTGAGTATGTCCTTAGGTCTCAAGTGGCAAGAGGTGTTTCCAATTGTCTTTATTAGCAGCAGCCAGGCCCTCAGGTGAGGGGCAGGGCGTTGATCTCCAATGGGAGCTCCTATTTCAGCCAATGGAGGCATCCATGTTAATTTTGTCTCTCCATAGCAAGGGCCCAGGGAGTTTGAGCTTCCTGCAAGCAGAACGACTTTGTATGTGACACTCATGCATGCCTACTTCTAGGAATCTCTCTGAGTGTGATATGTGGCTACCAGGACACCATGATCATGGATTGTGATGCCACAGGAGCAATTGCCTTAGCCAGACCCAAAGGGAAGGTGTGAGGGGCCAGGTTCATCCACTGTTGTTTGGTCAAACACAGTTCCCATCTATGTTGAAACACAGCTCTTTCTGGGTTCATTCTGGGCTTGTTATCTGCTGCCCTGAGCAGTGGACTGAGAGTCTAGAGGCTGAGTAGGCAGCCAAATGTGACTGGAGAGACTCCTGCCCTTGAATTCTGAGGGGTGCCCTAGCTTACCCCGTTGGCAGTGTTTGGATGATAGTGAGGCATGAGATTTAACTGGGAAGTCAGGAGAGGGAGACATGAGAGTTCCTTTGCATGTGAATTCTTGCTTAGCCTATATCTGGGCTAGCTAACTTGCCCTGACCAGCTAGGTTCTCTGTACATAAGTTGCAGGGGAGGTTGGCTACATTCCCACCCATGCTCTGAGACTACTATAGGTGAGCTCTGAACACACACAGACACAGACAGACAGATAGACACACAGAGATTACTGTCAGGTCTGGTAGTACAGCATATGGTGAAGGCTGGGTCTGTCTGTGGTGTGTAGGCATGAGAGCTGCTGCCTTACAATCTCTACAAGCCAGCTTTGAACCTGTCATCAATGAACATAGTGTAGGCAGTTTTTGAATTCTCATCTCTTTCCAGCAGATGTGGCTGGTGGGCGGGCCTTTCAGAGGCTGCCCAATGAGCGTGCTGCAGGGCTGTGTGGGTGGTGCTCAAGGTTGCTGGCCAATCAATGACTAGCGGCCTTGACATTCCTGGGCGTGTCCTAGCACACTGGTCAATGATATTGCTGGCAGGGGTTCTGGGCTTGGCCTAGGCCTCTGGAATATCAGAGCCTGGCTTGTGTCCTGTCTGCGGACTTTCTGAAGTAAGCCCGACAATGGGAGCTAGAGATGGCCTTAAAAGGCTGGGCGTTCTTGCAGGAAGTGTGAAGCAGGGTTCACCCAGGGCCTTCCTTGCAGAAACTGTCCAGTGTGCATGTGTATAACTCCGTTTGTGCCTGTGCCTCTGTGGATGTGTGCGTGTGTGTAACTGTGAGAGTGTGTGTTTGTGTGTGTGTGAGGGAGGGAGAGACAGAGAGAACAACAGAATAACTGTGGCACAGATGATATTATGCAAAACACTTGGTACATTCTGATTTACAGCTCAATATTGACACCATTGTAGCTCTCCTTTACCCTTGGACACTTTTATTCATTTCAGATGTAAAGACACTGAAGAGGGATAGGTTTTTGCCCTGAGGCTTGCACTGGGACCTAGCAGCTGCCCTGTGTGTGTTGCCAGACTAGGAAACTTGTGGTGCCTGTCCATGTGGAGAGTCTTCTGGATGAGTTCCTTCTGGAGCCTTTTTCGATCTGTCCCGTTGGAGCTGCATATAGCTAATGATTTGGAGATTTTACTCCTCTGGACAGTTCTTTCCCTGATGCACAGTTTCTCTCCAGGTTTTAGAAATCAATTCTCTGAATGGCATATCGAATCCATTGTAGAAAATGACTGCATCAGTCTTTCTCTCTCTCATATATATATATATATATATATATATATATATATATATATATATATATGTAACATGTAGACGTCTGACAATATTTTTTAGCTAGAGATCTGCACAGCTCTGGATTAGGGTAGTAAAGTGGATACACCTGGACCTTCTGAGCCACAGTCATGAGAGACAACTCACAGAGCCATATCGTTTATCACTCTACATATCTCACTCAGCACAAACTACCGCTGCCAAATCATCTACTTCCCTCTTGCTCTTTTTGTCCACCGAGTCCTATACCAAAACGGTAAATCAAAGAAGAAATAGACATAGTGCTTTTCCCTGCACACAGGTCAGGCTGAGGCTGGACCAGGGAGATGAAATACGCCAGCCTGCATTTGGCTGGAGTTTCACTAAACTACTTCCAATTTGGAGAGGCAAGGGCAGTTTTGGAGAGTGGGCTGCAGTCCAAGTGTTTCTTCTTAGAGTGGGCTAAGACCTAGATGTTCTAAGTGTAACCTTTCCTCACAAAAATAAAATAACAATGCCACTTGTAAGAAGTATGCATGGGCATGGAGGGATTGTCCTCAGTGCTCTGGCACTGATCAACACAGGGCCACAATTTCTGACCTTTCCAGGCACTGTCATTCTGTCTCTCTGACTGTCTCTACATGCCTTCTTCCCTGGACACTTCGTGGAAGTCAGTGCATGCATTGTGAACTCGGTCTTCCTGGTGTTGAAATTTTCCTTTTTTTGCCCTTTCGATTACTTAGTCTCGTGCATATGCGTAGTACAGAGGGGAAATGAGGAGACAGAGATCCTGCTGCAGGTAACAGGCATATGTCCATCTCCAGCTGCAGATGTCCACGCCCTCTGTTCTTGACTCCCATTCTCCAAGGCACTGTGGCTGACACTCAGCCTAAATGCAGCCTCCTCAATTTCCTGCACAGCATCCTTGTCCTTAATCCATGAGTGCCCAGGTCAAGAGAAGTGAAACTCTACCAACCTGGCACACACATTGTGCTTTCCCTCTATTGGGCCGAATGTAAAGGATCTGTGGTACTGATGGCCACACCAGTGTCCGGATTTTCCACGCAAAACGGAAGCTACCAGCGTTCAGAAAGAGGGTGTTTTGATGGCTGTGAAATGTCTTTTCCAAGTGCCTCCTGGGGTTTCATATCCTTTTGAAACCTGAAGTCTTTCTTGTATCTAGGGAATATTCTCACCTCTGGCCCATAGGCCCTCCCAATTCGGAGCACAGCTATCCCGGGGTCAGGAGGTCTGCCAACCTTCTAGCACCTGGAGGGATTCTAGAGTATGTCCTCTGGCCCCAAGTGGTAACAGGTGTTTCTAATTGCCTTTATTAGCAGCATCCAGGCCCTCAGGTGAGGGTCGGGGCTGTGATCTCCACTGGAAGCTCCTGATTCAGCCAATGGAGGAATCCATCTTCCTTTTGTCTCTTCATAGCAAGGGCCCGGGGAGTTTGTGCTTCCTGCATGCAGAGCGACTTTGTATGTGACTCATGCATGCCTACTTCTGGGTATCTCTCTGAGTGTGATGTGTGGACACCAGGACACCATGATCAGGGTTTGTGAGACCACAGGAGCAATTGACTTAGCCTGACCCAAAGGATAGGTGTGAGGGGCCGGGTTCATCCACTATTGTTTGGTCAATCACAGTTCCCATATATGTTGAAACACAGCTATTTCTGTGTTCTTTCTTGGCTTGTAATCTGCTGCCCTGAGCAGTGGACTGAGAGTCTGAAGGCTGAGTAGGCAACCAAACGTGACTGGACAGGCTCATTCCCCTGAATTCTGAGGAGTGCCCCAGCTTACCCCGTTGGCAATTTTTGGATGATAGTGAGGCATTGGATTGAATCGGGAACTCAGGAGACGGAGACATGAGAGTACCTTTGCATATGCATTCTTGCTTAGCCAGAATCTGGGTTAGCTGGCTTGCCCTGTTCAGCTAGGTTCTCTGTATATAAGTTACAGGTGAGGCTGGCTACCTTGACAGCCATGTTCTGAGACTACTATAGGTGAGCTCTGAGCGCACACATACTCAGACATACATTCACACAGACACACACACATTACTGTCAGGTCTGTAAGTACAGCATATGGTGAAGGCTGGGTCTGTCTGTTGTCTGTGGGCATGAGAGCTGCTGCCTTACAATCTCTACAAGCCAGCTTTGTACCTGCCATCAATAAACACAGTGTAGGGGTTTTTTGTCTGCTGGTCTCTTTCCAACTCATCTATTTCTCTTGTCGCCTTCTCTGTGTCTAACTCTCACATGCTCTCACACACTCTGTCTTCACTCATTGATATTTTACTTATATACTTATTTTACTGACAGGCCCAGATATACAAAGAGAGTTACCAGAGCACTGCTAAGCTCTGGCTTGTTTTGTTGGTGATATCACCTAGGCTACTGGAGCCACAGCTTTGTAAGTCTCTCTGACACAAGCCTTATTCTGTCTCCTCATTTCCATGGCAGTATATCTCAGACTTTATAATAAACATATACATATATATATATATATATAATTTATAGAATTGTCGACCTATGTAATTGATCTTTATCAGAATTAATACATTTATAACAGCTTCCTTTTTCATTAATAATTGTCCACCTAGTTGGAGCAAGTTTCAATACAATTATAAATAATAGAACCTTCCAGTAGCATTTCTAATAGCATTTCTATCAGCATCCTTATTGTAATTATCATAGTACAGAACTTGCCTCCTTTCTCTAGTGTCAGCTTCAGTACATATGAGTTTCTTTTCATTCTCCTGAAATCTTAATTTCCCTGGACTCTGAAGTGTATCGTAATTTTTGAAGCAGCCCTCTGTTTCTCAGCAGTTGGTTTCCATTTTCTGCTGTAATCAGGTCTTCTTGTGCTTTTTGTTTTTATTTTTCATTTTTTTCAAATCCTCCTAGATCATCCCCATTTATTTGCATATTTATTTATTTAGTCCTATATTACATGAGGGGTCATTTCTTCTGCTTGATAGATTTTTCTTTTATAATTGAAGGGAAGTTTACACTCACAATACATTTCGTGTGGTAAATACTACACACATATGGTGAAGGCTGGGGTGGTCTGTGGTCTGTGGATGTGAGACTGCTGCCCAACAATCTCGACAACCCAGGTTTGAACCTGTCATGTATGAACACAGTGTGGGAGGTTTTTGACTTCTGGTCTCTGTCCCACTCTTCTATTTCTCTTCTTGCCTTCTCTGTCTCTGACTCTCACAGGCTCTCACTCACTCTGTCTGCACTCATTAATATTTTACTTATATACTTATTTTACTGACAGGCCCTGATATACAAAGAGAGTCACCAGGGCACTGCTGAGCTCTGGCTTGTTTTGTTGGTGATTTCACCTAGGTTTCTGTAGCATCAGCTTTGTAAGTCTCTCTGGCACAAGCCATACTATGTCACCTCATAGCTATGCCAGTAACCCTCAGAGTCTATAATAAAGAAACAATTACATATATGTACATATATATATATACATATATATATATCAGTCATTTTTAGAATTTTTGACCTTTTTATTTGATCTTAATGAAGAATTACCACATTGATAACAGCCTCCTTATTCATAAATAATTGGTCACATAATTGGAGCAGGATTCACTACAATTAAAAATTATAAACCTTCCAGGGGCAGTGTAACCTATCCTCACAAACATAAAATAAAAATCCCATTTGTAAAAAGTATGCATGGGCATGGAGTGTTTGTCTTCAGTGCTATGGCACTGATAAACACAGGGCCAGAATTTCTCTCCATTTCAGTCACTGTCATTCTGTCTCTCTGACTATCTCTACATGCTTTCTTCCCTGGGCCCTTACTGGAAGCAGTGCATGCATCGTGAACTCGGTATTCCTGGTGTTGAAATTTTCGTTTCTTTGCTCTTTGGATTATTTAGTCTTGTGCATATGGCATAGTACAGAGGGGAAATGAGGAGACAGCGTTCCTGCTGCAGGTAACAGGCATGTGTCCATCGCCAGCTGAAGCTGTCCAGGCCCTCTGTGCTTGACTCCCATTTCCAGGGCCCTGTGGCTGACACTCAGCCTAAATGAAGCCCTTCTCAATTTCCTGCACCACATACTTTTCCTTATTCCATGAGATCCCAGGTCAAGAGTAGTGAAACTCTACCATCCTGGCACACACATGGTGCTTTCACTCTATTGTGCCAAATGTAAAGGAACTGTGGAACTTATGGCCACACCAGTGTCCAGATTTTCCATGCAAAACGGAAGCTTCCAGGGTTCAGAAAGAGGGTGTCTTGATGGCTATGAAATGTCTTTTCCAAGTGCCTCCTGGGGTTTCAAATCCTTTTGAAACCTGAAGTTCGTTCTTGTATCTAGGGAATATTCTCACTTATGGCCAGAAGGCCCTCCCAACTAGGAGCACAGCTATGCCGGGGTCAGGAGTTCTGCCAGCCTGCTAGCTCCTGGAGGGATTCCTGAAAATGTCCTCAGGCCCCAAGTGGTAACAGGTGTTTCCAATTGCCTTTATTAGCAGCCCAGCCCTCAGGTGAGGGGCGGGGCTGTGATCTCCACTGGAAGCTCCTAATTCAGCCAATGGAGGCATCCATCTTCCTTTTGTCTCTCCATAGCAAGGGCCCTGGGAGTTTGTGCTTCCTGCAAGCAGAATGACTTTGTATGAGACGCTCATGCATGCCTACTTCTGGGAATCTCTCTGAGTGTGATGTGTGGACACCAGGACCCCAGGATCATGGATTGTGAGGCCACAGGAGCAATTGCTTTAGCCGGACCAAAAGAGTAGGCGTGAGGGCCGGTTTTATACACTATTGTTTGGTCAAACACAGTTCCCATCTATGTTGAAACACAGCTCTTTCTGGGTTCATTCTGGGCTTGTAATCTGATCCCCTGAGCAGTGGACTGAGAATCTGGAGGCTGAGTAGACAGCCAAATGTGACTGGTAACTCTCCTGCCCCGGAATTCTGAGGGGTGCCCCAGCTTACACTGTTGGAAGTGTTTGTGATGATAGTGATGCGTGAGATTGAATCGGAATCTCAGGAAAGGGAGACATGAGTGTCCCTTTGCATGTGCATTCTTGCTTAGCCAGAATCTGGGCTAGCTGGCTTGCCCTACCCGCTAGGTTCTCTGTACATTAGTTGCAGGTGAGGCTGGCTACCTTCTCATCCATGCTCTTAGACTACTATAGGTGAGCTTTGAGCACACACAGACACAGACTGACAGACAGACACACACACACATTACTGTGAGGTCTGGTAGTACAGAATATGGTGAAGGGTGGGGCTGTCTGGGATCTGTGGGCATGAGAGCTGCTGCCTTACAATCTCTATAAGCCAGCTTTGAAGCTGTCATCAATGAACATAGTGTAGGAGGTTTTTGAATTCTCATCTCTTTCCACAGATGTGGCTGGTGGGCGGGCCTTCCAGAGTCTGCCCAATGAGCGTGCTTCAGAGCCGTATGGGCGGTGCTTAAGGTTGCTGGCCAATGACTGACTAGGGGCCTTGACACTCCTGGGCGATCTTAGCACACTGGCCAATGATATTGCTGGCAGGGTTTCTGTGCGTTGCCTAGGACTCTGGCATATCAGAGCATGGCTGGTGCCCTGTCTGCAGGCCTTCTGAAGTAAGCCCAACAATGAGAGCTCAGAGATGGCCTTCAAAGGCTGGGCATGCTTCCAGGATGTGTGAAGCAGGTTCCCCCAGGGCCCTGCCTTTCATAAGCTGTCCAGTGTGCACGTGTATAACTCCGTTTGTGCCTGTGCCTCTGTGGATGTGTGCGTGTGTGTAACTGTGAGAGTGTGTGTTTGTTTGTGTGTGTGTGTGAGGGAGGGAGAGACAGAGAGAACAACAGGATCACTGTGGCACAGGTGATTTTGTGCAAAACACTTGGCACATTCTGATTTACAGCTCAATATTGATACCATTGTAGCTCTCCTTGGCTCTTGGTCACTTTTCTTATTTTCAGATGTAAAGACACTGAAGAGTGAGAAGTTTTTGCCCTGAGGCTTGCACTGGGAACTAGCAGCTACGTTGTGTCTGTTGCCAGACTAGGAAACTTGTGGTGCCTGTCCATGTGGAGAGTCTCCTTGATGAGTTCCTACTCGAGCCAATTTTGCTCTGTACCATTGGAGCTGCATATAGCTAATGATTTGGAGATTTTACTCCTTTGGACAATTATTTTCCTGATGCACAGTTTCTCTCCAGGTTTTAGCAATCAATTATTTGAATGTCATATCGAATACATTGTAGAAAATGACTACATCAGTGTCTATCTCTCTTTCTCTCTCTCTCTCTCTCTCTCTCTATATATATATATATATTTATATATATATGTAACATGTAGAGGTCTGAAAATATTTTTAGCTATAGACCGGCACAGCTCTAGATTATTGTAGTAATGCGGATACACCTGGCCCTTCTGAGCCACATTCATGAGAGACATCTCACAGAGCCATTCCTATACCTCTTATCATTCTACATATCTCTCTCAGCACAAACTACCGCTGCCAAATGATCTACTTCCCTCTTGCTCGTTTTTTTCACCGTGTCCTATGCCAAAACTGTAAATTAGAGAAGAAATAAACATAGTGCAGTTTTCTGCACACAGGACAGGCTGAGGCTGGACCAGGGAGATGCAATAAGCCAGCCTGCATATGGGCTGGAGCATCACTAATACTACATCCAATTTCGAGAGGCCAGGGGTGTTTTGGAGAGTGGGCTGCAGGCCAAGTGTTGCTTCTCAGAGTGGGGTAAGACCTAGATGTTCTCAGTGTAACTTTCTTCACAAACATAAAATAACAATGCCACTTTTAAGAAGTATGCATGGGCATGGAGGGTTTATATTCAGTGCTCTGGCACTGATCAACACAGGGCCAGAATTTCAGTCCTTTTCTATCTCTGTCATCCTGTCTCTCTGACTGTCTCTACGTGCCTTCTTCACTGGGCCCTTTTTGGATGTCAGTGCATGCATAGTGATCTCGGATTTCCTGGTGTTGATATTTTCCTTTCTTTGCCCTTTGGATTATTTAATCTCCTGCATATGGCGAAGTACATTTGTGAACTGAGGAGACAGCGATCCTGCTGCAGGTAACAGGCATATGTCCATCTCCAGCTGCAGCTGTCCAGGCCCTCTGTGCTTGACTCCAATTCTCCAGGGCCCTGAGTCTGACACTCACCTAAATGCAGCCCTCCTCAATTTCCTACACCGCATCCTTGTCCTTATTCCATGAGAGACCAGGTCAAGAGAAGTGAAACTCTATCCCACTGGCACACACATTGTGCTTTCCCTGTATTCGGCCCAATGTAAAGGATCTGTGGTACTGATGGCCACACCAGTGTCCAAATTTTCAACGCAAAACGGACGCTTCCATGGTTCTGAAAGAGGCTGTTTTGATGTCTGTGAAAAGTCTTTTCCAAGATCCTCATGGGGTTTCACATCCTTTTCAAACTTGAAGTTCTTTCTTGTATCTAGGTTATATTCTCACCTCTGGCCAGAATGCCCTCCCAACTAGGAACACAGCTATTCCGGTGTCAGGAGGTCTGCCAGCCTGCTAGCTCCTGGAGGGATTCCTGAGTATGTCCTCAGGCCCCAAGTGGTAAGAGGTGTTTCCAATTGCCTTTATTAGCAGCAGCCAGGCCGTCAGGTGAGGGGCGGGGCTGTGATCTCCACTGGAAGCTCCTAATTCAGCCAATGGAGGCATCCATCTTCCTTTTGTCTCTCCATAGCAAGGGCCTGGTGAGTTTGTGCTTGCTGCAAGCAGAGCGACTTTGTATGGGATACTCATGGATGCCTACTTCTGGAAATCTCTCTGAGTGTGATGTATGGACACCAGTACACCATGATCAGGGATTGTGAGGCCACAGGAGCAATTGCCTTAGCAGGACCCAAAGGGGAGGTTTAAGGGGCCGGGTTCATCCAATATTGTTTGGTCAATCACAGTTCCCATCTATGTTGGAACTCTTTCTGGGTTCTTTGTGGGCTTGTAATCTGCTGCCCTGAGAAGTGGACTGGTAGCCTGGAGGCTGAGTATGCAGCCAAACGTGACTGGACAGGGTCCTGCCCCTGAATTCTGAGGGGTGCCCCAGCTTCCCCCATTGGCAGTGTTTCGATGATAGTGAGGCATAATATTGTATCGGGAACTCAGGAGAGCCAGACTTGAGAGTCCCTTTGCATATGCATTCTTGCTGAGCCAGAATCTGGGCTACCTGGCTTTTCCTAACCAGCTAGATTCTCTGTACATAAGTTGCAGGTAAGGCTGGCTACCTTGAAACCCATGCTCTGAGACTACTATAGGTGAGTTCTGAGCACACACAGACACACAGTGACAGACAGACAGACAGACACACACACACATTACTGTCAGTTCTGGTAGTACAGCATATGGTGAAGGCTGGGGCTGCTTGGGTCTGTGGGCATGAGAGCTGCTGCCTTACAATCTCTACAAGCCAGGTTTGAAGCTGTCATCAATGAACACGGTGTAGGAGGTTTTTGAATTCTGGTCTCTTTCCAACTCATCTATTTCTCTTCTCCCCTTCTCTGTCTCTAACTCTCACATGCTCTCACACATTCGGTCTTCACTCATTAATATTTTACTTATATACTTATTTTACTGACAGGCCCAGATATACAAAGAGAGGTACCACAGCACTGCTGAGCTCTGGCTTGTTGTGTTGGCGATTTCACCTAGGTTTATGGAGTCACAGTTTGTAAGTCTTTCTGACACAAGCCATATTCTGTCTCCTCATTTCCATGCCAGTATCACTCAGAGTTTATAATAAAGTGATTTTTTGCAAAACACTTGGTACATTCTGATTTACAGCTCAATACTGACACCATTGCAGCTCTCTTTGGCCCTTGGTCACTTTGCTTCTTTTCAGATGTAAAAACACTGAAGAGGGAGAGGTTTTTGCCTTGAGGCTTGCACTTGGAACGACCAGATGCACTGTGTCTGTTGCCAGAGCAGGAAACTTGTGGTGCATGTCCATGTGGATAGTCTCCTTGATGAGTTCCTTCTCGAGCCTTTTTCACTCTGTCTCGTTGGAGCTGCGTATAGCTAATGATTTTGAGAGTTTACTCCTTAGTACAATTCTTATCCTGATGCAAAGTTTCTCTCCAGGTTTTAGCAATCAATTGTCTGAATGTCATATCGAATCCATTGTAGAAAATGACTACATAAGTGTCTCTCTCTCTATATATATATATAACATGTTACATATATATACACATTATATATATATATATATATATATATATATATATATGTAACATTTAGAGGTCTGAAAATATATTTTAGCTAGAGACCTGCACAGCTCTGGATTAGGGGAAGAATGCAGATACAGAAGGCCCTTCTGAGCCACAGTCATGAGAGACATCACACAGAGCCATTCATATACCTCTTATCACTCTACAAATCTCTCTCAGCACAAACTACCGCTTCCAAATCTTCTACTTCCCTCTTGCTCTTTTTGTCCACCAAGCCCTATCCCAAAACTGTAAATCAAAGAAGAAATAGACATAGTGCATTTCCCTGCAAACAGGACAGTCTGAGGCTGGTCCAGGGAGATACAATACACCAGCCTGCATCTTGGCTTGAGCATCACTAAGACTACTTCCAAATGGAGAGGCGATGGCAGTTTTGGAGAGTGGGCTGCAGGCCAAGTGTTGCTTCTCAGAGTGGGCTAAGACCTAGATGTTCTAAGTGTAACCTTTCCTCACAAACATAAAATAACAATTCCACTTTTAAGAAGTATGCATGGGCATGGAGGATTTATCTTCAGTGCTCTGGCACTGATCAACACAGGGCCAGAATTTCAGTCCTTTTCTATCTCTGTCATCCTGTCTCTCTGACTGTCTCTACGTTTCTTCTTCACTGGGACCTTTTTGGATGTCAGTGCATGCATAGTGATCTGACTTCCTGGTGTTGATATTTTCCTTTCTTTGCCCTTTGGATTATTTAATCTCCTGCATATGGCGTAGTACATTTGGTAACTGAGGAGACAGCGATCCTGCTTCAGGTAACAGGCATATGTCCATCTCCAGCTGCAGCTGTCCAGGCCCTCTGTGCTTGACTCCCATTCTCCAGGGCCCTGAGTCTGACACTCACCTAAATGCAGCCCTCCTCAATTTCCTACACCGCACCCTTGTCCTTATTCCATGAGAGACCAGGTCAAGAGAAGTGAAACTCTATCCCCCTGGCACACACATCATGCTTTCCCTCTATTGGGACGAATGTAAAGGATCTGTGGTACTGATGGCCACACCAGTGTCCAGATTTTCCATGCAAAACGGAAGCGTCCAGGGTTCAGAAAGAGGGTTTTTTGATGGCTGTGAAATGTCTTTTAAAAGTGCCTCATGGGTTTTCAAATCCTTTTGAAACCTGAAGTTCTTTCTTGAATCTAGGGAATATTCTCACCTCTCGCCAGAAGGCCTCCCCAACTACGAGCACACCTTTCCTGGGGTCAGGAGGTCGGCCAGCCTGCGAGCTACTGGAGGGATTCCTGAGTATGTCCTCAGGGCCCAAGTTGTAACAGCTGTTTCCAATTGCCTCTATTAGCAGCAGCCAGGCCCTTAGGTGAGGGGAGGCTGTCTGTGGTCTGTGGGCATGAGAGCTGCTGCCTTACAATCTCTACAAGCAAGGTTTGATCCTGTCATCAATGAACACAGTGTAGGAGGTTTTTGAAATCTGAGACACTGAAGAGGGAGAGGTTTTTACCCTGAGGCTTGCACTGGGAACTAGCAGCTGCCCTGTGTGTGTTGCCAGACTAGGAATTTTGTGGTGTCTATCGATGTGGAGTTTCTCCTGGATGAGTTCCTTCTCAAGCCTTTTCGATCGGTCCCATTGGAGCTACATATAGCTAAAGATTTGGAGATTTTACTCCTTTGGACAATTCTTTTCCTGATGCACAGTTTCTCTACAGGTTTTAGCAATCAATTGTCTGAATGTCATATCTAATCCATTGTAGAAAATGACTACATCAGTGTCTCTCTCTCTATATATATATATATGTAACATGTAGAGATATGAAAATATTTTTAGCTAGAGACCTGCACAGGTCTGGATTAGGGTAGTAAAATGGATAAACCTGGCCCTTCTGAGCCACAGTCAAGAGAGACATCTCACAGAGCCATATCGTTTATCACTCTACAAATCTCTCTCAGCACAAACTACCGCTGCCATAACATCTTCTTGCTCATTTTAACCAACGAGTCCTATCCGAAAACTGTAAATCAAAGAAGAAATAGACATAGTGCAGTTCCCTGCACACAGGATAGGCTGAGGCTGGACCAAGGAGATGAAATATGCCAGCCTGCATTTGGCTGTAGCATCACTAAAACTACTTCCAATTTTGCGAGGCCCATGGAGTTTGTGCTTCCTGTAAGCCAAGCGACTTTGTATTGGACACTCATGCATGCCTACTTCTGGGAATCTCTCTGAGTGTGATGTGTGGACACAAGGACACCATGATAAGGGATTGTGAGACCACAGGAGCAATTGCCTTAGCCGGACCCAAATGGTAGTTGTAAGGGGACGGGTTCATCCACTATTGTTTGGTCAAACACAGTTCCCATCTATGTTGAAACACAGGTCTTTCTTTGTTCATTCTGGGCTTTTAATCAGCTGCCCTGAGCAGTGGACTGAGATTCTGGAGAATTAGTAGGCAGCCAAACGTGACTGGACAGGATCCTGCCCTTGAATTCTGTGGGGTGGCCCAGCTTACCCCATTGGCAGTGGTTGGATGATAGTGAGGCATGAGATTGAATCGGAAACTCAGGAGAGGGAGACATGAGAGTCCCTTTGCATGTGCATTCTTGCTTAGCCAGAATCTGGGCTAGCTGGCTTGCCCTGACCAGCTAGGTTCTCTGTACATAAGTTGCAGGTGAGGCTGGCTACCTTCCTACCCATGCTCTGAGACTACTATAGGTGAACTCTGAGAATACACAGACCCAGACAGACAGACAGACACACACACACACATTATTATCAGGTCTGGTAGTATAGCATATGGTGAATGCTGGGGCTATCTGGGGTCTGTGGGCATGAGAGCTGCTGCCTTACAATCTCTACAAGCCAGCTTTGAACCTGTCATCAATGAACAGAATATAGGAGGTTTTTGAATTCTCATCTCTTTCCAGCAGAAGTGGCTGGTGGGCGGGCCTTCCAGAGGCTGCCCAATGATTGTGCTGCTGGGCCGTGTGGGCGGTGCTCAAGGTTCCTGGCCAATCACTGACTGGGGCCTTGACACTCCTGGGCGTGTCCTTGCACACTGGCCAATGACATTGCTGGCAGGGGTTCTGGACGTTGCCTAGGCCTCTGGCATATCAGAGCATGGCTGCTGCCCTGTCTGCAGGCCTTCTGAAGTAAGCCCTACAATGGGAGCTCAGAGCTTGCCTTAAAAGGATTGGCATACTTCCAGGAAGTGCGATGCAGGGTTCATCCAGGGCCCTGCCTTGCAGAAGCTGTCCAGTGTGCATGTGTATAACTCCGTTTGTGCCTGTGCCTCTGTGGATGTGTGCGTGTGAGTAACTGTGAGAGTGTGTGTTTGTCTGTGTGTGTGAGGGAGGGAGAAAGACAGAGCAACATAATCACTGTGGCACAGGTGATGTTGTGCAAAACACTTGGCACATTCTGATTTACAACTCAATATTGACACCATTGTAGCTCTCCTTGGCCCTTGGTCACTTTTCTTATTTTCAGATGTAAAGACACTGGAGAGGGAAAGGTTTTTGCCCTGAGGCTTTCACTGGGAACTAGCAGCTGCCCTGTGTGTGTTGCCAGACTAGGAAACTTGTGGTGCCTGTCCACGTGGAGAGTGTCCTGGACGAATTGCTTCTCGAGACTTTTTCGCTAGGTTCCATTGGAGCTGCATATAGCTAATGATTTGGAAATTTTACTCCTTTGGACAATTCTTTTCCTGATGCACAGTTTCTCTCCAGGTTTTAGCAATCAATTGTCTCAATGTAATATCGCATCCATTGTAGAAAATGACTACATCAGTGTCTTGCTGTTTCTCTCTCTCTCTGTCTCTCTCTCTCTCTCTCTCTCTCTCTATATATATATATATATATATATATATATATATATATATATATAAAACATGTAGAGGTCTGAAAAATATTTTAGCTAGAGACGTGCACAGCTCTTGATTCGGGTATTAATGCGGATACACCTGGCCCTTCTGAGCCACAGTCATGAGAGACATCTCACAGAGCCATTAGTTTACCTCTTGTCACTCTACAAATCTCTCTCATACAAACTACAGCTGCCAAATCATCTACTTCCCTCTTGCTCTTTTTGTGCACTGAGTTCTATACCAAAACTGTAAATCAAAGAAGAAATAGACATAGTGAAGATCCCTGCACACAGGACAGGCTGAGGCTGGACCAGGGAGATGAAAGACGCCAGCCTGCATTTGGCTGGAGCATCACTAAAACTACTTCCAATTTGGAGAGGCAAGGACAATTTTGGAGAGTGGGCTGCAGGCCAAGTGTTTCTTCTCAAAGTGAGCTAAGACCTAGATGTTCTAAGTGTAACCTTTCCTCACAAACATAAAATAACAATGCCACTTGTAAGAAGTATGCATGGGAATGGAGGGTTTGTCTTCAGTGCTCTGGCACAGATCAACACAGGGCCAGAATTTCTGTCCTTTCCAGTCACTGTCATTCTGTCTCGCAGACTGTCTCTGTGTGCCTTCTCAGAGTGGGCTAAGATCTAGATGTTCTAAGTGTAACCTTTCCTCACAAACATAAAATAACAATGCCACTTGTAAGAAGTAATCATGGGCATGGAGGGTTTGTCTTCAGTGCTCTATCACTTACCAACACAGCGCCAGAATTTCTGTCCATTTCAGTCACTGTCATTCTCTCTCTCTGACTGTCTCTACGTGCCTTCTTCCCTGGACCCTTCGTGGAATTCAGTGCATGCATCGTGAACTCGGTCTTCCTGGTGTTGAAAATTTCCTTTCTTTGCACATTGGATTACTTATCTCGAGCATATGGCATAGTACAGAGGGGAACTGAGGAGACAGCGTTCCTGCTGCAGGTAACAGGCATATGAATTTCTCCAGCTGCAGCTGTCCAGGCCATCTGTGCTTGACTCCCATTCTCCAAGGCCCTGTGGCTGACACTCAGCCTAAATGCAACCCTCCTCCATTTCCTACACCACATCCTTGTCCTTATTCCATGAGAGCCCAGGTGAAGAGAAGTGAAACTCTATCCCCCTGGCACAGTATCCAGAGTTTCCACGCAAAACGTAAACTTCCATGGTTCAGAAAGGGGGTGTTTAGATGGCTGTGAAATGTCTTTTCCAAGTGCCTCCTGGGGTTTCAAATCCTTTTGAAACCTGAAGTTCGTTCTTATATCTAGGGAATATTCTCACCTCTGGCCCGAAGGCCCCCCCAACTAGGAGCAAAGCTATCCCGTGGTCAGGAGGTTTGCCAGCCTGCTAGCTACTGGAGGGATTCCTGAGTATGTCCTCAGGCCTAAAGTGGCAAGAGGTGTTTCCAATTGCCTTTATTAGCAGCAGCCAGGCCCTCAGGTGAGTGGCGGGGCGGTGATCTCCAATGGAAACTCCTAATTCAGCCAATGGAGGCATCCATCTTAATTTTGTCTCTCCATACCAAGGGCCCAGGGAGTTTGTGCTTCTTGCATGCAGAGCGACTTTGTACGAGACACTCATGCATGCCTACTTCTGGAATCTCTCTGAGTGTGATATGTGGCCACCAGGACACCATAATCATGGATTGTGAGGCCACAGGAGCAATTGCCTTAGCCAGACCCAAAGGGAAGGTGTGAGGGGCCAGGTTCATCCACTATTGTTTGGTCAAACACAGTTCCCATCTATGTTGAAACACAGCTCTTTCTGGGTTCATTCTGGGCTTGTAATCTGCTGCCCTGAGCAGTGGACTGAGAGTCTAGAGTCTGAGTAGGCAGCCAAATGTGACTGGACAGACTCATGGCCCTGAATTCTGAGGGGTGCCCCAGATTACCCCGTTGGCAGTGTTTGGATCATAGTGAGGCATGAGATTGAACTGGGAAGTCAGGAGAGGGAGACATGAGAGTCCCTTTGCATGTGCATTCTTGCTTAGCCTATATCTGGGCTAGCTAACTTGCCCTGACCAGCTAGGTTCTCTGTACATAAGTTGCAGTTGAGGTTGACTACCTTCCCACCCATGCTCTGAGACTACTATAGGTGATCTCTAAGCACACACAGACAGACAGACAGACACACACATTACTGTCAGGTCTGGTAGTACAGCATATGGTGAAGGCTGGGGCTGTCTGGGGTCTGTGGGCATGACAGCTGCTGCCTTACAATCTCTACAAGCCAGGTTTGAACCTGTCATCAGTGAACACAGTGTAGGCAGTTTTTGAATTCTCATCTCTTTCCAACAGATGTGGCTGGTGGGCAGGCCTTTCAGAGGCTGCCCAATGAGCGTGCTGCAGGGCCGTGTGGGTGGTGCTCAAGGTTGCTGGCCAATCAATGACTAGCGGCCTTGACATTCCTGGGCGTGTCCTAGCACACTGGTCAATGATATTGCTGGCAGGGGTTCTGGGCTTGGCCTAGGCCTCTGGCATATCAGAGCCTGGCTGGTGCCCTGTCTGCGGACCTTCTGAAGTAAGCCCAACAATGGGAGCTAGAGATGGCCTTAAAAGGCTGGGCGTTCTTGCAGGAAGTGCGAAGCAGGGTTCACCCAGGGCCCTGACTTGCAGAAACTGTTCAGTGTGCATGTGTATAACTCCGTTTGTGCCTGTGCCTCTGTGGATGTGTGCGTGTGTATAACTGTGAGAGTGTGTGTTTGTGTGTGTGTGTGAGGGAGGGAGAGACAGAGAGAACAACAGAATCACTGTGGCACAGGTGATATTATGCAAAACACTTGGCACATTCTGATTTGCAGCTCAATATTGACTCCATTGTAGCTCTCCTTGACCCTTGGACACTTTTATTCATTTCACATGGAAAGACACTGAAGAGGGATAGGTTTTTGCCCTGAGGCTTGCAGTAGGAACTAGCAGCTGCCCTGTGTGTGTTGCCAGACTAGGAAACTTGTGCCTGTCCATGTGGAGAGTGTCCTGGTTGAGTTCCTTCTCGAGCCTTTTTAGCTAGGTCCCTTTGGAGCTGCATATAGCTAATGATTTGGAGATTTTACTCCTTTGGACAATTCTTTTCCTGATGCACAGTTTCTCTCCAGGTTTTAGCAATCAATTTTCTAAATGTCATATCGCATCCATTGTAGAAAATGACTACATCAGTGTCTTGCTCTCTCTCTCTCTCTCTCTCTCTCTCTCTCTCTATATATATATATATATATATAACATGTAGAGGTCTGAAAATATATTTTAGCTAGTGACGTGCACAGCTCTGGATTCGGGTAGTAATTCAGATACACCTGGCCCATCTGAGCCATAGTCATGAGAGACATTTCACAGAGCCATTCGTTTACCTATTGTCACTCTACAAATCTCTTTCAGCACAAACTACAGCTGCCAAATCATCTACTTCACTCTTGCTCTTTTTGTCCACCGAGTCCTATCCGAAAACTGTAAATCAAAGAAGAAATAGACATAGTGCTTTTCCCTGCACACAGCTCAGGCTGAGGCTGGACCAGGGAGATGAAATACGCCAGCCTACATTTGGCTGGAGCATCTCTAAACTACTTCCAATTTGGTGAGGCAAGGGCAGTTTTGGAGAGTGGGCTGCAGGCCAAGTGTTTCTTCTCAGAGTGGGCTAAGACCTAGATGTTCTAAGTGTAACCTTTCCTCACAAACATAAAATGACAATGCCACTTGTAAGAAGTATGCATGGGAATGGAGGGTTTGTCTTCAGTGCTCTGGCACTGTTCAACACAGGGCCAGAATTTCTGTCCATTCCAGTCACTGTCATTCTGTCTCTCTGACTGTCTCTACGTGCCTTCTTCCCTGGACCCTTCGTGGAAGTCAGTGCATGCATCGTGAACTCGGTCTTCCTGGTGTTGAAATTTTCCTTTTTTTGCCCTTTGGATTACTTAGTCTCGTGCATATGGTGTAGTACAGAGGGGAACTGAGGAGACAACGTTCCTGCTGCAGGTAACAGGCATATGTCCATCTCCAGCTGCAGATGTCCAGGCCCTCTGTGCTTGACTCCCATTCTCCAAGGCCCTGTGGCTGACACTCAACCTAAATGCAGCCTCCTCAATTTCCTGCACAGCATCCTTGTCCTTAATCCATGAGAGCCCAGGTCAAGAGTAGTGAAACTCTACCACCCTGGCACACACATTGTGCTTTCCCTCTATTGGCCCGAATGTAAAGGATCTGTGGTACTGATTGCCACACCAGTGTCCGGATTTTCCACGCAAAACGGAAACTTCCAGGGTTCAGAAAGAGGGTGTTTTGATGGCTGTGAAATGTCTTTTCCAAGTGCCTCCTTGGGTTTCAAATCCTTTTGAAACCTGAAGTTCGTTCTTGTATCTAGGGAATATTCTCACCTCTGGCCCATAGGCCCTCCCAACTAGGAGCACAGCTATCCCGGGGTCAGGATGTATGCCAGCCTGCTAGCACCTGGAGGGATTCTAGAGTATTTCCTCAGGCCCCAAGTGGTAACAGGTGTTTCCAATTGCCTTTATTAGCAGCATCCAGGCCCTCAGGTGAGGGCCAGGGCTGTGATCTCCACTGGAAGCTCCTGATTCAGCCAAAGGAGGAATCCATCTTCCTTTTGTCTCTCCATAGCAAGGGCCTGGGGAGTTTGTGCTTCCTGCAAGCAGAGCGACTTTGTGTGAGACACTCATGCATGCCTACATCTGGGAATCTCTCTGAGTGTGATGTGTGGACACCAGGACACCATGATCAGGGATTTGAGGCCACAGGAGCAATTTACTTAGCCTGACCCAAAGGATAGGTGTGAGTGGCCGGGTTCATCCACTATTGTTTGGTCAAACACAGTTCCCATATATGTTGAAACACAGCTATTTCTGTGTTCTTTCTTGGCTTGTAATCTGCTGCCCTGAGCAGTGGACTGAGAGTCTGGAGGCTGAGTAGGCAGCCAAAAGTGACTGGACAGGCTCATTGCCCTGAATTCTGAGGAGTGCCCCAGCTTACCCCGTTGGCAGTTTTTGGATGATAGTGAGGCATTGGATTGAATCGGGAACTCAGGGGAGGGAGACATGAGAGTATCTTTGCATATGCATTCTTGCTTAGCCAAAGTCTGGGCTAGCTGGCTTGCCCTGAACAGCTAGGTTCTCTGTATATAAGTTGCAGGTGAGGGTGGCTACCTTGACAGCCATGTTCTGAGACTACTATAGGTGAGCTCTGAGCGCACACATGCTCAGACATACATACAGACAGACACACACACACACATTACTGTCAGGTCTGTAAGTACAGCATATGGTGAAGGCTGGGGCTGTCTGGTGTCAGTGGGCATGAGAGCTGCTGCCTTACAATCTCTACAAGCCACGTTTGAACCTTCCATCAATAAACACCGTGTAGGGGGGTTTTGTCTGCTGGTCTCTTTCCAACTCATCTATTTCTCTTGTCGCCTTCTCTGTGTCTAACTCTCACATGCTCTCACACACTCTGTCTTCACTGATTATATACTTATTTTACTGACAGGCCCAGATATACAAAGAGAGTTACCAGAGCACTGCTAAGCTCTGGCTTGTTTTGTTGGTGATATCACCTAGGCTACTGGAGCCACAGCTTTGTAAGTCTCTCTGACACAAGCCTTATTCTGTCTCCTCATTTCCATGGCAGTATATCTCAGACTTTATAATAAACATATACATATATATATATATAATTTATAGAATTGTCGACCTATGTAATTGATCTTTATCAGAATTAATACATTTATAACAGCTTCCTTTTTCATTAATAATTGTCCACCTAGTTGGAGCAAGTTTCAATACAATTATAAATAATAGAACCTTCCAGTAGCATTTCTAATAGCATTTCTATCAGCATCCTTATTGTAATTATCGTAGTACAGAACTTGCCTCCTTTCTCTAGTGTCAGCTTCAGTACATATGAGTTTCTTTTCATTCTCCTGAAATCTTAATTTCCCTGGACTCTGAAGTGTATCGTAATTTTTGAAGCAGCCCTCTGTTTCTCAGCAGTTGGTTTCCATTTTCTGCTGTAATCAGGTCTTCTTGTGCTTTTTGTTTTTATTTTTCATTTTTTTCAAATCCTCCTAGATCATCCCCATTTATTTGCATATTTATTTATTAAGTCCTATATTACATGAGGGGTCATTACTTCTGCTTGATAGATTTTTCTTTTATAATTGAAGGGAGCTTTACACTAACAATACATTTCGTGTGGTAAATACTACACACATATGGTGAAGGATGGGGTGGTCTGGGGTCTGTGGATGTGAGACTGCTGCCCAACAATCTCGACAACCCAGGTTTGAACCTGTCATGTATGAACACAGTGTGGGAGGTTTTTGACTTCTGGTCTCTGTCCCACTCTTCTATTTCTCTTCTTGCCTTCTCTGTCTCTGACTCTCACAGGCTCTCACTCACTCTGTCTGCACTCATTAATATTTTACTTATATACTTATTTTACTGACAGGCCCTGATATACAAAGAGAGTCACCAGGGCACTGATGAGCTCTGCTTGTTTTGTTGTTGATTTCACCTAGGTTTCTGTAGCATCAGCTTTGTAAGTCTCTCTGGCACAAGCCATACTATGTCTCCTCATAGCCATGCCAGTAACCCTCAGAGTCTATAATAAAGAAACACTTACATATATGTACATATATATACATATATATATGTACTCATATATATATATATTCATAAATAATTGGTCACATAGTTGGAGCAGGATTCACTACTATTAAAAATTATAAACCTTCCAGGAGCAGTGTAACCTATCCTCACAAACATATAATAACAATGCCATTTGTAAAAAGTTTGCATGGGCATGGAGTGTTTGTCTTCAGTGCTATAGCACTGATAAACACAGGGCCAGAATTTCTGTCCTTTTCAGTCACTGTCATTCTGTCTCTCTGACTGTCTCTACGTGCTTTCTTCCCTGGGCCCTTACTGGAAGCAGTGCATGCATCGTGAACTCGGTCATCCTGGTGTTGAAATTTTCGTTTCTTTGCTCTTTGGATTATTTAGTCTTGTGCATATCGCGTAGTACAGAGGGGAAATGAGGAGACAGCGTTCCTGCTGCAGGTAACAGGCATATGTCCATCTCCAGCTGCAGCTGTCCAGGTCCTCTGTGAAAGACTACCATTCTCCAGGGCCGTGAGGTTGACACTCAGCTTAAATGCAGCCCTCCTCAATTTCCTGCACCGCAATCTTGTCCTTATTCCATGAGAGCCCAGGTAAAGAGAAGTAAAACTCTACCACCCTGGCACACTCATTGTGATTTCCCTCTACTGGGCCGAATGTAAAGGATCTGTGTTACTGATGGCCACACCAGTGTCCAGATTTTCCACGCAAAACGGAAGCTTCCAGCGTTCAGAAAGAGGTTGTTTTGATGCCTGTGAAATGTCCTTTCCAAGCGCCTCCTGGGGTTTCAAATACTTTTGAAACCTGAAGTTTTTTCTTGTATCTAGGGAATATTCTCACCTCTGGCCCGAAGGCCCTCCCAGCTAGGAGCACAGCTATCCCAGGGTCAGGAGGTCTGCCAGCCAGCTAGCTCCTGGAGGGTTTCCTGAGTATGTCCTCAGGCCCCAAGTTGTAACAGGTGTTTCCAATTGCATTTATTAGCAGCAGCCAGGCCCTAAGGTGAGGGGCAGGGCTGTGATCTCCACTGGAAGCGCCTAATTCAGCCATTGGAGGCATCCATCTTCCTTTTATTGCTCCATAGCTAGGGCCTGGGGACTTTGTGCTTCAGGCAAGCAGAGCAACTTTGTATGGGACACTCATGCATGCCTACTTCTGGGAATCTCTCTGAGTGTGATGTGTGGACCCCAGGACACCATTATCAGGAATGTGAGGCCTCAGGAGCAATTGCCTTAGCCAGACCCAAAGGGTAGGTGTAAGGGTCCGGGTTCATCCACTATTGTTTGGTCAAACACAGTTCGCATCTATGTTGAAACACAGCTCTTTCTGGGTACTTTCTGTGCTTGTAATCTGCTGCTCTGAGCAGTGGACTGAGTGCCTGGAGGCTGCGTAGGCAGCCAAACATGACTGGACAGGCTCATGCCCCTGAATTCTGAGGGGTGCCCCAGCTTCCCCCGGATGATAGTGAGGCATGAGATTGAATAGGGAACTCAGGAGATTTAGACATGAGAGTCCCTTTGCATATGCATTCTTGCTTTGCCTGAATCTGGGCTAGCTGGCTTGCCCTAACCTGATAGGTTCTCTGTACATAAGTTGCAGGTGAGGCTGGCTACCTTTACCCCCATGCTCTGAGACTACTACAGGTGAGCTCTGAGCACACACAAACACACAGTCAGACAGTCAGACAGACACACACACACACACACACACATTATTGTCAGGTCTGGTAGTACAGCATATGGTGGAGACTGGGGATGTCTGGGGTCTGTGGGCATGAGAGCTGCGGCCTTACAATCTCTACAAGCCAGGTTTGAACCTGTTATCAATGAACACAGTGTAGGAGGTTTTTGAATTCTGAGACACTGAAGAGGGAGAGGTTTTTGCCCTGAGGCTTGCACTGGGATGTAGCAGCTCCCCTGTGTGTGTTGCCAGACTAGGAAACTTGTGGTGCCTGTCCATGTGGAGAGTCTCCTGGATGAGTTCCTTCTCGAGCCTTTTTCGATCATTCATATATTCTGCATATAGCTAATGATTTGGAGATATAACTCCTTTGGACAATTCTTTTCCTGATGCAGTTTCTCTCATATATAGTGATGGCCACACCAGTTTCCAGATTTTTCATGCAAAACGGAAGCTTCCAGGGTTCTGAAAGAGGGTGTTCTGATGGCTGTGAAAAGTCTTTTCCAAGTGCCTCATAGGGTTTCCAATCCTTTTGAAATCTGAGGTTCTTTCTTTTATTCTCAGCTCTGGACAGAAGGCCCTCCCAACTCGGAGCACAGCTATCCTGTGTCAGGAGGTCTGCCAGCCTGCTAGCTCCAGGAGGGATTTCTGAGTATGTCCTCAGGACCCAGGTGGTAACAGGTGTTTCCAGTTGCCTTTATTAGCAGCAGCCAGGCCCTCAGGAGAGGGGCGGGGCTGTGATCTCCACTGGAAACTCATAATTCAGCCAATGGAGGCATCCATCTTCCTTTTGTCTCTCCATAGCAAGGGCCCTGGGAGTTTGTGCTTCCTGCATGCAGAGAGACTTTGTATGGGACACTCATGGATGCCTACTTCTGGGAATCTCTATGAGTGTGATGTGTGGACACCAGGACACCATGATCAGGGATTGTGAGGCCACAGGAGCAATTGCCTTAGCCGGACCCAAAGGGTAGGTGTAAGGGGCCGGGTTAATCCACTATTGTTTGGTCAAACACAGTTCACATCTATGTTGGAAGTCTTGTGGGTTCTTTCTGGGCTTCTAATCTGCTGGCCTGAGAGGTGGACTGGGAGGCTGGAGGCTGAGTATGAAGCCAAACGTGACTGGAAAATGTCCTGCCACTGAATTCTGAGGGGTGCCCCAGCTTCCACCATTGGGAGTGTTTGGATGATAGTGAGGCATGAGATTGAATCAGGAACTCAGGAGAGCTAGACATGAGTGTCACTTTGCATATTCATTCTTGCTGAGCCAGAATCTACTGGAGCCTCAGTTTGTAAGTCTTTCTGACACAAGCCATATTCTGTCTCCTCATTTCCATGCCAGTATCACTCAGAGTTTATAATAAAGTGATTTTTTTACAAAGCACTTGATACATTCTCATTTACAGATCAATATTGTCACCATTGTAGCTCTCTTTGGCCCTTGGTCACTTTGCTTCTTTTCAGATGTAAAAACACTGAAGAGGGAGAGGTTTTTGCCCTGAGGCTTGCAATTGGAACTACCAGATGCAATGTGTCTGCTGCCAGACTAGGAAACTTATAGTCCCTGTCCATGTGGAGAGTCTCCTTGATGAGTTCCTTCTAAAGCCTTTTTCGCTCTGTCCCTTTGGAGCTGCATATAGTTAATGATTTTGAGAGTTTACTCCTTAGTACAATTCTTTTCCTGATGCAAAGTTTCTCTCCAGGTTTTAGCAATCAATTGTCTGAATGTCATATTGAATCCATTGTAGAAAATGAATACATCAGTCTCTCTCTCTCTCTCTCTCTCTATATATATATATATATATGTATGTATATATGTGACATGTAGAGGTCTGAAAATATTTTTTAGCTAGAGACCTGCACAGCTCTGGATTAGGGTAAGAATGCGGATACACTTGGCCCTTCTGAGCCACAGTCATGAGAGACATCTCACAGAGGCATTCATATACCTCTTATCACTCTACAAATCTCTCAGCACAAACTACCGCTGCCAAATCATTTATTTCCCTCTAGCTCTTTTTGTCCACCAAGTCCTATCCTAACTGTAAATCAAAGAATAAATAGACATAGTGCAGTTCCCTGCACACAGGACAGTCTGAGGCTGGATCAGGGAGTGCAATATGCCAGCCTGCATATTGGATGGAGCATCACTAAGAATACATTTGGAGAGGCGAGGGCAATTTTGGAAAGTGGGCTGCAGGCCAAGTGTTGCTTCTCAGAGTGGGCTAAGACCTAGATGTTCTAAGTGTAACCTTCCCTCACAAACATAAAATAACAATGCCACTTGTAAGAAGTATGCATAGGCATGGAGGGTTTGGCTTCAGTGCTCTGGCACTGATTAACACAGGGCCAGAATTTCAGTCCTTTTCTGCCACTGTCATTCTGTCTGTCTGACTGTCTCTACATTCCTTCTTCACTGTGCCCTTATGGAAGTCAGTGCATGAATCGTTAACTCGGAGTTCCTGGTGTTGAAATTTGTCTTTCTTTGCCCTTTGGATTATCCACTCTCCTGCATATGGCGTAGTATATTGGGGAACTGAGGAAACAGCGATCCTGCTGCAGGTAACAGGCATATGTCCATCTACAGCTGCAGCTGTCCAGGCCCTCTATGTTTGACTCCGATTCTCCAGGGCCCTGCGGCTGACACTTAGCCTAGATGCAGCCCTCAAAAATTTCCTGTACCGCATCCTTGGCCTTATTCCATGAGAGCCCAGGTCAAGAGAAGTGAAACTCTATCCCCCTGGCACACACATTGTGCTTTCCATCTATTGGGCCGAATGTAAAGTATCTGTGGTACTGATGACCACACCAGTCTCCAGATTTTCCACGCAAAACGGAAGCTTCCAGGGTTCATAAAGAGGGTGTTTTGATGGCTGTGAAAATTCTTTTCCATGTGCCTCATGGGGTTTAAAATCCATTTGAAACCTGAATTTCTTTCTTGTTTCTAGGGAATATTCTCACCTCTGGCCAGAAGGCCCTCCCATCTCGGAGCACAGCTATCCTGGGTCAGGAGTTCTACCAGACTGCTAGCTCCTGGAGGGATTCCTGAGTATGTCCTCAGGGCCCAAGTGGTAACAGGTGTTTCCAATTGCATTTATTAGCAGCAGCCAGGCCCTCAGGTTAGGGGCGGGGCTGTGATCTCCACTGGAAGCTCCTAATTCAGCCAATGGAGGCATCCATCTTCATTTTGTTTCTCCATAGCAATGGCCAGGGGAGTTTGTGCTTCCTGCAAGCAGAGCGACTTTGTATCGGACACTCATGTATGCCTACTTCTGAATCTTTCTGAGTGTGATTTGTGGACACCAGTAGACCATGATCAGGGATTGTGAGGCCACAGGAGCAATTGCCTTAGCCGGTCCCAAAGGGGAGGTGTAAGGAGCCGGGTGCATCCACTCTTGTTTGGTCAAACACAGTTCCCATCTATGTTGAAACACAGCTCTTTCTGGATTCTTTCTGGGCTTGTAATCTGCTTCCACTGAGATGTGGACTGGGAGCCTAGAGGCTGAGTATGCAGCCAAACGTGACTGGACAGGGTCCTGCCCCTGAATTCTGAGGGGTGCCCCAGCTTCCCAGGTTGGCAGTGTTTGGATGATAGTGAGGCAATAAATAATCAAGATAATGGAAAGTCAAAAAAGAAAAAGGAAAATGAAATATTCCACTACTTCAAAGGGGCTACTCAGGACAATGCTTTCCTTGTTAAGATCCTCACTGCATACCATATTCAGAAAGGCAAAGACGCCATGTATTTTCAAGCCAGTTTTTATATTTATTTATTTATTTAGGTGGTTATTCATTTTTGTTATTGATGAATTCATGTTTTACATTTGACATAGAATAGGGCTCTGACACCAGCGGTCTCAAGTACCCCTAGATGGTACTCTGCCTCTACAAAACCAATCCATTGACCTGTCCATCCATCCATCCTCCCATCCAGCTATCCATCCATCCATCTGTCCATCCTTCCATCCATCCATCCATCCATCCATCCACCAGTCAACCAAGCTATGTACTAAAGGAGAACTCTCGTTGAATGGTGATGACAAACAAGGATGCATAGGTAGGCAGGCATGCAGGCAGCTCTGGCCTGGGCTCCCTGGATCCCGGGCACACCTCCACCTGTCTTCTCTTGGCGGCTAGCCCTGAGGTCTCTCGTCGGTCAGCACTGTCTTCCCATCCTTCCGTCCCTCTGTGCCACGGCCCAGGCGTATGGGCGCTGCTGGCTGACCTAGTGGCAGGGCAGTTAGGCTAGCACAGAATGCCAGGGGTTAGGACATCACAGAGGGCTCCTGTGGTTGCTAGGCCAAGGGGACCCCGCCCATCCAGTTGACCAGCAACCATGACCCACACCCTGAACTTGATCTCAGGGTTGGTGTCCAGCCACCAGATCCAGAGCCCCAGGTCAAAGCAGGTGCAGGTCAGCCGGGCCAAGGTGCGATGGGCAGATTGGTGTGTGTCTGGGCAAGGGGCTGGCATCTTACAGCCCAGGGCTGGGGACCAAGTTCTGCCAGGCCCCTGTCCCACCATGTGCACTGACACACAGTTTTGCTGATTGACTGACAGTACCTGACCCAGAGATACCCACTCCAGGTCCCTGGGTGCCCTGAGCTGCCCCTGAGGGTTGGTGGGTGCCTGCACGGACACATGCCTCCATAATGGAAGCCTCTATTAATCCCGTTGCCTACTGAGAGCAGCCCTCCTGCCTCTCCTCCTCCTCCTCCTCCTCCTCTTCTTCCTTCTCCTCTTCTCCTCCTCCTCCTCCTCCTCCTCCTCCTCCTCCAAATCGTCCTCTTCTTCCTGATCCTCAGAGGTACTCACTCAGGGCCCTTGGCCTAGGCAAGCCAGGGCTGCTGCTCTGGATGCTGCAGCTTCTATTCAGTGGGTGGGTGCAGGAATCTGTTCCTGTTAGTCCCTGATTCCTGGGACCTTCCATGCCTCCAGCTCCCCCCACTCTCTAGTCCAGAGCTCTCCTCAAGGATGCCCCCATTCCCCTTGCCCTCTGTCCCCCCGCTCCCCAACTAACATCTACTGTGTGCCTTCCTGCGCTACTTTACTGCCACCCAGCCTCTGCCATTCAGACCTGGGGGCCCAGGGCCAGCCCAGCTGCCTTCTCTCCATCCAGCAGAGGGAACTGCCATAACCCCCTGTCACCACACACACACACAGCCCTGAACACACTCACGGGCTCCCCTGACTGCAGCCTGCCACTCAAACAGTCTCTTTCTGCCCCCTATACCCCTTTCAGTTTATCCCACGGCCCTTCAAAGACACATGGGCTTGAGCAGCACAGACATGCAACCAGCTCCCCTCGCTCCTACTCCGTTTGCTCCAAGGTTGTCAAGAGTCTTTTTTCATGCTGTAGGGGAGGGAGTTGAGACATTCCAATGTCCTGGGGAGCAAGAATTGCAAACAGTCCATCTACAATATAACATTTGTGTCTCAGGCCGCCCAATCCCTAGTTCGCTGTGCAGACCTTTGACTGGCAAAAACACCACATCTGAGCGTGAGATCTGGCTGGGCTAGTGGCTTTTTCAGTGGAATAGGAGACAGACAGACAGAGTTTTCAGGTTGAAAACCTGTACTTCCCAAGAGATGGTCATTTGCTACGGTTAAAAAAAAAAAGCTTTTTATTTATTTATTTCCACAGCCTGGGTAACCTGTCTCCTGCTTGTTTCTCAGTGAAAAAAGGGAAAAACCTTTTTTGGAGGGAAAAGGACCAAAATGCAGGCAGGTGGATACATGGAGGGTGGATGGGGAGTTGCTCCTGCCCTGGCACTAGAGCCCCAGCTGCTGTTCCAGGTGCTCTGTGATACCAGAGATCTCTGTGTGTCGTGTCATGACACTGTCTCCAGGACTGACCCTCAGGATAATGAGGATTCCAAACGAGGCAGGTCATATTGCCTTAAAAAGTAAATGCAGGGAGGTTTGGCGGTATGTCAGAGGGTTAAGGGCTTGTGGCACTCACGAAAACAGGGGACAGGTGGAAGGGTCTGGGGTGTGGCGCCCAGACCCCCACCTGCAGGGGAGTCTCCTTACAGGGGGTGAAGCAGGTCTTTAGGGGCTCTATGTTTATCTCCCACTCTGTATTTCCCCTGCTCTCTCCTTTTCTCTCTGTCCGATGCAATTGTCAGTAAGAACAACAACAGCAACAATATCCACCACAGTGACCAAGCAACAAGGGCAGCGAAAGGGAAATAAATGGAGTGCAGGCGCTGTGGATTATTCGTGGCACAGGCACTAGGCTGTGGCAATAACCCCTTGAGGCAATCAATCAATCAATGAATAAGTAATACAGGTAACAGAGATGTATATGTCCCTGTGTGTTTACACTGAGTTAATGTCAAAGGACTTTTATTCATTTCTTCATTTATTTATTTATTACCTTGCCACGAGAATTTCTTTTCCTAGCTAAAAACAGTGTCCCATCAAGGGTACCTGGTGGTGTCACACCCAGTTAAGCACTCATGTTACAATGCAGGAGCACCAGGCTTCAAGACCCTGGTACCCACCTGCCGAGGAAAATCTTTACAAGTGGTACAGAAGTGCTGCAGGTGTTTCTCTCTGTGTCTCAAACTCTCTATCCCTCCCTTCCCTCTCAATTCCTGTCTTTTTATTCCAATAAATAATCAAGAAAATGGAAAGTCAAAAAAGAAAAAGGAAAATGAAATATTCCACTACTTCAAAGGGGCTACTCAGGACAATGCTTTCCTTGTTAAGATCCTCACAGCATACCATATGCAGAAAGGCAAAGACGCCATGTATTTTCAACCCAGTTTTTATATTTATTTATTTTAGGTGGTTATTCATTTTTGTTATTGATGAATTCTTGTTTTAAATTTGACATAGACTAGGGCTCTGACACCAGTGGTCTCTAATACCCCTAGATGGTACTCTGCCTCTACAAAACCAATCCATTGACCTGTCCATCCATCCATCCACCCATCCAGCTATCCATCCAGCTATCCATCCATCCATCCACCTGTCAACCAAGCTAAGTACAAAAGGAGTTCTCTCCTTGAATGGTGAAGACAAACAAGGACGCATAGGTCGGTTGCAAAGGGGCCAGTTCGGCTGAATAGGGCAGAGGGGCTGAACCAGGGAATGTGTTGTGGGCGTGTGGGTGTGGATGGGGTGAACCAGAGACCCTGTGAGCTGGGTCACGTCAGGGGCAGGTAGGGGGTGGAAGGGGTTGCAAACAGCTGTCACTGGAGAACCATCACAAGTGCTGGAACTGTTGAGCAGGGCACCCGTAAGAGAGGACAGACAAAGGAGAGAAGCAAAGTGCAGAGGAGAGGAGAGGGGAGTGGATGGTGAGGACAGGAGAGGACAGGAGTGGAGGGGACCTGAGAAACCTGCCTGGACAAAGGCAGCATACAGACATCCAGGAAGGCAGGCAGGCATGCAGGCAGCTCTGGCCAGGGCTCCCTGGATCCCAGGCACACGTCCACCCTCTTCTCTTGGCTGCCAGCTCTGAGTTCGCTCGTCGGTCCGGACTGTCTTCCCATCCTTCCGTCCCTCTGTGCCAGGGCCCAGGCATCTGGGTGCTGCTGGCTGAACCAGTGGCATGTCAGTGGGCTGCCCAGTGCCAGTGTGGCCAGCACAGAATGCCAGGGGTTAGGACATCACAGAGGGCTCCTGTGGTTGCTAGGCCACGGGGACCCCGCCCATCCAGTTGATCAGCAGCCATGACCCCTACGCTGAACTTGACCTGAGGTGTTGTGGCCAGCCACCAGAGCCAGAGCCCCAGGCCAAAGCAGGTGCATGTCGGCCGGGCCAATGGGCTATGGGCAGATTTGTGTGTGTCTGGGCAAGGGGCTGGCATCAGACAGCCCAGGGCTGGGGACCAAGTTCCGCCAGGCCCCTGTCTCACCATGTGCACTGACACACAGTCTTGCTGACTGACTGAAAGTCCCCGCCCCAGAGATACCCACACCAGGTCCCTGAGTGCCCTGAGTTGCGCCTGAGTGTTGGTGGGTGCCTGCCTGGACACAAGCCTGCGTAATGGAGGCCTCTATTAATCCTGTTGCCTACTGACAGCTGCCCTCCTGCCCCTCCTCCTCCTCCTCCTCATCTTCTTCCTCCTCCTCTTCCTTCTCCTCCTCCTCCACCTCCTCCTCCTCTTCCTCATCCTCAGAGGTACTCACTCAGGGCCCTTGGCCTAGGCAAGCCAGGGCTGCTGCTCTGGCTGCTGCAGCTTCTATCCAGTGGGTGGGTGCAGGAATCTGTTCCTGTCAGTCCCTGGTTCCTGGGACCTTCCATGCCTCCGGCTCTGCCCACTCTCTAGTCCAGACCCCTCCTCAAGGATGCCCCCTTTCCCCTTGACCTCTGTCCCCCAGCTCCCCAACTAACATCTACTGTGTGCCTCCCTGCACTATTTTACTGCCACTCTGCTACTGCCCTTCAGCCCTGGGGGCCCAGGGCCAGCTGCCATCTCACCATCCAGCAGGGGGACCTGCCCTATGCCCCTTCCACAACACCCACTCACAGCCCTGCACACACTCACGGGCTCCCCTGCCTGCAGCCTGCCTCTCAGTCTCCTTCTGCCCCCTAGCCCCCTTACAGCCTCTGCCACGGCCCCCCTAAGACACCTGGGCTTGAGCAGCGCAGACATGCAACCAGCTCCCCTCGCCCCCACTCCATTTGCCCAAACGTTGTTGAGAGTATTTTTTTCATGCTGTAGGGGAGGGAGTTGAGACAGTCCAATGTCCCGGAGAGCAAGAACTGCAAACAGTCCATCTACAATTTAACATTTGGGTCTCAGGCCGCCCAATCCCTAGTTCGCTGTGCAGACCTTTGACTGGCAAAAACACCCCATCTGAGCTTGAGATCTGGCTGGGCTAGTGGCTCTTTCTGTGGACTAGGAGACTGACAGACAGAGTTTTCAGGTTCAAAACCTGTACTTTTTTGAAGCCAACATCACCCTGATACCAAAAGCTGATAGGGACAGAACAAAAAAGGAAAACTACTGACCAATATCTCTGATGAACATTGATGCCAAAATATTAAACAAGATCTTGGCCAACCGGATACAACAACACATCAAAAAGATTGTTCATCATGACCAAGTGGGATTCATCCCAGGAATGCAAGGCTGGTTCAACATGTGTAAGTCAATCAATGTCATTCACCACATTAATAAAAGCAAAGCCAAAAACATGATTATCTCAATAGATGCAGTGAAAGCCTTTGACAAAATCCAACACCCATTCATGCTCAAAACTCTACAAAAAATGGGAATAGATGGGAAATTCCTCAAGATAGTGGAGTCTATATATAGCAAACCTACAGCCAACATCATACTCAATGGACAGAACCTGAAAGCATTCCCCCTCAGATCAGGGACTAGACAGGGCTGTCCTCTGTCACCGTTACTCTTCAACATACTATTGGAAGTTCTTGCCATAGCAATCAGGCAAGAGAAAGAAATCAACGGGATACAGATTGGAAGGGAAGAAGTCAAGCTCTCACTATTTGCAGATTATATGAGAGTATACATAGAAAGACCTAAATAATCCAGTAGAAAATTACTGGAAGTTATTAGGCAATATAGCAAGGTATCAGGCTACAAAATCAATGTACAAAAATCAGTGGCATTTCTTTATGGAAACACTAAATCTGATGAAGAAGACATCCAGAAATCACTCCCATTTACTGTTTCAGCAAAATCAATCAAATACCTAGGAATAAAGTAGACCAAAGAAGTGAAAGAATTGTATACTGAAAACTATGAGTCACTACTCAAGGAGATAGAAACTGATACCAAGAAATGGAAAGATATCCCATGCTCATGGATTGGAAGAATAAATATCATCAAAATGAATATTCTCCCCAGAGCCATATACAAATTTAATGCAATACCCATCAAAGTTCCACCAAGCTTCTTTAAGAGAATAGAACAAACACTGCAATCATTTATCTGGAACCTGAAAACACCTAGAATTGCCAAAACCATCTTAAGGAAAAGAAACAGAAATGGAGGCATCACACTCCCAGACCTTAAACTATATTATAAAGCCATCATCATCAAAACAGCATGGTACTGGAACAAAAATAGGCACACAGACCAGTGGAACAGAATTGAAAGCAAAGAAGTAAATCCCAACACCTATGGGCATCTAATCTTTGATAAGGGGGCCCAAAGGATTAAATGGAAAAAGGAGGCTCTCTTCAATAAATGGTGCTGGGAAAACTGGGTTGAAACATGCAGAAGAATGAAATTGAACCATTTTATCTCACCAGAAAAAAAATCAACTCCAAATGGATCAAAGACCTAGATGTCAGACCAGAAACAATCAAATACTTAGAGGAAAACATTGGTAAAACACTTTCCCATCTACACATCAAGGACATCTTTGATGAATCAAACTCAATTGCAAGGAAGACCAAAGCAGAAACAAACCAATGGGACTACATCAAATTGAAAAGCTTCTGCACATCCAAAGAAACTATTAAACAAACAGAGAGACCCCTCACAGAATGGGAGAAGATCTTCACATGCCAGACATCAGACAAGAAACTAATCACCAAAATATATAAAGAGCTCAGCAAACTTAGCCGCAAAAAAGCAAATGACCCCATCAAAAAATGGGCAGAGGAAATGAACAAAACATTCACCACAGAGGAGATCCAAAAGGCTAACAAACATATGAAAAACTGCTCTAGGTCACTGATTGTCAGAGAAATGCAAATTAAGACAACACTAAGATACCACCTCACTCCTGTAAGAATGGCATACATCAAAAAGGACAGAAGCAACAAATGCTGGAGAGGATGTGGGGACAGAGGAACCCTTTTACATTGCTGGTGGGAATGTAAATTGGTACAGCCTCTGTGGAGAGCAGTCTGGAAAACTCTCAGAAGGCTAGACATGGACCTTCCATATGACCCAATAATTCCTCTCCTGGGGTTATACCCCAAGGACTCCATAACACCCAACCAAAAAGAGGTGTGTACTCCTATGTTCATAGCAGCACAATTCATAATAGCTAAAACCTGGAAGCAACCCAGGTGCCCAACAACAGATGAATGGCTGAGAAAGCTGTGGTATATATACACAATGGAATACTATGCAGCTATCAAGAACAATGAACCCACCTTCTCTGACCCATCTTGGACAGAGCTAGAAGGAATTATGTTAAGTGAACTAAGTCAGAAAGTTAAAGATGAGTATGGGATGATCCCACTCATCAACAGAAGCTGACTTAGAAGATCTGAAAGGGAAACTAAAAGCAGGACCTGATCAAATTGTAAGTAGGGCACCAAAGTAAAAACCCAGTGGTGAGGGGTAGACATGTAGCTTCCTGGGCCAGTGGGGGGTGGGAGTGGGCGGGAGGGATGGGTCACGGTCCTTTGGTGATGGGAATGGTGTTTATGTACACTCCTAGCAAAATGTAGACATATAAATCAGTAGTTAATTAATATGAGAGGGGGAAATCAATTGTATGTCTCAAAGGTTCTCAAAAGAGAAACTGAATCTTTTTAATAGATAGGCTACGTATTTGATATGCGGGCTCTCTCAAAAGCCTAGACCAAGTAGATTAGAAGCTTCCAATAGCACAGCTATATACAAGATACTGGGTACTGTACAGCAAACCATAACAAAGGGACTTTTCAAAGTTAACCCAATTAACAAATAATGTGATGATAATATTAACTATTGATTGTCTTTTTGAACCCTAAGACAGCAGGAACCTCACATCTTCACTATAGAGCCCCTACTTCCCCCAGTCCTGGCACCCTTGGATAGGGCTCACTTTCCCGTATGCATCTCCCAATCCATACCAAATAATATTGCATCCGCCGATCACAACCTAACCAAAGCAACGATTGCCATCTCAACATGCTTCACCTCAGAGTGTATCCAGAGACTTCAAGTGTGGAATGACAACCCTTCAGCTTCATTACTTGGGTGAGACCTTTCCTTTTATAGTACACTCTAATTTCATCTCAGGCAGTTCACTTTCTAACAAAGTCCCATAACCTAGACATACACCAGTTTCTGTGAGAGAGAGCGTATGTGCACACGTATCCATAAACTACTGCAAAATATATACCTGAAAGCAGGATTACACTAGAGTTTGCAGTGAGTACCTCCCTAACACTTCCTCTCCACTATTCCAAACTTAGGATCCATGATTGCTCAACAAATTGTTTGGCTTTGTATGTTAACTCTCTTTTCAATCACCAGGTTCCAGATGCCACCAGGATGCTGGATAGGCTTCCCTGGATTGAAGACCCCACCAATGTGTCCTGGAGCTCAGCTTCCCCAGAGACACACCTTACTAGGGAAAGAGAGAGGCAGACTGGGAGTATGGACCGACCAGTCAACGCCCATGTTCAGCGGGGAAGCAATTACAGAAGCCAGACCCTCTACCTTCTGCAACCCTCAACGACCCTGGGTCCATGCTCCCAGAGGGCTAGAGAATGGGAAGGCTATCATGGGAGAGGGTGGGTTATGGGGATTGGGTGGTGGGAATTGTGTGGAGTTGTACCCCTCCTACCTTATGCTTTTGTTCACTAATCCTTTCTTAAATAAAAAATTTAAAAAAATAAAAAAATAAAAAAAGAGGGTGTCTTGATGGCTATGAAATGTCTTTTCCAAGTGCCTCCTGGGGTTTCAAATCCTTTTGAAACCTGAAGTTCATTCTTGTATCTAGGGAATATTCTCACCTCTGGCCAGAAGGCCCTCCCAACTAGGAGAACAGCTGTGCTGGGTTCAGGAGTTCTGCCAGCCTGCTAGCTCCTGGAGGGATTCCTGAATATGTCCTCAGGCCCCAAGTGTCAAAAGGTGTTTCCAATTGCCTTTATTAGCAGCAGCCAGGCCCCCAGGTGAGGGGCGGGGCTGTGATCTCCACTGGAAGCTCCTAATTCAGCCAATGGAGGCATCCATCTTCCTTTTGTCTCTCCATAGCAAGGGCCCTGGGAGTTTGTGCTTCCTGCAAGCAGAGCGACTTTTTTATGAGACGCTCATGCATGCCTACTTCTGGGAATCTCTCTGAGTGTGATGTGTGGACACCAGGACCCTATGATCATGGATTGTGAGGCCACAGGAGCAATTGCTTTAGCCGGACCCAAAGAGTAGGTGTGAGGGCCAGTTTCATCCACTATTGTTTCGTCAAACACAGTTCCCATCTATGTTGAAACACAGGTCTTTCTGGGTTCATTCTGGGCTTTTAAGCATCTGCTCTGAGCAGTGGATTGAGAGTCTAGAGGCTTAGTAGGCAGCCAAACGTGACTGGACAGGCTCCTGCCCTTGAATTCTGAGGGTTGCCCCAGCTTACCCTGTTGGCAGTGTTTGGATGATACTGAGGCATAAGATTGAATCGGAATCTCAGGAGAGCGAGACATGAGAGTCCCTTTGCATGTGCATTCTTGCTTAGCCAGAATCTGGGCTAGATGGCTTGCCCTGACCAGCTAGGTTCTCTCTACATAAGTTGCAGGTGAGGCTGGCTACCTTCCTACCCATGCTCTGAGACTACTATAATTGAGCTCTGAGCACACACAGACAGACAGACACACACACACACACACACATTACTGTCAGGTCTGGTATTACAGCATAAGGTGAAGGCTGGGGTTGTCTGGGTTCTGTGGGCATGAGAGCTGCTGCCTTACAATCTCTACAAGCCAGCTTTGTACCTGTCATCAATGAACCCAGTATAGCAGGTTTATGAATTCTCATCTCTTTCCCACAGAAGTGGCTGGTGGGCGGGCCTTCCAGAGGCTGCCCAATGAGCGTGCAGCAGGGTCGTGTGGGCGGTGCTCAAGGTTGCTGGCCAATCACTGACTAGGGTACCTTGACACTCCTGGGCGTGTCCTTGCACAATGGCCAATGATATATCTGACAGGGGTTCTAGGTGTTGCCTATGCCTCTGGCATATCAGAGCATGGCTGGTGCCCTGTCTGCAGGCCTTCTGAAGTAAGTCCTACAATGGGAGCTCAGAGCTGGCCTTAAAAGGCTTGGCATGCTTCCAGGAATAGCGAAGCAGGGTTCATCCAGGGCCCTGCCTTGCAGAAGTTGTCCAGTGTGCATGTGTATAACTCCGTTTGTGCCTGTTCCTCTGTGGATGTGTGCGTTTGAGTAACTGTGAGAGTGTGTGTTAGTCTGTATGTGTGAAGGAGGGAGCGAGAGAGAGCAACATAATCACTGTGGCACAGGTGATTTTGTGCAAAACACTTGACACATTATGATTTACAGCTCAATATTGACACCATTGTAGCTCTCCTTGGCCCTTGGTCACTTTTCATATTTTCAGATGTACAGACACTGGAGAGGGAGAGGTTTTTGCCCTGAGGCTTTCACTAGGAACTAGCAGCTGCCCTGTGTGTGTTGCCAGACTAGGAAACTTGTGGTGCCTGTCCACGTGGAGAGTTTCCTGGACGAATTCCTTCTCAAGCCTTTTTCGCTAGGTCCCGTTGGAGCTGCATATAGCTAATGATTTGGAAATTTTACTCCTTTGGACAATTCTTTTCCTGTTGCACAGTTTCTCTCCAGGTTTTACTAATCAATTGTGTGAATGTAATATCGCATCCATTGTAGAAAATGACTACATCAGTGTCTTGCTGTCTCTCTCTCTGTCTCTCTCTCTCTATATGTGTGTATATATATATATATATATATATATATATATATATATATATATATATATAACATTTAGAGGTCTGAAAAATATTTTAGCTAGAGATGTGCACAGCTCTTGATTCCGGTAATAATGCGGATACACCTGGCCCTTCTGAGACACAGTCATGAGAGACATCCCAGAGAGCCATTTGTTTACCTCTTGTCACTCTACAAATCTCTCTCACCACAAACTACAACTGCCAAATCATCTACTTCCCTCTTGCTCTTTTTGTGCACCGAGTCCTATACCAAAACTGGAAATCAAAGAAGAAATAGACATAGTGCAGATCCCTGCACACAGGACAGGCTGAGGTTGGACCAGGGAGATGAAAGATGCCAGCCTGTATTTGGCTGGAGCATCACTAAAACTACTTACAAATTGGAGAGGCAAGGGCAGTTTTGGAGAGTGGGCTGCAGGACAAGTGTTGCTTCTCAAAGTGGGCTAAGACCTAGATGTTCTAAGTGTAACCTTTCCTCACAAACATAAAATAACAATGCCACTTGTAAGAACTATGCATGGGCATGGAGGGTTTGTTTCAGTGCTCTGGCACTGACCAACACAGGGCCAGAATTTCTGTCCTTTCCAGTCACGGTCATTCTGTCTCCCTGACTGTCTCTACATGCCTTCTTCCCTGGACCCTTCGTGGAAGTCAGTGCATGCATTGTGACCTCCGTCTTCCTGGTGTTGAAATTTTCCTTTCTTTGCCCTTTGGATTACTTAGTCTCATGCATATGGTGTGGAACTGAGGAGACAGCGATCCTGCTGCAGCTAACAGGCATATGTCCATCTCCAATTCCAGCTGTCCAGGCCCTCTGTGCATGACTCCCATTCTCCAGGTCCCTGAGGCTGACACTCAGCCTAAATGCAGCCTCCTCAATTTCCTGCACAGCATCCTTGTCCTATTCCATGAGAGCCAAGGTCAAGAGAAGTGAAAATCTACCACCCTGACACACACATTGTGCTTTCCCTCTATTCAGTCGAATGTAAGGGATCTGTGGTTCTGATGGCCACACCACTGTCCAGATTTTCCACGCAAAATGGAAGCTTCCAGGGTTCACAAAGGGTGTTATGACGGCTGTGAAATGTCTTTTCCAAGTGCCTCCTGGGGTTTCAAATCCTTTTGAAATCTGAAGTTCGTTCTTGTATCTATGGAATATTCTCAACTCTGACCCAATGGCCCTAGCAAGTAGGAGCACAGCTATCCCGGGGTCAGGTGGTCTGCCAGCCTGCAAGCTCCTGTAGGGATTCCTGAGTATGTCCTCTCGACCCAAGTGGTAACAGGTTATTCCAATTGCCTTTATTAGCAGCAGCCAGACACTCAGGTGGGGGGCGTTGCTTTGATCTCCACTGGAAGTACCTAATTTAGCCAATGGAGGCATCCATATTCTTTTTGACTCTCCGTTGGTGATCTCTGAGCACACACAGACACAGACAGACAGACACAAACACACACATTACTGTCAGGTCTGATACTACAGCATATGGTAAAGACTGGGGCTTTCTGGGTGTGTGGGCATGAGAGCTGCTGCTTTACAATCTCTACAAGCGAGCTTTGAACCTGTCATCAATGAACACAGTGTAGGAGGTTTTTGAATTCTCATCTCTTTCCAGCAGAAGTGGCTGGTGGGCGGTCATTCCAGAGTCTGCCCAATGAGCTTGCTTCAGGGCCGTGTTGGCGGTGCTCAAGGTTGCTGGCCAATCACTGACTAGGGGCCTTGACACTCCTGGGCGTGTCCTAGCACACTGGCCAATGATATTGATGGCAGGGATTCTGGGTGTGGCCTAGGAATCTGGCTTTTCAGAGCATGGCTTGTGCCCTGTCTCCGGGCCTTCTGAAGTAAGCCTGACAATGGGAGCTCAAAGCTGGCCTTAAAAGGCTGGACGTGCTTCCAGGAAGTGCGAAGCAGGGTTCACCCAGGGCCCTGCCTTGCAGAAGCTGTCCAGTGTGCATGTGTATAATTTAGTTTGTGCCTTTTCCTCTTTGGCTGTGTGTGTGTATAACTGTGAGTGTGTGTTGTTGTGTGTTTGTGTGTGTGTGTGTGAGGGATGGAGAGAGAGAGAGAACAACAGAATCACTGTGGCACTGGTGATTTTGTGCAAAACACTTGGCACATTCTGATTTACAGCTCAATATTGACACCATTGTAGCTCTCCTTGGCCCTTGGTCACTTTTCTTATTTCTGATGTAATGACACTAAAGAAGGAGAGGTTTTTGCCCTAAGGCTTGCTCTGGGAAGTAGCAGCTGCCCTGTGTGTGTTGCCAGATTAGGAACCTTATGGTGCCTGTCCATGTGGAGAGTCTCCTGGTTGAGTTCCTTCTCGAGCCTTTTTCGCTAGGTCCCGTTGGAGCTGCATATAGCTAATGATTTGGAGATTTTACTCCTTTGGACAATTCTTTTTCCGATGCACTGTTTCTCTCGAGGTTTTAGCAATCAATTGTCTGAATGTCCTATCGCATCCATTGTAGAAAAATACTACATCAGTGTCTTGCTCTCTCTCTCTCTCTCTCTCTCTCTCTATATATATATATATATATATATATATATACATATATATATATACATATATATATATATGTAACATGTAGAGGTCTGAAAATATATTTTAGCTAGAGACCTGCACAGCTCTGGATTAGGGTAGTAATGCGGTTACACCTGGTTATTCTGAGCCAAAGTCATGAGAGACATCTCACAGAGCCATTCATTTACCTCTTGTCACTCTACAAATCTCTCTCACCACAATCTACAGCTGCCAAATCATCTACTGCACTCTTGCTCTTTTTGTCCAAGGAGTCCTATTCCAAAACTGTAAATCAAAGAAGAAATAGACATAGTGCAGTTCCCTGCACACAGGACAGGCTGAGGCTGGACCAGGGGGATGGAATATGCCAGCCTGCATTTGGCTGGAGAATCACTAAACTACTTCCAATTTGGAGAGGCAAGGGCAGTTTTGGAGAGTGGGCTGCAGTCAAAGTGTTGCTTCTCAGAGTGGGCTAAGACCTAGATGTTCTAAGTGTAACCTTTCCTCACAAACATAAAATAACAATGCCACTTGTAAGAAGTAATCATGGGCATGGAGGGTTTGTCTTCCGTGCTCTGTCACTGATCAACACAGTGCCAGAATTTCTGTCCATTTCAGTCACTGTCATCCTGTCTCTCTGACTGTCTCTATGTGCCTTCTTACCTGGACCCTTCATGGAATTCAGTGCATGCATCGTGAAATCGGTCTTCCTGGTGTTGAAATTTTCCTTTCTTTGCACATTGGATAACTTAGTCTCGTGCATATGGCATAGTACAGAGGGGAACTGAGGAGACAGCGTTCCTGCTGCAGGTAACAGGCATATGAATTTCTCCAGCTGCAGCTGTCTAGGCCCTCTGTGCTTGACTCCCATTCTCCAAGGCCCTGTGGCTGACACTCAGCCTAAATGCTGCCCTCCTCAATTTCCTGCACCACATTCTTGTCCTTATTCCATGAGAGCCCAGTTCAAGAGAAGTGAAACTCTACCACCCTGGCACACACATTGTGCTTTCCCTCTATTGGGCCGAATGTAAAGGATCTGTGGTACTGATGGCCACACCAGTGTCCAGAGTTTCCACGCAAAACGTAAGCATCCAGGGTTCAGAAAGGGGGTGTTTAGATGGCTGTGAAATGTCTTTTCCAAGTGCCTCCAGGGGTTTCAAATCCTTTTGAAACCTGAAGTTCGTTCTTATATCTAGGGAATATTCTCACCTCTGGCCCAAAGGCCCTCCCAACTAGGAGCAAAGCTATCCCGGGGTCAGGAGGTCTGCCAGCCTGCTAGCTACTGGAGGGATTCCAGAGTATGTTCTTAGGCCTCAAGTGGCAAGAGGTGTTTCCAATTGCCTTTATTAGCAGCAGCCAGGCCCTCAGGAGAGGGGCGGGGCGGTGATCTCCAATGGAAGCTCCTAATTCAGCCAATGGAGGCATCCATCTTAATTTTGTCTCTCCATAGCAAGGGCCCAGGGAGTTTGTGCTTCCTGCAAGCAGAGAGACTTTGTATGTGACACTCATGAATGCCTACTTCTGGAATCTCTCTGAGTGTGATATGTGTCCACCAGGACACCATGATCATGGATTGTTAGGCCACAGGAGCAATTGCCTTAGCCAGACCCAAAGGGAAGGTGTGAGGGGCCAGGTTCATCCACTATTGTTTGGTCAAACACAGCTCACATCTATGTTCAAACACAGCTCTTTCTGGGTTCATTCTGGACTTTTAATCTCTGCCCTGAGTAGTGGACTGAGAGTCTAGATGCTGAGTAGGCAGCCAAACGTGACTGGACAGGCTCATGCCCCTGAATTCTGAGGGGTGCCCCAGCTTCCCCCTGATGATAGATAGTGAGGCATGGGATTGACTAGGGAACTCAGGAGATTTAGACATGAGAGTCCCTTTGCATATCCATTCTTGCTTAGCCTGAATCTGGGGTAGCTGGCTTGCCCTGACCAGCTAGGTTCTCTGTACATAAGTTGCAGGTGAGGCTGGCTACCTTAACACCCATGCTCTGAGACTACTACAGGTGAGCTCTGAGCACACACAAACACACAGTCAGACAGACAGTCAGACAGACACACACACACACACACACACACACACACAGTACTGTCAGGTCTGGTAGTACAGCATATGGTGAAGGCTGGGGCTGTCTGTGGTCTGTGGGCATGAGAGCTGCTGCCTTACAATCTCTACAAGCCAGGTTTGAACCTGTCATCAATGAACACAATGTAGGAGGTTTTTTAATTCTAAGACACTGAAGAGGGAGAGGTTTTTGCCCTGAGGCTTGCACTGGGAAGTAGCAGCTCCCTGTTTGTGTTGCCAGACTAGGAAACTTGTGGTGCCTGTCCATGTGGAGAGTCTCCTGGATGAGTTCCTTCTCGAGACTTTTTCGATCTTTCCGAGGGAGCTGCATATAGCTAATGATTTGGAGATATAACTCCTTTGGACAATTCTTTTCCTGATGCACAGTTTCTGTCATATATAGTGATGGCCACACCTGTGTCCAGATATATCCATGCAAAACGGAAGCTTCCAGGGTTCTGAAAGAGGGTGTTCTGATGGCTGTGAAAAGTCTTTTTCAAGTGCCTCATAGGGTTTCCAATCCTTTTGAAATCTGAGGTTCTTTCTTTTATTCTCAGCTCTGGCCAGAAGGCCCTCCCAACTGGGAGCAAAGCTATCCTGGGTCAGGAGGTCTGCCAGCCTGCTAGCTCATGGAGGGATTTCTGAGTATGTCCTCAGAACCCAAGTGGTAACAGGTGTTTCCAATTGCCTTTATTAGCAGCAGCCAGTCACTCAGGAGAGGGGCAGGGCTGTGATCTCAACTGGAAACTCATAATTCATCCCATGGAGGCATCCAACTTCCTTTTGTCTCTCCAAAGCAAGGGCCCTGGGAGTTTGTGCTTCCTGCAAGCAGAGAGCCTTTGTATGGGACACTCATGGATGCCTACTTCTGGGAATCTCACTTAGTGTGATGTGTGGACACCAGGACACCATGATCAGGGATTGTGAGGCCACAGGAGCAATTGCCTTAGCTGGACCCAAAGGGTAGGTGTAAGGGGCCGGGTTAATCCACTATTGTTTGGTCAAACACAGTTCCCATCTATGTTGGAACTCTTTCTGGGTTCTTTCTGGGCTTCTAATCTGCTGGCCTGAGAGGTGGACTGGGAGGCTGGAGGCTGAGTATGAAGCCAAACGTGACTGGAAAATGCCCTGCCCCTGAATTCTGAGGGGTGCCCCAGCTTCCCCCATTGGGAGTGTTTGGATGATAGTGAGGCATGAGATTGAATCAGGAACTCAGGAGAGCGAGACATGAGAGTCCCTTTGCATATGCATTCTTGCTGAGCCAGAATCTTGGCTAGCTGGATGTCCCTAACCAGCTAGTTTCTCTGTACATAAGTTGCAGGTGAGGCTGGCTACCTTAACACCCATGCTGTGAGACTACTATAGGAAAATTCTGAGCACACACAGACACACAGTGACAGACAGACAGACACACACACACACACACACAAACATTACTGTCAGGTCTGGTAGTACAGCATATGGTGAAGGCTGGGGCTGTCTGGGTCTGTGGGCATGAGAGCTGCTGCCTTACAATCTCTACAATCCAGCTTTGAACCTATCATCAATGAACACAATGTAGGAGGTTTTTGAATTCTGGTCTCTTTCAACTCATCTATTTCTCTTCTCACTTTCTCTGTCTCTAACTCTCACATGCTGTCACACACTCTGTCTTCACTCATTAATATTTTACTTATATACTTATTTTACTGACAGGCCCAGATATAAAAAGAGAGTTACCAGAGCACTGCTGAGCTCTGTCTTTTTGTGTTGGCGAATTCACCTAGGATAATGGAGCCTCAGTTTGTAAGTTTTTCGACACAAGCCATATTCTGTCTCCACTTTTCCATGGCAGTATCACTCAGAGTTTATAATAAAGTGATTTTTTGCAAAACACTTGGTACATTCTGATTTACAACTCAATATTGACACCATTGTAGCTCTTTTTGGCCCTGGTCACTTTGCTTCTTTTCAGATGTAAAAACATTGAAGAGGGAGAGGTTTTTGCCCTGAGGCTTGCAATTGGAACTACCAGATGCGCTGTGTCTGTTGCCAGACTAGGAAACTTGTGGTGCCTGTCCATGTGGAGAGTCTCCTTGATGAGTTCCTTCTAAAGCCTTTTTCGCTCTGTCCCTTTGGAGCTGCATATAGCTAATGATTTTGAGAGTTTACTCCTTAGTACAATTCTTTTCCTGATGCAAAGTTTCTCTCCAGGTTTTAGCAATCAATTGACTGAATGTCATATTGAATCCATTGTAGAAAAAACTACATCAGTGTCTCTCTCTCTCTCTCTCTCTCTCTCTCTCTATATATATATATATATATATATGTATGTATATATGTATATGTAACATGTAGAGGTCTGAAAATATTTTTTAGCTAGAGACCTGCACAGCTCTGGATTAGGGTAAGAATGCGGATACAGAAGGCCCTTCTGAGCCACAGTCATGAGACACATCTCACAGAGTCATTCATATACCTCTTATTACTCTACAAATCTCTCAGCACAAACTACCGCTGCCAAATCATCTACTTCCCTCTTGCTCTTTTTGTCCACCGAGTCCTATCCCTAAACTGTAAATCAAAGAATAAATAGACATAGTGTAGTTCCCTGCACACAGGACAGTCTGAGGCTGGACCAGGGAGTGCAATATGCCAGCCTGCATATTGGATGGAGCATTACTAAGAATACTTACAAATTGGAGAGGCGAGGGCAATTTTGGAGAGTGGGCTGCAGGCCAAGTGTTGCTTCTCAGAGTGGGCTAAGACCTAGATGTTCTAAGTGTAACCTTTCCGCACAATCAAAAAATAACAAAGCCACTTGTAAGAAGTATGCATAGGCATGGAGGGTTTGTCTTCAGTGCTCTGGCACTGATCAACACAGGGCCAGAATTTCAGTCCTTTTCTGCCACTGTCATTCTGTCTGTCTGACTGTCTCTACATTCCTTCTTCACTGGGCCCTTATGGAAGTCAGTGCATGAATCCTGAACTCGGACTTCCCGGTGTTGAAATTTTTCTTTCTTTGCCCTTTGGATTATTCAGTCTCCTGCATATGGCGTAGTATATTGGGGAACTGAGGAGACAGCGATCCTGCTGCAGGTAACAGGCATATGTCCATCTCTGGATGCATCTGTCCAGGCCCTCTATGTTTGAATCCGATTCTCCAGGGCCCTGCGGCTGACACTTAGCCTAAATGCAGCCCTCCAAAATTTCCTGCACTGCATCCTTGGACTTATTCCATGAGATCCCTGGTCAAAAGAAGTGAAACTCTATCCCCCTGGCACACACATTGTGCTTTCCATCTATTGGGCCGAATGTAAAGTATCTGTGGTACTGATGACCACACCAGTCTCCAGATTTTCCACGCAAAACGGAAGCTTCCAGGGTTCATAAAGAGGGTGTTTTGATGGCTGTGAAAATTCTTTTCCATGTGCCTCATGGGGTTTAAAATCCATTTGAAACCTGAATTTCTTTCTTGTTTCTAGGGAATATTCTCACCTCTGGCCAGAAGGCCCTCCCAACTAGGAGCACAGCTATCTTGGGTAAGGAGGTCTGCCAGACTGCTAGCTCCTGGAGGGATTCCTGAGTATGTCCTCATGGCCCAAGTGGTAATAGGTGTTTCAAATTGCCTTTATTAGCAGCAGCCAGGCCCTCAGGTAAGGGGCGGGGCTGTGATCTCCACTGGAAACTCCTAATTCAGCCAATGGAGGCATCCATCTTCATTTTGTTTCTCCATAGCAATGGCCAGGGGAGTTTGTGCTTCCTGCAAGCAGAGCGACTTTGTATGGGACAGTCATGGATGCCTACTTCTGAATCTTTCTGAGTGTGATGTGTGGACACCAGTACACCATGATCAGGGATTGTGAGGCCACAGGAGCAATTGCCTTAGCCGGTCCCTAAGGGGAGGTGTAAGGGGCCGGGTTCGTCCACTATTGTTTGGTCAAACACAGTTCCCATTTATGTTGAAACACCGCTCTTTCTGGGTTCTTTCTGGGGTTGTAATCTGCTTCCACAGAGAAGTGGACTGGGTGCCTGGAGGCTGAGTATGCAGCCAAACGTGACTGGACAGTGTCCTGCCCCTTAATACTGAGGGGTGTCCCAGCTTCCCTGGTTGGCAGTGTTTGGATGATAGTGAGGCAATAAATAATCAAGAAAATGGAAAGTCAAAAAAGAAAAAGAAAATGAAATATTCCACTACTTCAAAGGGGCTACTCAGGACAATGCTTTCCTTGTTAAGATCCTCACAGCATACCATATGCAGAAAGGCAAAGACGCCATGTATTTTTAACCCAGTTTTTATATTTATTTATTTATTTAGGTGGTTATTCATTTTTGTTATTGATGAATTCATGTTTTCCATTTGACATAGACTAGGGCTCTGACACCAGCGGTCTCTAGTACTCCTAGATGGTACTCTGCCTCTACAAAAACAATCCATTGACCTTTCATCCATCCATCCACCCATCCAGCTATCCATCCAGCTATCCATCCATCCATCCATCCATCCATCCATCCACCGGTCAACCAAGCTAAGTACAAAAGGAGATATCTCCTTGAATGGTGAAGACAAAAAACGATGCATAGGTAGGTTGCAAACGGTCCAGTTCGGCTTTATAGGGCAGAGGGGCTGAACCTGGGAATGTGTTGGGGAGTGTGGGTGTGGGTGGGGTGAGCCGGAGACCCTGTGAGCTGGGTCATATCAGGGGTAGGGAGGGGGTGGAAGGGGTTGCAAAAAGCTGTCACTGGAGAACCATCACAAGTGCTGGAGCTGGTGAGCAGGGCACCGGGAAGAGAGGAAAGACAAAGGAGAGAAGCAAAGTTCAGAGGAGAGGAGAGGGGAGTGGATGGTGAGGATAGGAGAGGACAGGAGAGGACAGGAGTGGAGAGGACCTGAGAAACCTACCTGGACAAAGGCAGCATACAGACATCCAGGAAGGCAGGCAGGCATGCAGGCAGCTCTGGCTTGGGCTCCCTGGATCCCGCGCACACCTCCACCTGTATTCTCTTGGCTGTCAGCCCTGAGGTCCCTCGTCGGTCAGCACTGGCTTCCCATCCTTCCGTCCCTCTGTGCCAGGGCCCAGGCGTCTGGGCGCTGCTGGCTGACCTAGTGGCAGAGCAGTTGGGCTGCCCAGTGCCACTGTGGCCAGCACAGAATGCCAGGGGCTAGGACATCACAGAGGGCTCCTGTGGTTGCTAGGACAGGGGACCCCGCCCATCCAGTTGACCAGCAGCCATGATCCCCACCCTGAACTTGACCTGAGGGGTGGTGGCCATCCACCAGAGCCAGAGCTGCAGGCCAATGCAGGTGCAGGTCGGCCGGGCCAAGGGGCTATGGGCAGATTGTTGTGTATCTGGGCAAGGGTCTGGCATTGACAGCCTAGGGCATGGGACCAAGTTCTGCCAGGCCCCTGTCCCACCATGTGCACTGACACACAGTCTGGCTGACTGACTTACAATCCCTGCCCCAGAGATACCCACACCAGGTCCCTGTGTGCACTGAGCTGCGCCTGAGGGTTGGTGAGTGCCTACCTGGACACATGCCTCCGTAATGGAGGCCTCTATTAATCCCTTTGCCTACTGACAGCTGCACTCCTGCCCCTCCTCCTCCTCCTCCTCCTCTTCTTCCTCCTCTTCTTCCTCCTCCTCTTCCTCCTCCTCCTCCTCCTACTCCTCCTCCTCTACCTCCTCCTCCTCTTCCTCATCCTCAGAGGGACTCACTCAGGGCCCTTGTACTAGGCAACAGGGCTGCTGCTCTGGCTGCTGCAGCTTCTATCCAGTGGGTCTGTGCAGGAATCTGTTCCTGTCAGTCCCTGGTTCCTGGGACCTTCCATGCCTCCAGCTCCGCCCAGTCTCTAGTTCAGACCCCTCCTCAAAAATGCCCCCTTTAGGGAGTCGGGCTGTAGTGCAGCGGGTTAAAGCGCAGGTGGCGCTAAGCTCAAGGACCGGCGTCAGGATCCCGGTTCGAGCCCCCAGCTCCCCACCTGCAGGCGGGTCCCTTCACAGGCGGTGAAGCAGGTCTGCAGGTGTCTGTCTTTCTCTCCCCCTCTCTGTCTTCCCCTCCTCTTTCCATTTCTCTCTGTCCTATCCCACAACGAGAACATCAATAATAACTACAACAATAAAACAACAAGGGCAACAAAAGGGAATAAATAAATAAAATAAAATAAAAAAAAGCCCCCTTTCCCCTTGCCCTCTGTCCCCCAGCTCCCCAACGAAAATCTACTGTGTGCCTCCCTGCGCTACATTACTGCCACCCTGCTTCTGCCCTTCAGCCCTGGGGGCCCAGGGCCAGCCCAACTGCCATCTCACCATCCAGCAGGGGGACCTGCCCTACCCCCTGCCACCACACCCATTCACAGCCCTGCACACACTCACGGGATCCCCTGCCTGCAGCCTGCCTCTCAAACAGTCTCCTTCTGCCCCCTAGCCCCCTTACAGCCTCTGCCACGGCCCCCCACTGACACCTGGGCTTGAGCAGCACAGACATGCAACCAGCTCCCCTCGCCCCCACTCCATTTGCTCGAACGTTGTTGAGACTCTTTTTTTCATGCTGAAGGGGAGGGAGTTGAGACAGTCCAATGTCCTGGGGAGCAAGAACTGCAAACAGTCCATCTACAATGTAACATTTGGGTCTCAGTCCGCCCAATCCCTAGTGCGCTGTGCAGACCTTTCACTGGCAAAAACACCCCATCTGAGCTTGAGATCTGGCTGGGCTCGTGGCTCTTTCTGTGGACTAGGAGAGAGACAGACAGAGTTTTCAGGTTCAAAAGCTGTACTTCCCAGAAGATGGTCATTCCCTACGGTTAAAAAAAAAATTCCTGTAGCAGATGGCTTCACAAACCAATTCTACAAAACTTTCAGGAAACAGTTAATACCCATACTTCTTAAGCTATTCCATAAGATTGAAGAAACAGGAATACTCCCTTCTACCTTTTTTGAAGCCAAAATCACCCTGATACCAAAAGCCTATAGGGACAGAACAAAAAAGGAAAACTACTGACCAATATCGCTGATGAACATAGATGCCAAAATATTAAACAAGATCTTGGCCAACCGGATACAGCAACACATCAAAAAGATTGTTCATCATGACCAAGTGGGATTCATCCCAGGAATGCAAGGCTGGTTCAACATCCGTAAGTCAATCAATGTCATTCACCACATCAATAAAAGCAAAGCCAAAAACCACATGATTACCTCAATAGATGCAGTGAAAGCCTTTGACAAAATCCAACACACATTCATGCTCAAAACTCTACAAAAAATGGGAACAGATGGGAAATTCCTCAAGATAGTGGAGTCTATATATAGCAAACCTACAGCCAACATCATACTCAATGGACAGAAGCTGAAGCATTCTCCCTCAGATCGGGGACTAGACAGGGCTGTCCACTGTCACCGTTACTCTTCAACATAGTATTGGAAGTTCTTGCCATAGCAATCAGGCAAGAGAAAGAAATCAACGGGATACAGATTGGAAAGGAAGAAGTCAAGCTTTCACTATTTGCAGATGATATGATAGTATACATAGAAAGACCTAAAGAATCCAGTAGAAAATTACTGGAAGTTATTAAGCAATATAGCAAGGTATCAGGCTACAAAATCAATGTACAAAAATCAGTGGCATTTCTTTATGGAAACACTAAATCTGATGAAGAAGATATCCAGAAATCACTCCCATTTACTGTTTCAGCAAAATCAATCAAATACCTAGGGATAAAGTTGACCAAAGAAGTGAAAGACTTGTATACCGAAAACTATGAATCACTACTCAAGGAGATAGAAACTGATACCAAGAAATGGAAAGATATCCCATGCTCATGGATTGGAAGAATAAATATCATCAAAATGAATATTCTCCCCAGAGCCATATACAAATTTAATGCAATACCCATCAAAGTTCCACCAAGCTTCTTTAAGAGAATAGAACAAACACTGCAATCATTTATCTGGAACCTGAAAACACCTAGAATTGCCAAAACCATCTTAAGGAAAAGAAACAGAAATGGAGGCATCACACTCCCAGACCTTCAACAATATTATAAAGCAATCATCATCAAAACAGCATGGTACTGGAACAAAAATAGTTACACAGACCAGTGGAACAGAGTTGAAAGCCCAGAAGTAAATCCCAACATCTATGGGCATCTAATCTTTGATAAGGGGGCCCAAAGGATTAAATGGAAGAAGGAGGCTCTCTTCAATAAATGGTGATGGGAAAACTGGTTGAAACATGCAGAAGAATGAAATTGAACCACTTTATCTCACCAGAAACAAAAATCAACTCCAAATGGATCAAAGACCTAGATGTCAGACCAGAAACAATCAAATACTTAGAGGAAAACATTGATAAAACACTTTCCCACATACACCTCAAGGACATCTTTGATGAATCAAACCCAATTGCAAGGAAGACCAAAGCAGAAACAAACCAATGGGACTACATCAAATTGAAAAGCTTCTGCACATCCAAAGAAACTATTAAACAAACAGAGTGACCCCTCACAGAATGGGAGAAGATCTTCACATGCCAGACATCAGACAAGAAACTAATCACCAAAATATATAAAGAGCTCAGCAAACTTATCCGCAAAAAAGCAAATGACCCCATCAAAAAATGGGCAGAGGAAATGAACAAAACATTCACCACAGAGGAGATCCAAAAGGCTAACAAACATATGAAAAACTGCTCTAGGTCACTGATTGTCAGAGAAATGCAAATTAAGACAACACTAAGATACCACCTCACTCCTGTAAGAATGGCATACATCAAAAAGGACAGAAGCAACAAATGTTGGAGAGGATGTGGGGACAGAGGAACCCTTTTACATTGCTGGTGGGAATGTAAATTGGTACAGCCTCTGTGGAGAGCAGTCTGGATAACTCTCAGAAGGCTAGACATGGACCTTCCATATGACCCCGTAATTCCTCTCCTAGGGTTATACCCCAAGGACTCCATAACACCCAACCAAAAAGAGGTGTGTACTCCTATGTTCATAGCAGCACAATTCATAATAGCTAAAACCTGGAAGCAACCCAGGTGCCCAACAACAGATGAGTGGCTGAGAAAGCTGTGGTATATATACACAATGGAATACTATGCAGCTATCAAGAACAATGAACCCACCTTCTCTGACCCATCTTGGACAGAGCTAGAAGGAATTATGTTAAGTGAACTAAGTCAGAAAGTTAAAGATGAGTATGGGATGATCCCCCTCATCAACAGAAGCGAAGAAGATCTGAAAGGGAAACTAAAAGCAGGACCTGATCAAATTGTAAGTAGGGCACCAAAGTAAAAATCCAGTGGTGAGGGGTAGACATGTAGCTTCCTGGGCCAGTGGGGGTGGGAGTGGGCGGGAGGGATGGGTCACAGTCCTTTGGTGGTGGGAATGGTGTTTATGTACACTCCTAGCAAAATGTAGACATATAAATCAGTAGTTAATTAATATGAGAGGGGGAAATCAATTGTATGTCTAAAAGTTTCTCAAAAGACAAACTGAATCTTTTTAATATATAGGCTATATATTTGATATGCGGACTCTCTCAAAAGCCTAGACCAAGTAGATTAGAAGCATCCAATAGCACAGCTATATACAAGATACTGGGTACTGTACAGCAAACCATAGCAAAGGGACTTTTCAAAGTTAACCCAATTAACAAATAATGTGATGATAATATTAACTATCGATTGTCTTTTTGAACCCTAAGACAGCACGAACCTCACATCTTCACTATAGAGTCCCTACTTTCCCCAGTCCTGGAACCCTTGGATAGGGCCCACTTTCCCGTATGCATCTCCCAATCCAAACCAAACAATATTGCATCCGCCGATCACAACCTAACCAAAGCAACGATTGTCACCTCAACATGCTTCACCTCAAACTGTATCCAGAGACTTCACGTGTGGTGGAATGACAACCCTTCAACTTCATTACTCGGGTGAGACCTTTCCTTTTATAGTAAACTCTAATTTCATCTCAGGTAGTTCACTTTCTAATAAAGTCCCATAACCTAGATATACACCAGTTTCTGTGAGAGAGCTTATGTGCACACGTATCCATAAACTACTGCAAAATATATACCTGAAAGCAGAAGTACACTAGAGTCTGCATTGAGTACCTCCCTAACACTTCCTATCCACTATTCCAAGCTAGGGATCCATTATTGCTCAACAAACTCTTTGGCTTCATATGTTAACTCTCTTTTCAATCACCAGGTTCCAGATGCCACCAAGATGCTGGCTAGGCTTCCCTGGATTGAAGACCCCACCAATGTGTCCTGGAGCTCAGCTTCCCCAGACACACCTTACTAGGGAAAGAGAGAGGCATACAGGGAGTATGGACCGACCAGTCAACACCCATGTTCAGCGGGGAAGCAATTACAGAAGCCAGACCTTCTACCTTCTGCAACCCTCAACGACCCTGATTCCATGCTCCCAGAGGGATAGAGAATGGGAAAGCTAACATGGGAGGGGGTGGGTTATGGGGATTGGGTGGTGGGAATTGTGTGGAATTGTACCCCTCCTACCTTATGTTTTTGTTCACTAATCCTTTCTTAAATAAAAAATTTTTAAAAAGAGCTTTTTATTTTTTATTTTTCCACTGCCTGGGTAACCTGTCTGCTGCCTGTTTCTCAGTGAAAAAAGGGAAAAACCTTTTTTGGAGGGAAAAGGAACAAAATGCAGGCAGGTGGACTCCATGGAGGGTGGATGGGGAGTTGCTCCTGCCCTGGCACTAGAGCCCCAGCTGCTGTTCCAGGTGATCTCTGATACCAGATATCTCCGTGTGTCGTGTCACGACACTGTCTCCAGGACTGATCCTCAAGATAATGAGGATTCAAAACGAGGCATGTCATATTGCCTTAAAAAGTAAATGCAGGGAGGTTTAGCGGTATGTCAGAGGGATAAGGGCTTGAGGCGCTCACGAAAAGAGGGGACAGGTGGAAGGGTCTGGGGTGTGGCGCCCAGACCCCCACCTGCAGGGGAGTCGCTTTACAGGGGGTGAAGCAGGTCTTTAGGAGCTCTATCTTTCTCTCCCTCTCTGTATTTCCCCTGCTCTCTCCTTTTGTGTCTGTCAGATGCAAGGTCAGTAACAACAACAACAACAATAACCACCACAATGACCAAGCAACAAGGGCAGCGAAAGGGGAACAAATGGAGTGCAGGAGCTGTGGATTATTCGTGCCGCAGGCACTCAGCTGTGGCAATAACCCCTTGAGGCAATCAATCCATACATGAAGAAGTAATACAGGTAACAGAGACGTATATGTCCCTGTGTGTTTCCACTGAGTTAATGTAAATGCACTTTTATTTACTTCTTCATTTATTTATTACCTTGCCACGAGAATTTCTTTTCATTGCTAAAAAAAAGTGCCCCATCAAGGGTACCAGGTGGTGCCACACCCAGTTAAGCACTCATGTTACAATGCAGGAGGACTGGGCTTCAACACCCTGGTTCCCACCTGCCAGGGGAAATCTTTACAAGTGGTGCGGAAGTGCTGCAGGTGTCTCTCTCTGTGTCTCAAACTCTCTCTACCTCCCTTCCCTCTCAATTGCTGTCTATTTATTCCAGTGAATAATCAAGAAAATAGAAAGTAAAAAAAGAAAAAGGAAAAGGAAATATTCCACGACTTCAAATGGGCTACTCAGGACAATGCTTTCCTTGTTAAGATCCTCACAGCATTCCATATGCAGAAAGGCAAAGACGCCATGTATTTTTTAACCCAGTTTTTATATTTATTTATTTATTTATTTATTTAGGTGTTTCTTCCTTTTTGTTATTGATGAATTAATGTTTTACATTTGACATTGACTAAGGATCTGGCACCAGCGGTCTCCAGTACCCCTATATGGTACTCTGCCTCTACAAAACCGATCCAATGACCTGTCCATCCATCCATCCATCCACCCATACATCTATCCATCCATTCATCCATCCATCCATCCATCCATCCACCAGTCAACCAAGCTAAGTACAAAAGGAGATCTCTCCTTGAATGGTGAGGAGAAACAACGATGCATAGGTAGGTTGCAAAGGGGCCAGTTTGGCTGAATAGGGCAGAGGGGATGAACCAGGGAATGTGTTGGGGTGTGTGGGTTTGGGTGGGGTGAGCCGGAGACCCTGTGAGCTGGGTCACATTAGGGGCAGGCAGGGGGTGGAAGGGGTTGCGAACAGCTGTCACTGGAGAACCATCACAAGTGCTGGAGCTGGTGAGCAGGGCACCTGGAAGAGAGGACAGACAAAGGAGAGAAGCAAAGTGCGGAGGAAAGGAGAGGGGAGAGGATGGTGAGGACAGGAGAGGACAGGATTGGAGGGGACCTGAGAAACCTACCTGGACAAAGGCAGCATACAGACATCCAGGAAGGCAGGCAGGCATGCAGGCAGCTCTGGCCTGGTTTCCCTGGATCCCGGGCGCACCTCCACCTGTCTTCTCTTGGCTGCCAGCCCTGAGGTCCCTCGTCGGTCAGCACTGTCTTCCCATCCTTCCGTCCCTCTGTGCCAGGGCCCAGGCGTCTGGGCACTGTTGCCTGACCTAGCGGCAGGGCAGTTGGGCTGCCCAGTGCCCGTGTGGCCAGCACACATTGCCAGGGGCTAGGACATCACAGAGGGCTCCTGTGGTTGCTATGCCACGGGGACCCCGCCCATCCAGTTGACCAGCAGCCATGACCCCCACGCTGAACTTGACCTGAGGGTTGGTGGCCAGCCACCAGAGCCAGAGCCCCAGGCCAAAGCAGGTGCTGGTCGGCCGGGCCAAGGGGCTATGGGCAGATTGGTGTGTGTCTGGGCATGTGGCTGGCATCTGACAGAACAGGGTGGGGGACCAATGTCCGACAGGCCCCTGTCCCACCATTTGCACTGACACACAGTCTTGCTGACTGACTGACAGTCCCCGCCCCAGAGATACCCACACCAAGTCCCTTGGTGCCCTGAGCTGCCCCTGAGGGTTGGTGGGTGCCTGCCTGGACACATGCCTCCGTAATGGAGGCCTCAATTAATCCCGTTGCCTACTGACAGCTGCCCTCCTGCCCCTCCTCCTCCGCCTCTTCATCGTCCTCCTCCTCTTCCTCCTCCTCCTCCTCTTCCTACTCCTCCTCCTCCTCCACCCCCTCCTCCTCCTCATCCTCAGAGGGACTCACTCAGGGCCCTCGGCCTAGGCAAGCCAGGGCTGCTGCTCTGGCTGCTGCAGCTTCTATCCAGCGGGTGGGTGCAGGAATCTGTTCCTGTCAGTCCCTGATTCCTGGGACCTTCCATGCCTCCAGCTGCCCCCACTCTCTAGTCCAGAGCCCTCCTCAAGGATGCCCCCTTTCCCCTTCCCTCTGTCCCCCAGCTCCCCAACTAACATCTACTGTGTGCCTCCCTGCGCTACTTTACTGCCACCCTCCTTCTGCCATTCAGCCCTGAGGGCCCAGGGCCAGCCTAGCTGCCATCTCACCATCCAGCAGGGGGACCTGCCCTAACCCCCTGCCAACACACCCACACACACAGCCCTGCACACACTCCTGGGCTCCCCTGCCTGCAGCCTGCCTCTCAAACAGTCTCCTTCTGCCCCCTAGCCCCCTTACAGCCTCTGCCACGGAACCCCACAGACACCTGGGCATGAGCAGCGCAGACATCCAAACAGCTCCCCTCGCCCCCACTCCATTTGCTCCAAGGTTGGCAAGAGTCTTTTTTTCATGCTGTAGGGGAGGGAGTTGAGACAGTCCAATGTCCTGGGGAGCAAGAACTGCAAAGAGTCCATCTACAATGTAACATTTGGGTTTCAGGCCGCCCAATCACTAGTGTGCTGTGCAGACCTTTGACTGGCAAAAACACCCCATCTGAGAGTTAGATCTGGCTGGGCTAGTGGCTCTTTCTGTGGACTAAGATACAGACAGACAGAGTTTTTAGGTTCAAAACCTATAGTTCCCAGAAGATGGTCATTCATTCGGTAAAAAAAAAAAAAAAAAAAAAAAGGCTTTTTATTTTTTTTCCCCTGCCTGGGTAACCTGTCTGCTGCCTTTTTCAAAGTGAAAAAAGGGAAAAATCTTTTCTGGAGGGAAAAGGACCAAAATGCAGTCAGGTGGACTCCGTGGAGGGTGGATGGGGAGTTGCTCCTCCCCTGGCACTAGAACCCCAGCTGCTGTTCCAGGTCCTCTCTGATAACAGAGATCTCCGTGTGTCGTGTCATGACACTGTCTCCAGGACTGACCCTCAGGATAATGAGGATTCAAAACGAGGCAGGTGATACTGCCTTCAAAAGTAAATCCAGGGAGGTTTGGCGGTATGTCAGAGGGTTAAGGGCTTGTGGCGCTCACGAATAGAGGGGACAGGTGGAAGGATTTGGGGTCTGGCCCCCAGACCGCCACCTGCAGGGGAGTCGCTTTACAGGGGGTGAAGCAAGTCTTTAGGAGCTCTATCTTTCTCTCCCACCCTGTATTTCCTCTGCTCTCTCCTTTTGTGTCTGTCAGATGCAAGGTCAGTAACAACAACAACAACAACAACAACAACAGTAACCACCACAGTGACCAAGCAACAAGGGCAGCGAAAGGGGAACAAATGGAGTGCAGGAGCTGTGGATTATTCGTGCCGCAGGAACTCAGCTGTGGCAATAACCCCTTGAGGCAATCAATCCATACATGAAGAATTAATACAGGTAACAGAGACGTATATGTCCCTGTGTGTTTCCACTGAGTTAATGTAAATGCACTTTTATTTACTTCTTCATTTATTTATTACCTTGCCACAAGAATTTCCTTTCATTGCTAAAAAAAAAGTGTCCCATCAAGGGTACCAGGTGGTGCCACACCCAGTTAAGCACTCATGTTACAATTCAGGAGGACTGGGCTTCAACACCCTGGTTCCCACCTGCCAGGGGAAATCTTTACAAGTGGTGCGGAAGTGCTGCAGGTGTCTTTCTCTGTGTCTCAAACTCTCTCTACCTCCCTTCCCTCTCAATTGCTGTCTATTTATTCCAGTGAATAATCAAGAAAATAGAAAGTAAAAAAAGAAAAAGGAAAAGGAAATATTCCAGAACTTCAAATCGGCTACTCAGGACAATGCTTTCCTTGTTAAGATCCTCACAGCAATCCATATGCACAAAGGCAAAGACGCCATGTATTTTTTAACCCAGTTTATTTATTTATTTATTTATTTATTTAGGTGCTTATTCATTTTTGTTATTGATGAATTAATCTTTTACATTTGACATTGACTAAGGATTTGACACCAGCGGTCTCCAGTACCCCTATATGGTACTCTGCCTCTACAAAACCGATCCATTGACCTGTCCATCCATCCATCCATCCACCCATACATCTATCCATCCATTCATCCATCCATCCATCCATCCATCCACCAGTCAACCAAGCTAAGTACAAAAGGAGATCTCTCCTTGAATGGTGAGGAGAAACAACGATGCATAGGTAGGTTGCAAAGGGGCCAGTTTGGCTGAATAGGGCAGAGGGGCTGAACCAGGGAATGTGTTGGGGCGTGTGGGTTTGGGTGGGGTGAGCTGGAGACCCTGTGAGCTGGGTCACATTAGGGGCAGGCAGGGGGTGGAAGGGGTTGCGAACAGCTGTCACTGGAGAACCATCACAAGTGCTGGAGCTGGTGAGCAGGGCACCTGGAAGAGAGGACAGACAAAGGAGAGAAGCAAAGTGCGGAGGAGAGGAGAGGGGAGAGGATGGTGAGGACAGGATTGGAGGGGACCTGAGAAACCTACCTGGACAAAGGCAGCATACAGACATACAGGAAGGCAGGCAGGCATGCAGGCAGCTCTGGCCTGGGCTCCCTGGATCCCGGCGCACCTCCACCTTTCTTCTCTTGGCTGCCAGCCCTGAGGTCCCTCGTCGGTCAGCACTGTCTTCCCATCCTTCCGTCCCTCTGTGCCAGGGCCCAGGCGTCTGGGCGCTGTTGTCTGACCTAGTGGCAGCGCAGTTGGGCTCCCAGTGCCCGTGTGGCTTGCACAGATTGCCAGGGGCTAGGACATCACAGAGGGCTCCTGTGGTTGCTAGGCCACGGGGACCCCGCCCATCCAGTTGACCAGCAGCCATGACCCCCACGCTGAACTTGACCTGAGGGGTGGTGGCCAGCCACCAGAGCCAGAGCCCCAGGCCAAAGCAGGTGCTGGTCGGCCGGTCCAAGGGGCTATGGGCAGATTGGTGTGTGTCTGGGCATGGGGCTGGCATCTGACAGAACAGGGTGGGGGACCAAGGTCCGCCAGGCCCCTGTCCCACCATGTGCACTGACACACAGTCTTGCTGACTGACTGACAGTCCCCGCCCCAGAGATACCCACACCAAGTACCTGGGTGCCCTGAGCTGCCCCTGAGGGTTGGTGGGTGCCTGCCTGGACACATGCCTCCGTAATGGAGGCCTCTATTAATCCCGTTGCCTACTGACAGCTGCCCTCCTGCCCCTCCTCCTCCTCCTCCTCCTCTTCTTCTTCTTCCTCCTCTTCCTCCTCCTCCTACTCCTCCTACTCCTCCTCCTCCTCATCCACCCCCTCCTCGTCTTCCTCATCCTCAGAGGGACTCACTCAGTGCCCTTGGCCTAGGCAAGCCAGGGCTGCTGCTCTGGCTGCTGCAGCTTCTATCCAGTGGGTGGGTGCAGGAATCTGTTCCTGTCAGTCCCTGATTCCTGGGACCTTCCATGCCTCCAGCTGCCCCCACTCTCTAGTCCAGAGCCCTCCTCAAGGATGCCCCATTTCCCCTTGCCCTCTGTCCCCCAGCTCCCCAACTAACATCTACTGTGTGCCTCCCTGCGCTACTTTACTGCCACCCTGCTTCTGCCCTTCAGCCCTGAGGGCCCAGGGCCAGCCTTTAAATGGGCTACTCAGGACAATGCTTTCCTTGTTAAGATCCTCACAGCATTCCATGTGCAGAAAGGCAAAGACGCCATGTATTTTTTAACCCAGTTTATTTATTTATTTATTTATTTAGGTGCTTATTAATTTTTGTTATTGATGACTTAATGTTTTACATTTGACATTGACTAAGGATCTGACACCAGCGGTCTCCAGTACCCCTATATGGTACTCTGCCTCTACAAAACCGATCCTTTGACCTGTCCATCCATCCATCCATCCACCCGTACATCTATCCATCCATTCATCCATCCATCCATCCATCTACCAGTCAACCAAGCTAAGTACAAAAGGAGATCTCTCCTTGAATGGTGAGGAGAAACAACGATGCATAGGTAGGTTGCAAAGGGGCCAGTTTGGCTGAATAGGGCAGAGGGGATGAACCAGGGAATGTGTTGGGGCGTGTGGGTTTGGGTGGGGTGAGCCGGAGACCCTGTGAGCTGGGTCACATTAGGGGCAGGCAGGGGGTGGAAGGGGTTGCGAACAGCTGTAACTGGAGAACCATCACAAGTGCTGGAGCTGGTGAGCAGGGCACCTGGAAGAGAGGACAGACAAAGGAGAGAAGCAAAGTGTGGAGGAGAGGAGAGGGGAGTGGATGGTGAGGACAGGAGAGGACAGGATTGGAGGGGACCTGGAAAACCTACCTGGACAAAGGCAGCATACAGACATCCAGGAAGGCAGGCAGGCATGCAGGCAGCTCTGGCCTGGGCTCCCTGGATCCCGGGCACATCCCCTCCTCCTCTTCCTCATCCTCAGATGGACTCACTCAGGGCCCTTGGCTTAGGCAAGCCAGGGCTGCTGCTCTGGCTGCTGCAGCTTCTATCCAGTGGGTGGGTGCAGGAATCTGTTCCTGTCAGTCCCTGATTCCTGGGACCTTCCATGCCTCCAGCTGCCCCCACTCTCTAGTCCAGAGCCCTCCTCAAGGATTCCCCCTTTCCCCTTTCCCTCTGTCCCCCAGCTCCCCAACTAACATCTACTGTGTGCCTCCCTGCGCTACTTTACTGCCACCCTGCTTCTGCCCTTCAGCCCTGAGGGCCCAGGGCCAGCCTAGCTGCCATCTCACCATCAAGCAGGGGGACCTGCCCTAACCCCCTGCCACCACACCCACACACACAGCCCTGCACACACTCCTGGGCTCCCCTGCCTGCAGCCTGCCTCTCAAACAGTCTCCTTCTGCCCCCTAGCCCCCTTACAGCCTATGCCACGGACCCCCACAGACACCTGGGCATGAGCAGCGCAGACATCCATACAGCTCCCCTCGCCCTCACTTCATTTGCTCCAAGGTTGTCAAGAGTCTTTTTTTCATGCTGTAGGGGAGGGAGTTGAGACAGTCCAATGTCCTGGGGAGCAAGAACTGCAAACAGTCCATCTACAATGTAACATTTGGGTTTCAGGCCGCCCAATCCCTAGTGCGCTGTGCAGACCTTTGACTGGCAAAAACAACCCATCTGAGCTTGAGATCTGGTTGGGCTAGTGGCTCTTTCTGTGGACTAAGAGACAGACAGACAGAGTTTTCAGGTTCAAAACCTATAGTTCCCAGAAGATGGTCATTCATTCGGTAAAAAAAAAAAAAAAGGCTTTTTATTTTTTTTCCCCTGCCTGGGTAACCTGGCTGCTGCCTTGACCAGCAGCCATGACCCCCACGCTGAACTTGACCTGAGGGTTGGTGGCCAGCCACCAGAACCAGAGCCCCAGGCCAAAGCAGGTGCTGGTCGGCCGGGCCAAGGGGCTATGGGCAGATTGGTGTGTGTCTGGGCATGGGGCTGGCATCTGACAGAACAGGGTGGGGGACCAAGGTCCGCCAGGCCCCTGTCCCACCATGTGCACTGACGCACAGTCTTGCTGACTGACTGACTGTCCCCACCCCAGAGATACCCACACCAAGTCCCTGTGTGCCCTGAGCTGCCCCTGAGGGTTGGTGGGTGCCTGGCTGGACACATGCCTCCATAATGGAGGCCTCTATTAATCCCGTTGCCTACTGACAGCTGCCCTCCTGCCCCTCCTCCTCCTCCTCCTCTTCTTCTTCCTCCTCCTCTTCCTCCCCCTCCTCCTCCACCCCCTCCTCCTCTTCCTCATCCTCAGAGGGACTCACTCAGGGCCCTTGGCTTAGGCAAGCCAGGGCTGCTGCTCTGGCTGCTGCAGCTTCTATCCAGTGGGTGGGTGCAGGAATCTGTTCCTGTCAGTCCCTGATTCCTGGGACCTTCCATGCCTCCAGCTGCCCCCACTCTCTAGTCCAGAGCCCTCCTCAAGGATGCCCCCTTTCCCCTTGCCCTCTGTACCCCAGCTCCCCAACTAACATCTACTGTGTGCCTCCCTGCGCTACTTTACTGCCACCCTGCTTCTGCCCTTCAGCCCTGAGGGCCCAGGGCCAGCCTAGCTGCCATCTCACCATCCAGCAGGGGGACCTGCCCTAACCCCCTGCCACCACACCCACACACACAGCCCTGCACACACTCCTGGGCTCCCCTGCCTGCAGCATGCCTCTCAAACAGTCTCCTTCTGCCCCCTAGCCCCCTTACAGCTTCTGCCACGGACCCCCACAGACACCTGGCCATGAGCAGCGCAGACATGCAAACAGCTCCCCTCGCCCCCACTCCATTTGCTCCAAGGTTGGCAAGAGTCTTTTTTTCATGCTGTAGGGGAGGGAGTTGAGACAGTCCAATGTCCTGGGGAGCAAGAACTGCAAACAGTCCATCTACAATGTAACATTTGGGTTTCAGGCCGCCCAATCCCTAGTGCGCTGTGCAGACCTTTGACTGGCAAAAACACCCCATCTGAGCGTGAGATCTGGCTGGGCTAGTGGCTCTTTCTGTGGACTAAGAGACAGACAGACAGAGTTTTCAGGTTCAAAACCTATAGTTCCCAGAAGATGGTCATTTATTCGGTAAAAAAAAAAAAAAAAAAAAAAAAAAAAAGCCTTTTTATTTGTTTTCCCCTGCCTGGGTAACTTGTCTGCTGCCTTTTTCAATGTGAAAAAAGGGAAAAATCTTTTCTGGAGGGAAAAGGACCAAAATGCAGGCAGGTGGACTCCCTGGAGGGTGGATGGGGAGTTGCTCCTGCCCTGGCACCAGAACCCCAGCTGCTGTTCCAGGTCCTCTCTGATAACAGAGATCTCCGTGTGTCGTGTCATGACACTGTCTCCAGGACTGACCCTCAGGATAATGAGGATTCAAAATGAGGCAGGTGATACTGCCTTCAAAAGTAAATCCAGGGAGGTTTGGCGGTATGTCAGAGGGTTAATGGCTTGTGGCGCTCACGAATAGAGGGGACAGGTGGAAGGATTTGGGGTCTGGCCCCCAGACCGCCACCTGCAGGGGAGTCGCTTTACAGGGGGTGAAGCAGGTCATTAGGAGCTCTATCTTTCTCTCCCACCCTGTATTTCCTCTGCTCTCTCCTTTTGTGTCTGTAAGATGCAAGGTCAGTAACAACAACAACAACAACAATAACCACCACAGTGACCAAGCAACAAGGGCAGCGAAAGGGGAACAAATGGAGTGCAGGAGCTGTGGATTATTCGTGCCGCAGGCACTCAGCTGTGGCAATAACCCCTTGAGGCAATCAATCCATACATGAAGAAGTAATACAGGTAACAGAGACGTATATGTCCCTGTGTGTTTCCACTGAGTTAATGTAAATGCACTTTTATTTACTTCTTCATTTATTTATTACCTTGCCACGAGAATTTCTTTTCATTGCTAAAAAAAAAAGTGTCCCATCAAGGGTACCAGGTGGTGCCACACCCAGTTAAGCACTCATGTTACAATGCAGGAGGACTGGGCTTCAACACCCTGGTTCCCACCTGCCAGGGGAAATCTTTACAAGTGGTGCGGAAGTGCTGCAGGTGTCTCTCTCTGTGTCTCAAACTCTCTCTACCTCCCTTCCCTCTCAATTGCTGTCTATTTATTCCAGTGAATAATCAAGAAAATAGAAAGTAAAAAAAGAAAAAGGAAAAGGAAATATTCCATGACTTCAAATGGGCTACTCAGGACAATGCTTTCCTTGTTAAGATCCTCACAGCATTCCATATGCAGAAAGGCAAAGACGCCATGTATTTTTTAACCCAGTTTTTATATTTATATATTTATTTATTTATTTAGGTGCTTATTCATTTTTGTTATTGATGAATTAATGTTTCACATTGACATTGACTAAGGATCTGACACCAGCGGTCTCCAGTACCCCTATATGGTACTCTGCCTCTACAAAACTGATCCATTGAACTGTCCATCCATCCATCCATCCACCCAAAGATCTATCCATCCATTAATCCATCCATCCATCCATCCATCCACCAGTCAACCAAGCTAAGTACAAAAGGAGATCTCTCCTTGAATGGTGAGGAGAAATAACGATGCATAGATAGGTTGCAAAAGGGCCAGTTTGGCTGAATAGGGCAGAGGGGCTGAACCAGGGAATGTGTTGGGGTGTGTGGGTTTGGGTGTGTTGGGTGTGTGAGCCGGAGACCCTGTGAGCTGGGTCACATTAGGGGCAGGCAGGGGGTGGAAGTGGTTGCGACAGCTGTAACTGGAGAACCATCACAAGTGCTGGAGCTGGTGAGCAGGACACCTGGAAGAGAGGACAGACAAAGGAGAGAAGCAAAGTGCGGAGGAGAGGAGAGGGGAGAGGATGGTGAGGACAGGAGAGGACAGGATTGGAGGGGACCTAAGAAACCTACCTGGACAAAGGCAGCATACAGACATCCAGGAAGGCAGGCAGGCATGCAGGCAGCTCTGGCCTGGGCTTCCGGGTTCCCGGGTGCAACTCCACCTGTCTTCTCTTGGCTGCCAGCCCTGAGGTCCCTTGTCGGTCAGCACTGTCTTCCCATCCTTCCGTCCCTCTGTGCCAGGGCCCAGGCGTCTGGGCGCTGTTGCCTGACCTAGTGGCAGCGCAGTTGGGCTGCCCAGTGCCCGTGTGGCCTGCACAGATTGCCAGGGGCTAGGACATCACAGAGGGCTCCTGTGGTTGCTAGGCCACGGGGACCCCGCCCATCCAGTTGACCAGCAGCCATGACCCCCACGCTGAACTTGACCTGAGGGGTGGTGGCCAGCCACCAGAGCCAGAGCCCCAGGCCAAAGCAGGTGCTGGTCGGCCGGGCCAAGGGGCTATGGGCAGATTGGTGTGTGTCTGGGCATGGGGCTGGCATCTGACAGAACAGGGTGGGGGACCAAGGTCTGCCAGGCCCCTGTCCCACCATGTGCACTGACGCACAGTCTTGCTGACTGACTGACAGTCCCCGCCCCAGAGTTACCCACACCGAGTCCCTGGGTGCCCTGAGCTGCCCCTGAGGGTTGGTGGGTGCCTGGCTGGACACATGCCTCCGTAATGGAGGCCTCTATTAATCCCGTTGCCTACTGACAGCTGCCCTCCTGCCCCTCCTCCTCCTACTCCTCTTTCCCTTCCTCCTCCTCTTCCTCCTCCTCCTCCTCCTCCTCCTACTCCTCCTCCTCCTCCATCCCGTCCTCCTCTTCCTCATCCTCAGAGGGACTCACTCAGGGCCCTTGGCCTAGGCAAGCCAGGGCTGCTGCTCTGGCTGCTGCAGCTTCTATCCAGTGGGTGGGTGCAGGAATCTGTTCCTGTCAGTCCCTGATTCCTGGGACCTTCCATGCCTCCAGCTGCCCCCACTCTCTAGTCCAGAGCCCTCCTCAAGGATGCCCCCTTTCCCCTTCCCTCTGTCCCCCAGCTCCCCAACTAACATCTACTGTGTGCCTCCCTGCGCTACTTTACTGCCACCCTGCTTCTGCCCTTCAGCCCTGAGGGCCCAGGGCCAGCCTAGCTGCCATCTCACCATCAAGCAGGGGGACCTGCCCTAACCCCCTGCCACCACACCCACACACACAGCCCTGCACACACTCCTGGGCTCCCCTGCCTGCAGCCTGCCTCTCAAACAGTCTCCTTCTGCCCCCTAGCCCCCTTACAGCCTCTGCCACGGACCCCCACAGACACCTGGGCATGAGCAGCGCAGACATGCAAACAGCTCCCCTCGCCCCCACTCCAGTTGCTCCAAGGTTGTCAAGAGTCTTTTTTTCATGCTGTAGGGGAGGGAGTTGAGACAGTCCAATGTCCTGGGGAGCAAGAACTGCAAACAGTCCATCTACAATGTAACATTTGGGTTTCAGGCCGCCCAATCCCTAGTGCGCTGTGCAGACCTTTGACTGGCAAAAACATCCCATCTGAGCGTGAGATCTGGCTGGGCTAGTGGCTCTTTCTGTGGAGTAAGAGACAGACAGACAGAGTTTTCAGGTTCAAAACTTATAGTTCCCAGAAGATGGTCATTCATTCGGTAAAAAAAAAAAAAAAAAAAAAAAAAAAGGCTTTTTATTTTTTTCCCCTGCCTGGGTAACCTGTCTGCTGCCTTTTTCAAAGTGAAAAAAGGGAAAAATCTTTTCTGGAGGGAAAAGGACCAAAATGCAGGCAGGTGGACTCCGTGGAGGGTGGATGGGGAGTTGCTCCTGCCCTGGCACTAGAACCCCAGCTGCTGTTCCAGGTCCTCTCTGATAACAGAGATCTCCGTGTGTCGTTTCATGACACTGTCTCCAGGACTGACCCTCAGGATAATGAGGATTCAAAACGAGGCAGGTGATAGTGCCTTCAAAAGTAAATCCAGGGAGGTTTGGCGGTATGACAGAGGGTTAAGGGCTTGTGGCGCTCACGAATAGAGGGGACAGGTGGAAGGATTTGGGGTCTGGCCCCCAGACCGCCACCTGCAGGGGAGTCGCTTTACAGGGGGTGAAGCAGGTCTTTAGGAGCTCTATCTTTCTCTCCCACCCTGTATTTCCTCTGCTCTCTCCTTTTGTGTCTGTAAGATGCAAGGTCAGTAACAACAGCAACAACAACAACAATAACCACCACAGTGACCAAGCAACAAGGGCAGCGAAAGGGGAACAAATGGAGTGCAGGAGCTGTGGATTATTCGTGGCGCAGGCACTCAGCTGTGGCAATAACCCCTTGAGGCAATCAATCCATACATGAAAAAGTAATACAGGTAACAGAGACGTATATGTTCCTGTGTGTTTCCACTGAGTTAATGTAAATGCACTTTTATTTACTTCTTCATTTATTTATTACCTTGCCACGAGAATTTCTTTTCATTGCTAAAAAAAAAAGTGTCCCATCAAGGGTACCAGGTGGTGCCACACCCAGTTAAACACTCATGTTACAATGCAGGAGGACTGGGCTTCAACACCCTGGTTCCCACTTGCCAGGGGAAATCTTTACATGTGGTGCGGAAGTGCTGCAGGTGTCTCTCTCTGTGACTCAAACTCTCTCTACCTCCCTTCCCTCTCAATTGCTGTCTATTTATTCCAGTGAATAATCAAGAAAATAGAAAGTTAAAAAAGAAAAAGGAAAAGGAAATATTCCACTACTTCAAATGGGCTACTCAGGACAATGCTTCCTTGTTAAGATCCTCACAGCATTCCATATGCAGAAAGGCAAAGACGCCATGTATTTTTAACCCAGTTTATTTATTTATTTATTTATTTATTTAGGTGCTTATTAATTTTTGTTATTGATGACTTAATGTTTTACATTTGACATTGACTAAGGATCTGACACCAGCGGTCTCCAGTACCCCTATATGGTACTCTGCCTCTACAAAACAGATCCATTGACCTGTCTATCCATCCATCCATCCACCCATACATCTATCCATCCATTAATCCATCCATCCATCCATCCATCCACCAGTCAACCAAGCTAAGTACAAAAGGAGATCTCTCCTTGTATGGTGAGGAGAAACAACGATGCATAGGTAGGTTGCAAAGGGGCCAGTTTGGCTGAATATGGCAGAGGGGCTGAACCAGGGAATGTGATGGGGCGTGTGGGTTTGGGTGGGGTGAGACGGAGACCCTGTGAGCTGGGTCACATTTGGGGCAGGCAGGGGGTGGAAGGGGTTGCGAACAGCTGTCACTGGAGAACCATCACAAGTGCTGGAGCTGGTGAGCAGGGCACCTGGAAGAGAGGACAGACAAAGGAGAGAAGCAAAGTGCGGAGGAGAGGAGGGGGAGAGGATGGTGAGGACAGGAGAGGCCAGGATTCGAGGGGACCTGAGAAACCTACCTGGACAAAGGCAGCATACAGACATCCAGGAAGGCAGGCAGGCATGCAGGCAGCTCTGGCCTGGGCTCCCTGGATCCCGGGCGCACCTCCACCTGTCTTCTCTTGGCTGCCAGCCCTGAGGTCCCTCATCGGTCAGCACTGTCTTCCCATCCTTCCGTCCCTCTGTGCCAGGGCCCAGGCGTCTGGGCGCTGTTGCCTGACCTAGTGGCAGGGTAGTTGGGCTGCCCAGTGCCAGTGTGGCCAGCACATATTGCCAGGGGCTAGGATAATCAGAGAGGGCTCCTGTGGTTGCTAGGCCACGGGGAACCCGCCCATCCAGTTGACCAGCAGCCATGACCCCCACGCTGAACTTGACCTGAGGGGTGGTGGCCAGCCACCAGAGCCAGAGCCCCAGGCCAAAGCAGGTGCTGGTTGGCCGCGCCAAGGGGCTATGGGCAGATTGGTGTGTGTCTGGGCATGGGGCTGGCATCTGACAGTCCAGGGCGGGGGACCAAGTTCCGCCAGGCCCCTGTCCCACCATGTGCACTGACACACAGTCTTGCTGACTTACTGACAGTCGCCGCCCCAGAGATACCCACACCAAGTCCCTGGGTGCCCTGAGAGGCCTCTGAGGGTTGTTGGGTGCCTGCCTGGACACATGCCTCCATAATGGAGGCCTCTATTAATCACGTTGCCTACTGACAGCTGCCCTCCTGCCCCTCCTCCTCCTCCACCTCCTCCTCCTCCACCTCCTCCTCCTCCTCTTCTTCCTCCTCCTCTTCTTCCTCCTCCTCTTCCTCCTCCTCCTCCTCCTCCACCCCCTCCTCCTCTTTGTCATCCTCAGAGGGACTCACTCAGGTCCCTTGGCCTAGGCAAGCCAGGGCTGCTGCTCTGGCTTCTGCAGCTTCTATCCAGTGTGAGGGTGCAGGAATCTGTTCCTGTCTGTCCCTGATTCCTGGGACCTTCCATGCCTCCAGCTCCCTCCACTCTCTAGTCCAGAGCCATCCTCAAGGATTCCCCCTTTCCCCTTACCCTCTGTACCCCAGCTCCAAACTAACATCTACTGTGTTCCTCCCTGCGCTACTTTACTGCCACCCTGCTTCTGCCCTTCAGCCCTGAGGGCCCAGGGCCAGCCCAGCTGCCATCTCACCATCCAGCAGGGGGACCTGCCCTAACCCCCTGCCACCACACCCACACACAGCCCTGCACACACTCCTCGGCTCCCCTGCCTGCAGCCTGCCTCTCAAACAGTCTCCTTCTGCCCCCTTGCCCCCTTACAGCTTCTGCCACGGACCCCCACAGACACCTGGGCATGAGCAGTGCAGACATGCAAACAGCTCCCCTCGCCCCCACTCCATTTGCTCCAAGGTTGTCAAGAGTCTTTTTTTCATGCTGTAGGGGAGGGAGTTGAGACAGTCCAATGTCCTGGGGAGCAAGAACTGCAAACAGTCCATCTACAATGTATCATTTGGGTCTCAGGCCGCCCAATCCCTAGTGCGCTGTGCAAACCTTTGATTGGCAAAAACACCCCATCTGAGCGTGAGATCTGGATGGGCTAGTGGGTCTTTCTGTGGACTAAGAGACAGACAGACAGAGTTTTCAGGTTCAAAACCTATACTTCCCAGAAGATGGTCATTCACTTTGGTAAGAAAAAAAAAAAAAAAAAAAAAAGCCTTTTTATTTTTTTTCCCCTGCCTGGGTAACCTGTCTGCTGCCTGTTTCAAAGTGAAAAAAGGGAAAAATATTTTTTGGAGGGAAAAGGACCAAAATGCAGGCAGGTGGACTCCGTGGAGGGTGGATGGGGAGTTGCTCCTGCCCTAGCACTAGAGCCCCAGCTGCTGTTCCAGGTGCTCTCTGATACCAGAGATCTCCGTGTGTCATGTCATGACACTGTCTCCAGGACTGAATAGAGGGGACAGGTGGAAGGATTTTGGGTCTGCTCCCCAGACCGCCACCTGCAGGGGAGTCGCTTTACGGGGGTGAAGCAGGTCTTTAGGAGCTCTATCTTTCTCTCCCAGCCTGTATTTCCTCTGCTCTCTCCTTTTGTGTCTGTCAGATGCAAGGTCAGTAACAACAACAACAAAAACAATAACAAAAACAGACACACACACACATTACTGTGAGGTTAGGTAGTATAGCATATGGTGCAGGCTGGGGCTGCCTGGGGTCTGTGGGCATGAGAGCTGCTGCCTTACAATCTCTACAAGCCAGGTTTGAACCTGTCATCAATGAACACAGTGTAGGAGGTTTTTGAATTCTGGTCTCTTTCCAACTCATCTATTTCTCTTCTCGCCTTCTCTGTCTCTAACTCTCACATGCTCTCACACACTGTCTTCACTCATTAATATTTTCCTTATATACTTATTTTACTGACAGGACCAGATATACAAAGAGAGATACCAGAGCACTGCTGAGCTCTGGCTTGTTGTGTTGGCGATTTCACCTAGGCTACTGGAGCCTCAGTTTGTAAGTCTTTCTGACAGAACCATATTCTGTCTCCTTATTTCCATGCCAATATCACTCAGAGTTTATATTAAAGATATACAAACATATATATAAATATATATATATATATTTATATCTGTCATTTTTAGAATTGTTAACATATGTATTTGACCTTAATTCGGAAATACCACATTTATAACAGCCTAGTTTTTGAGAAATCATTGGCCATATAATTGTAGCAGCATTCAATTCAAATATAAATAATAGAACCTTCCAGTAGCATTTCTAATAGTGTTTCTATCAGTATCCTTATTGTAATTATCATAGCCCAGAACTTCCCTTTTTTTTCTAGTGTAAGCCACAATACGTATGTGTTTGTTTTCTTTTTCTGGAAATCTTAATTTCCCTGGATCCTGAAGTGCTAGGGAATTTTTGAAGCAGGTCTCCTTGTGGTTTTTGTTTTCATTTTTTTATTTTTTAAAGTCCTCCTAGATCACCCCCATTTATTTGCATATTTATTTATTTGGTCAGGTATCACATGACGGGTCATTTCTTCCGCTTGATAGATTTTCTCTTATAATTGAAGGGAACTTTTGACGCACAATACATTTCCTGGGGGAAATACTACACACATATGGTGAAGGCTTGGGTTGTCTGTCGTCTGTGGGTATTAGAGCTGCTGCCTTTCAATCTCTACAACCCAGGTTTGAACCTGTCATGAATGAACACAGTCTAGGGGGGGGTTGTCTTCTGGTCTATTTCCAACTCTTCTATTTCTCTTCTCGCCATCTCTATCTCTGACTCTCACAGGCTATCACTCACTCTGTCTGCACTCAGTAATATTTTACTTATATCCTTATTTTATTGACAGGCCCAGATATACAAAGAGAGTTGCCAGAGCACTGCTGAGCTCTGGCTTGTTTTGTTGGTGATTTCACCTAGGCTACTGGAGCCTCAGCTTTGTAAGTCTCTCTGACACAAGCTATATTCTGTCTCTTCATATCCATGGCAGTATGTCTCAGACTTTATAAAAACGATATAAATCCATATACATATATATACACATTTATAAATATACATATATATATCTGTCATTTTTTGAATGTCAACCTATGTAATTGATCTTAATCAGAATTAACACATTTATAACAGATTCCTTTTTCATTAATAATTGGCCACATAGTTGGAGCAGGATTCAATACAATTATAAATAATAGAACCTTCCAGTAATATTTCTAATAGCATTCTATCAGAATCCTTATTGTAATTATTATAGTACAGAACTTGCCTCCTTTCTCTAGTGTAAGCTTCAATACATATGAGTTTCTTTTCAATCTCCTGAAATCTTAATTTCCCTGGACTCTGAAATGTCTCGGAATTTTTGAAGCAGCCCTGTTTCTCAGCAGATGGTTTCTATGTTTCTGCTGTAATCAGGTCTTCTTGTGCTTTTTGTATTTATTTTTCATTTTTGTCAAAGCCTCCTAGATCATACAAATTTATTTGCATATTTATTTATTTATTTATTTAGTCCTATATTACATGAAGAGTCATTTATTCTGCTTGATATATTTTTCTCTTATAATTGAAGGGAAGTTTACACTCACAATACATTTCCTGTGGTAAATACTACACACATATGGTGAAGGCTGGGGTTGTCTGGGGTCTGTGGACATGAGACTGCTGCCTTACAATCTCTACAGCCCAGGTTTGAACCTGTCATCAATGAACACAGTGTAGGAGTTTTTGAACTTCTGGTCTCTTTCCAACTCCCCTATTTCTCTTCTAGGCATCTCTGTCTCTGACTCTCACAGGCTCTCACTCACTCTGTCTGCACTCATTAATATTTTACTTATATATTATTTTACTGACAGGCCCAGATATACAAAGAGATTTGCCAGAGCACTGCTGAGCTCTGGCTTGTTTTGTTGGCGATTTCACCTAGATTTCTGGAGCCTCAGCTTTGTAAGTCTCTCTGGCACAAGCCATACTCTGTCTCCTCATAGCCATGCCAGTATCCCTCATAGTTGATAATAAAGATACACATACATATATGTACATATATATACATATGTATATATCAGTTATTTTTTAGAATTGTTGACTTTTTAATTTGATCTTAATGCAGAATCACCGCATTTATAACAGCCTTCTTATTCATAAATAATCGGTCACATAGTTTGAGCAGGATTCACTACAATTTTACATTAGAAACCTTCCATGAACATTTCCAATAGCCTTTCTATCAGTATCCTGCTGCCACGGTTTCAGCTCCGCCTGAGGCTTCCTCGTCCCTGACCCCCCCCCCCCCCCGCTGATACTTCACCATTAAGGGACCTAGTGGCTGAGATACTAGAGCTAAATGATATTTTTTCAACATTTAAGGATTTTAAACCATGTGCAGTCGACCCCGGGAGCTCCATCCCAGTAGATATGCGTTTAGTCTCCCCTGCAGCCACTACAGCAGTTTCTACTGAACTTTCCACTTCTGTAGCTCCCTCTCCCGCGCCATCGGACCAAATCCACACATTCCAGGTAAACTTGGCCCCTTCTAAACAAAACCCTCAGCCAAGGGAGCCATATTTCTCTAAAAAAGACACAGGTCTATGCAGTTGCCCCCACGTAAGCAAAACGGGGCCTGCTTTCAGTGCAGTCGCCAAGGACATTGGTGTAACCTATGTCCTGATAAGTTGCTACCACGCCTCCAGTCAGGGAAACCACGCCTCCAGCCAGAACAACCCCACTTTCAGTCAGGGAGCCAGAGACCACGTACTGTTTGTCCAAAATGTCGTAAGGGATTTCATTGGAAGAGAGATTGTTGGTCCCAATATCATAAAGATGGTTCGCCCCTGAATGGTACAAATTCGGGGCCTGAGATTTTGTGGAACACTCCTGTTTTAGAATGAGATCACCCTTCTATGACACTAAAGATTGGCAATATTCCCTTTAAATTTTTGATTGACACGGGGGCAGCAAAGACAATATTAAGACAAGAAGAGTTTCCCCAAGATAGGGAACTCATCCCGGGACCCAGTTTACATGGAATAGGAGGGATGACGAGAAAGCATATGCAAAGGCACATGAGAGTCCCTTTGCATATGCATTCTTGCTTAGCCAGAAACTGGGCTAGCTGGCTTTCCCTAACCAGCTAGGTTCTCTGTACATAAGTTGCAGGTGAGGCTGGCTACCTTGCCACCCATGATCTTAGACTACTATAGGTGAGTTATGAGCACACACAGACACACACAGACAGACAGACAGACACACACACACACACAAACACACATTACTGCCAGGTCTGGTAATACAGCATATGGTGAAGGCTGGGGCTGTCTGGGGTCTGTGGGCATGAGAGCTGCTGCCTTACAATCTCTACAAGCCACGTTTGAACCTGTCATCAATGAACACAGTGTAGGAGGTTTTTGAATTCTGGTCTCTTTCCAACTCATCTATTGCTCTTCTCGCCTTCTCTGTCTCTAACTCTCACATGCTCTCACACACTGTCTTCACTCATTAATATTTTCCTTATATACTTATTTTACTGACAGGACCAGATATACAAAGAGAGATACCAGAGCACTGCTGAGCTCTGGCTTGTTGTGTTGGCGATTTCACCTAGGCTACTGGAGCCTCAGTTTGTAAGTCTTTCTGACAGAACCATATTCTGTCTCCTTATTTCCATGCCAATATCACTCAGAGTTTATATTAAAGATATACAAACATATATATAAATATATATATATATATTTATATCTGTCATTTTTAGAATTGTTAACATATGTATTTGACCTTAATTCGGAAATACCACATTTATAACAGCCTAGTTTTTGAGAAATCATTGGCCATATAATTGTAGCAGCATTCAATTCAAATATAAATAATAGAACCTTCCAGTAGCATTTCTAATAGTGTTTCTATCAGTATCCTTATTGTAATTATCATAGCCCAGAACTTCCCTTTTTTTTCTAGTGTAAGCCACAATACGTATGTGTTTGTTTTCTTTTTCTGGAAATCTTAATTTCCCTGGATCCTGAAGTGCTAGGGAATTTTTGAAGCAGGTCTCCTTGTGGTTTTTGTTTTCATTTTTTTATTTTTTAAAGTCCTCCTAGATCACCCCCATTTATTTGCATATTTATTTATTTGGTCAGGTATCACATGACGGGTCATTTCTTCCGCTTGATAGATTTTCTCTTATAATTGAAGGGAACTTTTGACGCACAATACATTTCCTGGGGGAAATACTACACACATATGGTGAAGGCTTGGGTTGTCTGTCGTCTGTGGGTATTAGAGCTGCTGCCTTTCAATCTCTACAACCCAGGTTTGAACCTGTCATGAATGAACACAGTCTAGGGGGGGGTTGTCTTCTGGTCTATTTCCAACTCTTCTATTTCTCTTCTCGCCATCTCTATCTCTGACTCTCACAGGCTATCACTCACTCTGTCTGCACTCAGTAATATTTTACTTATATCCTTATTTTATTGACAGGCCCAGATATACAAAGAGAGTTGCCAGAGCACTGCTGAGCTCTGGCTTGTTTTGTTGGTGATTTCACCTAGGCTACTGGAGCCTCAGCTTTGTAAGTCTCTCTGACACAAGCTATATTCTGTCTCTTCATATCCATGGCAGTATGTCTCAGACTTTATAAAAACGATATAAATCCATATACATATATATACACATTTATAAATATACATATATATATCTGTCATTTTTTGAATGTCAACCTATGTAATTGATCTTAATCAGAATTAACACATTTATAACAGATTCCTTTTTCATTAATAATTGGCCACATAGTTGGAGCAGGATTCAATACAATTATAAATAATAGAACCTTCCAGTAATATTTCTAATAGCATTCTATCAGAATCCTTATTGTAATTATTATAGTACAGAACTTGCCTCCTTTCTCTAGTGTAAGCTTCAATACATATGAGTTTCTTTTCAATCTCCTGAAATCTTAATTTCCCTGGACTCTGAAATGTCTCGGAATTTTTGAAGCAGCCCTGTTTCTCAGCAGATGGTTTCTATGTTTCTGCTGTAATCAGGTCTTCTTGTGCTTTTTGTATTTATTTTTCATTTTTGTCAAAGCCTCCTAGATCATACAAATTTATTTGCATATTTATTTATTTATTTATTTAGTCCTATATTACATGAAGAGTCATTTATTCTGCTTGATATATTTTTCTCTTATAATTGAAGGGAAGTTTACACTCACAATACATTTCCTGTGGTAAATACTACACACATATGGTGAAGGCTGGGGTTGTCTGGGGTCTGTGGACATGAGACTGCTGCCTTACAATCTCTACAGCCCAGGTTTGAACCTGTCATCAATGAACACAGTGTAGGAGTTTTTGAACTTCTGGTCTCTTTCCAACTCCCCTATTTCTCTTCTAGGCATCTCTGTCTCTGACTCTCACAGGCTCTCACTCACTCTGTCTGCACTCATTAATATTTTACTTATATATTATTTTACTGACAGGCCCAGATATACAAAGAGATTTGCCAGAGCACTGCTGAGCTCTGGCTTGTTTTGTTGGCGATTTCACCTAGATTTCTGGAGCCTCAGCTTTGTAAGTCTCTCTGGCACAAGCCATACTCTGTCTCCTCATAGCCATGCCAGTATCCCTCATAGTTGATAATAAAGATACACATACATATATGTACATATATATACATATGTATATATCAGTTATTTTTTAGAATTGTTGACTTTTTAATTTGATCTTAATGCAGAATCACCGCATTTATAACAGCCTTCTTATTCATAAATAATCGGTCACATAGTTTGAGCAGGATTCACTACAATTTTACATTAGAAACCTTCCATGAACATTTCCAATAGCCTTTCTATCAGTATCCTGCTGCCACGGTTTCAGCTCCGCCTGAGGCTTCCTCGTCCCTGACCCCCCCCCCCCCCGCTGATACTTCACCATTAAGGGACCTAGTGGCTGAGATACTAGAGCTAAATGATATTTTTTCAACATTTAAGGATTTTAAACCATGTGCAGTCGACCCCGGGAGCTCCATCCCAGTAGATATGCGTTTAGTCTCCCCTGCAGCCACTACAGCAGTTTCTACTGAACTTTCCACTTCTGTAGCTCCCTCTCCCGCGCCATCGGACCAAATCCACACATTCCAGGTAAACTTGGCCCCTTCTAAACAAAACCCTCAGCCAAGGGAGCCATATTTCTCTAAAAAAGACACAGGTCTATGCAGTTGCCCCCACGTAAGCAAAACGGGGCCTGCTTTCAGTGCAGTCGCCAAGGACATTGGTGTAACCTATGTCCTGATAAGTTGCTACCACGCCTCCAGTCAGGGAAACCACGCCTCCAGCCAGAACAACCCCACTTTCAGTCAGGGAGCCAGAGACCACGTACTGTTTGTCCAAAATGTCGTAAGGGATTTCATTGGAAGAGAGATTGTTGGTCCCAATATCATAAAGATGGTTCGCCCCTGAATGGTACAAATTCGGGGCCTGAGATTTTGTGGAACACTCCTGTTTTAGAATGAGATCACCCTTCTATGACACTAAAGATTGGCAATATTCCCTTTAAATTTTTGATTGACACGGGGGCAGCAAAGACAATATTAAGACAAGAAGAGTTTCCCCAAGATAGGGAACTCATCCCGGGACCCAGTTTACATGGAATAGGAGGGATGACGAGAAAGCATATGCAAAGGCACATGAGAGTCCCTTTGCATATGCATTCTTGCTTAGCCAGAAACTGGGCTAGCTGGCTTTCCCTAACCAGCTAGGTTCTCTGTACATAAGTTGCAGGTGAGGCTGGCTACCTTGCCACCCATGATCTTAGACTACTATAGGTGAGTTATGAGCACACACAGACACACACAGACAGACAGACAGACACACACACACACACAAACACACATTACTGCCAGGTCTGGTAATACAGCATATGGTGAAGGCTGGGGCTGTCTGGGGTCTGTGGGCATGAGAGCTGCTGCCTTACAATCTCTACAAGCCACGTTTGAACCTGTCATCAATGAACACAGTGTAGGAGGTTTTTGAATTCTGGTCTCTTTCCAACTCATCTATTGCTCTTCTCGCCTTCTCTGTCTCTAACTCTCACATGCTCTCACACACTCTGTCTTCAATCATTAATATTTTACTTATATACTTTTTTACTGACAAGCCCAGATGTACAAAGAGAGTTACCAGAGCACTGCTGAGCTCTGGCTTGTTGTGTTGGAGATTTCACCTAGGCTACTGGAGCCTCAGTTTGTAAGTCTTTCTGACACAAGCCATATTCTGTCTCCTCATTTCCATGCCAGTATCACTCACAGTTTATAATAAAGTGATTTTTTTGCAAAACACTTGGTACATTCTAATTTACAGATCAATATTGACACCAATGTAGCTCTCTTTGGCCCTTGGTCACTTTTCTTCTTTTCAGATGTAAAAACCCTAAAGAGGGAGAGGTTTTTGCCCTGAGGCTTGCACTGGGAAATACCAGATGCACTGTGTCTGTTGCCAGAATAGGAAACTTGTGGTGCCTGTCCATGTGGAGAGTCTCCTTGATGATTTCCTTCTCAAGCCTTTTTCGCTCTGTCCCTTGCAGCTGCATATAGCTAATGATTTTGAGATTTTACTCCTTTGGACAATTCTTTTCCTGATGCACAGTTTCTCTCCAAGTTTTAGCAATCAATTGTCTGAATGTCATATCGAATCCATTGTAGAAAATGACTACATCAGTGTTTCTCTCTCTCTGTCTCTCTCTGTCTCTCTCTCTCTCTCTGTCTCTCTCTCTGTCTCTCTCTCTCTCTCTCTCTCTCTCTCTCTCTCTATATATATATATATATATATATATATATATATATATAACTTGTAGAGATCTGAAAATACTTTTTAGCTAGAGACCTGCACAGCTCTGGATTAGGGTAGTAATGCGGATACACCTGGCCCACAGTGTCCAGATTTTCACACAAAACGGAATCTTACAGGGTTCAGAAAGAGGTTTTTTTGATGGCAGTGAAAAGTATTTTCCAAGTGCCTTAGGGGGTTTCAAATCCTTTTGAAACCTTAAGTTCTTTCTTGTATCTAGGGAATATTCTCACCTCTGGCCAGAAGGCCCTCCCAACTAGGAACACAGCTATCCTGGGGTCAGAAGGTCTGCCAGCCTGCTAGCTCCTGGAGGGATTTCTGAGTATGTCCTCAGGTCCCAAGTGGTAACAGGAGTTTCCAATTGCCTGTATTAGCAGCATCCAGGCCCTCAGGTGAGGGGCGGGGCTGTGATCTCCACTGGAAACTCCTAATTCAGATAATGGAGGCATCCATCTTCCTTTTGTCTCTGCATAGCAAGGGCCTGGGGAGTTTGTGCTTCCTTCAAGCTGAGCGACTTTGTATGGGACACTCATGGATGCCTACTTCTGGGAATCTCTATGAGTGTGATGTGTGGACACCAGGACACCATGATCAGGGATTGTGAGGCCACAGGAGCAATTGCCTTCTCAGGACCCAAAAGGGATTAGTAAGGGGCCGGGTTCATCCACTATTGTTTGGTCAAAAACAGTTCCCATCTATGTTGAGACACAGCTCTTTCTGGGTTCTTTCTGGGCTTGTAATCTGCTGTCCACTGAGAAGTGGACTGGGAGCCTGGAGGCTGAGTATGCAACCAAACATGACTGGACAGGGTCCTGCCCCTGAATTCTAAGGGGTGCCCCAGCTTCCCCCATTGGCAGTGTTTGGATGATAGTGAGGCATGAGATTAATCGGGAACTCAGGAGATCAAGACATCAGAGTCCCTTTGCATATGCATTCTTGCTTAGCCAGAATCTGGGCTAGCTGGCTTTCCCTAACCAGCTAGGTACTCTGTACATAAGTTGCAGGTGAGGTTGGCTAAATTGCCACCCATGATCTTACACTACTATAGGTGAGTTCTGAGCACACACAGACACACACAGTCAGACAGATAGACAGACACACACACACACACACACACACACACACATTACTGTCAGGTCTGGTAGTACAGCATATGCTGAAGGCTGGGGCTGTCTGGCATCTGTGGGCATGAGAGCTGCTGCCTTACAATCTCTACAAGCCACGTTTGAACCTGTCATCAATGAACACAGTGTAGGAGGTTTTTGACTTCTGGTCTATTTCCATCTCATCTATTTCTCTTCTCCCCTTCTCTGTCTCTAACTCTCAGATGCCCTCACACACTCTGTCTTCAATCATTAATATTTTACTTATATACTTTTTTTTACTGACAATCCCAGATATACAAGGAGAGTTACCAGAGCACTGCTGAGCTCTGGCTTGTTGTGTTGGCAATTTCACCTTGGCTACTAGAGCCACAGTTTGTAAGTCTTTCTGACACAAGCCATATTCTGTCTCCTCATTTCCATGCCAGTATCACTCACAGTTTATAATAATGTGATTTTTTTGCAAAACACTTGGTACATTCTGATTTACAGATCAATATTGACACCATTGTAGCTCTCTTTGGCCCTTGGTCACTTTTCTTCTTTTCAGATGTAAAAACACTGAAGAGGTAGAGGGTTTTGCCCTGAGGCTTGCACTGGGAACTACCAGATGCACTGTTTCTGTTGCCAGACTAGGAAACTTGTAGTGCCTGTCCATATGGAGAGTCTCCTTGATAATTTCCTTCTCAAGCCTTTTTCGCTCTGTCCCGTTGGACCTGCATATAGCTAATGATTTTGAGATTTTACTACTTTAGACAATTCTTTTCCTGATGCACAGCTTCTATCCAAGATTAAGCAATCAATTGTCTGAATGTCATATCGAATCCATTGTCCAAAATGACTACATCAGTGCCTCTCTCTCTCTCTCTCTCTCTCTCTCTCTCTCTATATATATATATATATATATATATATATATATAACATGTAGATATCTGAAAATATTTTTTAGATAGACACCTGCACAGCTCTGGATTAGGGTAGTAATGAGGATACAACTGGCCCTTCTGAGCCAGCGTCATGAGAGACATCCCACAAAGCCATTCGTATACCTCTTATCACTCTACAAATCTCTCTCAGCATAAACTACCACTGCCAAATCATCTACTTCCCTCTTGCTCTTTTTGTCCACCGAGTCCTATACCAAAACTCTAAATCAAAGAAGAAATAGACATAGTGCAGTTCCCTGCACACAGGACAGTCTGAGGGTGGATCAAGGAGATGCAATACGCCAGCCTGCATCTTGGCTGGAGCATCACTAAGACTTCTTCCAAATTGGAGAGGCGAGGGCAGTTTTGGAGAGTGGGCTGCAGGCCAAGTGTTGCTTCTCAGAGTGGGCTAAGACCTAGATGTTCTAAGTGTAACTTTTCCTCACAAACATAAAATAACAATGCCATTTGTTAGATGTATGCGTGGGCATGGAGGGTTTGTCATCAGTGCTCTGGCACTGATCAACACATGGCCAGAATTTCAGTCCTTTTCTGTCTCTGTCATCCTGTCTCTCTGACTGTATCTATGTGCCTTCTTCACTGGGCCCTTATGGAAATCAGTGCATGCATCCTGAACTCCGACTTCCTGGTGTTGAAATATTCCTTTCTTTGCCCTTTGGATTATTCAGGCTCCTGCATATGGTGTAGTGCATTGGGGAATTGAGGAGACAGAGATCCTGCTCCAGGTAACAGGCATATGACCATCTCCAGCTGCAGTTTTCCAGGCCCTCTTTGCTTGACTTCCATTCTCCAAGGCACTGAGGCTAACACTCTGTCTAAATGCAGCCCTCCTCAATTTTCTGCACCGCATCCTTGTCCTTATTCCATGAGAGCCCAGGTCAAGAGAAGTGAAACTCTATCCCCCTGGCACACACATTGTGCTTTCCCTCTATTGGGCCGAATGTAAAGGATCTGTGGTACCTATGGCCTCTCCAGTGTCCAGAATTTCCACACAAAACGGAAGCTTCCAGGTTTCATAAAGAGGGTTTTTTTGATGGCTGTGAAATGTCTTTTCCAAGTGCCTCATGGGGTTTCAAATCCTTTTGAACTCTGAAGTTCTTTCTTGTATCTAGAGAATATTCTCACCTCTGGCCTGAATGCCCTCCCAACTAGGAGCACAGCTATCCTGGGGTCAGGATGTCTTCCAGCCTGCTAGCTCCTGGAGGGATTCCTGAGTATGTCCTCAGGGCCCAAGTGGTAACAGGTGTTTCCAATTGCCTTTATTAGCAGCATCCAGGCCCTCAGGGGTGGGGCGGGGCTGTGATCTCCACTGGAAACTCCTAATTTAGCCAATGGAGGCATCCATCTTCCTTTTGTCTCTCCATAGCAAGGGCCCGGGGAGTTTGTGCTTCCTGCAGGCAAAGCGACTTTGTATGGGACACTCATGTATGCCTACTTCTGGGAATCTCTCTGAGTGTGATGTGTGGACACCAGGACACAATGATCAGGGATTGTGAGGCCACAGGAGCAATTGCCTTAGCAGGACCCAAAGTGGAGGTGTAAGGGGCTGGGTTCATCCACTATTGTTTGGTCAAAAACAGTTCCCATCTATGTTGAGACACAGCTCTTTCTGGGTTCTTTCTGGGCATGTAATCTGCTGTCCACTCAGAAGGGGACTGGGAGCCTGGAGGCTGAGTATGCAGCCAAACGTGACTGGACAGGCTCCTGTCCCTAAATTCTGAGGGGTGCCCCAGCTTCCCCCGTTGGCAGTGTTTGGATGGTAGTGTGGCATGAGATTGAATCAGGAACTCAGGAGAGAGAGACATGAGAGTCCCTTTGAATATGCATTCTTGCATAGCCAGAATCTGGGCTAGCTGGCTTTCCATAGCCAGCTAGGTTCTCTGTACATAATTTGCAGGTGAGGCTGCTACCTTCCCACCCATGCTCTGAGACTACTATACGTGAGCTCTGAGCACACACCGACACAGACAGACAGACAGACACACACACACATTACTGTCAGGTCTGGTCGTACAGCATACAGTGAAGGCTGGGGCTGTCAAGGGTCTGTGGTCATAAGAACTGCTACCTTATAATCTCTACAAGCCAGCTTTGAACCTGTCATCAATGAACACAGTGTAGGAGGTTTTTGTATTCTCATCTGTTTCCAGCAGAAGTGTCTGTTGGGCCGGCCTTCCAGAGGCTGCCCAATGATCCTGCTGCAGGGCCATGTGGGTGGTGCTCAAGGTTGCTGGCCAATCACTGACTCGGGGCCTTGACACTCCTGGGCATGTCCTAGCACACTGGCCAATGATATTGCTGGCAGGTATTCTGGGCATGGCCTAGGCCTCTGGTATATCAGAGCATGGCTGGTGCCCTATCTGCGGGACTTCTGAAGTAAAACTGACAATGGGAGCTCAGAGCTGTCCTTAAAAGTCTGGGCATGCTTCCAGGAAGTGCGAAGCTGGGTTTACCCAGGGCCCTGCCTTGCAGAAGCTGTCCAGTGTGCATGTGTATAACTTCGTTTGTGCCTGTGCCTCTGTTAATGTGTGCGTGTGTGTAACTGTGAGAGTGTGTGTTTGTGTGTGTGTGTATGAGGGAGGGAGAATGAGTGAGAACAACAGAATCACTGTGGCACAGGTGATTTTGTGCAAAACAGTTGGCACATTCTGATTTACAGCTCAATATTTACACCATTGTAGCTCTCCTTGTCCCTTGGTCACTTTTCTTATTTTCAGATGTAAAGACACTGAAGAGGGAGAGGTTTTTGCCCTGAGGCTTGCACTGGTAACTACCAGATGCACTGTGTCTATTGCCAGACTAGGAAACTTGTGGTGCCTGTCCATGTGGAGAGTCTCCTGGATGAGTTCCTTCTCAAGCCTTTTTCAATAGGTCCCGTTGGAGCTGCATATAGCTAATGATTTGGAGATTTTACACCTTTGGACAATTCTTTTCCTGATACACAGTTTATCTCCAGGTTTTAGCAATCAATTGTCTGAATGTCATATAGAATCCATTGTAGAAAATGACTACATCAGTGTCTCTCTCTCTCTCTTTCTCTCTCTCTCTCTCTCTCTCTATATATATATATATATCATGTAGATGTCTGAAAATATTTTAGCTAGAGACCTGCACAGCTCTACTAGGGTAGTAAAGTGGATACACCTGGTCCTTCTGAGCCACAGTCATGACAGACATCTCACAGAGCCATATCCTTATCACACTACAATTCTCTCTCAGCACAACAGCAGCTGCCAAATCATCTACTTCCCTCTTGCTCTTTTTTCCACCAAGTCCTATCCCAAAACTGTAAATCAATGAAGAAATAGACATAGTGCAGTTCCCTGCACACAGGGCAGTTTGAGGCTGGACCAGGGAGATGCAATATGCCAGCCTGCATCTTGGCTGGAGCATCACTAAGACTACTTCCAATTTGGAGAGGAGAGCGCAATTTTGGAGAGTGGGCTGCCGGCCAAGTGTTGCTTCTCAGAGTGCCTAAGATCTAGATGTTCTAGGTGTTACCTTTCCTCAAAAACATAAAATAGCAATGCCACTTGTACGAAGTATGCATGGGCATTGAGGGTTTGTCTTCAGTGCTCTTGCACTGATCAACACAGTGCCAGAATTTCAGTCATTTTCTGTCTCTGTCATTCTGTCTCTCTGACTGTCTCTATGAGCCTTCTTTCCTGGGCCCTTACTGGAAGTCAGTGCATGCATCGTGAACTCAGTTATCCTGTTGTTGACATTTTCCTTTCTTTGCCCTTTGGATTATTTAGTCTCCTGCACATGGTGTAGTACAGAGGTGAACTGCGGAGACAGCTTTGCTGCTGCAGGTTCCAGGCATATGGCCATCTGCAGCTGCAGCTGTCCAGGCCCTCTGTGCTTGACTCCCATTCTCCAGAGCCCTGAGGCTGTTACTCAGCCTAAATGCAGCCCTCCTCACGTTCCTGCAGAGCATCCTTGTCCTTATTCCATGATAGCCCAGGTGAAGAGAAGTGAAACTATATCCCCCTGGTACACACATTGTGCTTTTCCTCTATTAAGTCGAATGTAAAGGATCTGTGGTACTGATGGCCACACCACTGTCTAGAGTTTCCACGCTAAATGGAAGCTTCCAGGGTTTTGAAATAGGGTGTTTTGATGGCTGTGAAATGCCTTTTCCAAGTGCCTCAACGAGTTTCAAATCCTTTTGAAACCTGAATTTCTTTCTTGTATCTAGGGAATATTCTCACCTCTGGCCTGAAGGGCCGCCCAAATAGGAGCACAGCTATCCCGGTGTCAGAAGGTCTGCCAGCCTGCTAGCTCCTGGAGGGATTTCTGAGTATGCCCTCAGAGCCCAAGTGGAAATAGTTGTTTCCAATTTCTTTTATTAGCAGCATCTGGGCCCTCAGGTCAGGGGCGGGGCTGTGATCTCCACTGGAAACTCCTAATTCAGAAAATGGAGGCATACATCTTTCTTTTGTCTGTCCATAGCAAGGGCCCAGGGAGTTTGTGCTTCCTGCAAGCAGAGCGACTTTGTATGGGACACTCATGGATGCCTACTTCTGGGAATCTCTCTGAGTGTGATGTTGGACACTAGGACACCATGATCAGGGATGTGAGGCCACAGGAGCAATTGCCTTAGCAGGACTCAAAGGGGAGGTGTAAGGTTCCGGGTTCATCCACTATTGTTTGGTCAAACACAGTTCCCATTTATGTTGAGACACAACTCTTTCTGGGTTCTTTCTGGGCTTGTAATCTGATGTCCACTGATAAGTGGACTGGGAGCCAGGAGGCTGAGTATGCAGCCAAAAGTGACAGGACAGGGTCCTGCCCCTGATTTCTGAGGGATGCCCAGCTTCCCCCGTTGGCAGTTTTGAATGATAGTGAGGAATGGGATTGAATCAGGAACTCAGGAGATCTAGACATGAGAGTACCTTTGCATATGCATTCTTGCTTAGCCAGAATCTAGGCTAGCTGGCTTATCCTAACCAGCTAGGTTCTCTGTAGATAAGTTGCTGGTGAGGCTGGCTACCTTGCCACCAATGATCTGAGACTACTATAGGTGAGTTCTGTGCACACACAGACACACACTGATAGACAGAGAGACAGACAGATACACACACACATTCATGCCATGTCTGGTAGTACAGCATATGGTGAAGGCTGGGGCTGTCTGGGGTCTGTGGGCATGAGAGCTGCTGCCTTACAATCTCTACAAGCCACGTTTGAACCTGTCATCAATGAACACAGTGTAGGAGGTTTTTGAATTCTGGTCTCTTTCCAACTCATCTATTTCTCTTATTGCATTCTCTGTCTCTAACTCTAACATGCTCTCAGACACTCTGTTTTCATTCATTAATATTTTACTTATATACTTATTTTACTGACAGGCCCAGATATACAAAGAGAGTTACCAGAGCACTGCTGAGCTCTGGCTTGTTGTGTTGGCGATTTCACCTAGTCTACTGGAGCCTCAGTTTGTAAGTCTTTCTGACACAAGCCATTTTCTGTCTCCTCATTTCCATGACACTATCACTCAGAGTTTATAATAAAGTGATTTTTTTGCAAAACACTTAGTACATTCTGATTTACAGCTCAATATTGACACCATTGTAGCTCTCTTTGGCCCTTGGTCACTTTTTTTCTTTTCAGATGAAAAAACACTGAAGAGAGAGAGGTTTTTAGCCCTGGGGCTTGCACTGGGAACAACCAGATACAACTTGTCTGTTGCCAGACTAGGAAACTTGTGGTGCCTGTCCATATGGAGAGTCTCCTTTATGAATTCCTTCTCGAGCCTTTTTCGATCTGTCCCGTTGGAGCTGCATATAGCTAATGATTTTGAGATTTTACTCCTTTGGACAATTCTTTTCCTGATTCACAGTTTCTCTCCAGGTTTTAGCAATCAATTGTCTGAATGTCATATCAAATCCATTGTAGAAATGACTACATCAGTGTCTCTCTCTCTCTCTCTCTCTATATATATATATATACATATATATATATATATATATATATATATATATATATATGTAACATGTAGAGGTCTGAAAATATTTTTTAGCTAGAGACCTGAACAGCTCTGGATTAGGGTAGTAATGCTGATACACCTGGCCCTTCTGAGCCACAGTCATGAAAGACATCTCACAGAGCCATTTGTTTACCTCATATCACTCTATACTTCTTTCTCAGCACAAACTACCACTGCCAAATCATCTACTTCCCTCTTGCTCTTGTTGTCCACCAAATCCTATACCAAAACTGTAAATCAATGAAGAAATAGACATAGTGCAGTTCCCTGCACACAGGACAGTCTGACGCTTGGCCAGGGAGATGCAATATGCCAGCCTGCATCTTGGCTAGAGCATCACTAAGACTACTTCCAAATTGGTGACGCAAGGGCAGTTTTGGAGAGTGGGCTGCAGGCCAAGTGTTGATTCTCAGAGTGGGCTAAGACCTACATGTTTTAAGTATAACATTTCCTCACAAACATAAAATAACACTGCCATTTTAAGAAGTATGCATGGGCATGGAGGGTTTGTCTTCAGTGCTCTGGCACTGATCCAGACAGTGCCTGAATTTCAGTCCTTTTCTATCACTGTCATTTGGTATGTCTGACTGTCTCTACATGCCTTCTTCACTGGGCCCTTATTGGTAGTCATGCATCGTGATCTCGGACTTCCTGGTGTTGAAATTTTCCTTGCTTTGTCCTTTGGATTATTTAGTCTCCTGCATATGGCATAGTACATTGGGGAACCGAGGAGACAGTGATCCTGCTGCAGGTAACAGGTTATATGTCCATCTGCATCTGCAGCTGTCCAGGCCCTCTGTGCTTGACTCCCATTCTCCAGGGCCCTGAGGCTGACACTCAGCCTAAATGCAGCCCTCCTCAATTTCCAGCACCGCATCCTTGTCCTTATTCCATGTGAACCCAGGTCAAGAGAACTGAAACTCTATCCCCCTGGGACACACATTGTGCTTTCCCTCTATTGGACCGAATGTAAAGGATCTGTGGTACTGATGGCCACACCAGTGTCCAGATTTTGCATGCAAAAAGGAAGCTTCCAGGGATCTGAAAGAGGGTGTTTTGATGGCTGTGAAATGTCTTTTCCAAGTGCCTCAGGGGGTTTTCAAATCCTTTTGAAACCTGAAGTTCTTTCTTGTATCTAGGGAATATTCTCACGTCTGGCCAGAACGGCCACCCAACTAGGAGCACAGCTATCCTGTAGTCAGGAGGTCTGCCTCTGCTAGCTCCTGGAGGGATTCCTGAGTATGTCCTCAGGGCCCAAGTGGTAACAGCTGTTTCCAATTGTCTATACTTGCAACAGCCAGGCCCTCAGGTGAGGGTCAGGGCTGTGATCTCCAGTGGAAGCTCCGAATTCAGCCAATGGAGGCATCCATCTTTCTTTTGTCTGTCCATAGCAAGGGCCCGGGGAGTTTGTGCTTCCTGCAAGTAGAGCGACTTTGTATGGGACACTGATGCATGCCTACTTCTGGGAATCTCTCTGAGTGTGATGTGTGGACACCAGGACACCATGATCAGGGATGTGAGGCCACAGGAGCAATTGCGTCAGCTGGACCCAAAGGGTTTGTGTAAGGGACCAGGTTCATCCACTGTAGTTTGGTCGAACACACTTCCCATCTATGTTGCAATACAGCTCTTTCTGGGTACTTACTGTGCTTGTAATCTGCTGCCCTGAGCAGTGGACTGAGATCCTGGAGGTTGAGTAGGCAGCCAAATGTGACTGCACAAGCTCCTGCCCCTGATTCTGAGGGGTTCCCCAGCTTCCCCCGTTGGCAGTGTTTGGATGATAGATAGTGAGGCATGGGATTGAATAGGGAACTCAGGAGATTTAGACATGAGAGTCCCTTTGCATATGCATTCTTGCTTAGCCAGAATCTGGGCTAGCTGGCTTACCCTGACCAGCTAGGTTTTCTGTAAATAAGTTGCAGCTGAGGCTGGCTACCTTCCACCCATGCTCTGACTACTACAGGTAAGCTCTGAGCACACACAGACACACACAGTCAGACAGACAGACACACACACACACACACATTACTGTCAAGTCTGGTAGTACAGCATATGGTGAAGGCTGGGGCTGTCTGGGGTCTGTGGGCATGAGAGCTGCTGCCTTACAATCTCTACAAGCCAGGTTTGATCCTATCAAACATGAACACAGTGTAGGAGGTTTTTGAATTCTGAGACACTGAAGAGGGAGAGGTTTTTGCCCTGAGGCTTGCACTGGGAACTAGCAGCTGTCCTGTGTGTGTTCCCAGACTAGGAAACTTGTGGTGCCTGTCCATGTGGAGCGTCTCCTGGATGAGTTCCTTCTCAAGCCTTTTTCGATCGGTACCTATGGAGCTGCATATAGCTAATGATTTGGAGATTTTACTCATTTGAACAATTCTTTTCCTGATGCACAGTTTCTCTCCAGGTTTTAGCAATCATTTGTCTGAATGTCATATCGAATCCATTTTAGAAAATGACTACATCAGTGTCTCTCTCTCTCTGTCTCTCTCTCTCTATATATATGTAACATGTAGAGGTCTGAAAATATTTTTTGGCTAGAGTCCTGCACAGCTCTGGATTAGGGTAGTAAAGTGGATACACCAGGCCCTTCTGAGCCACAGTCATGTGAGACATCTAGAGAGAGAGAGAGAGAAAGAGAGAGAGAGAGAAAGAGAAAGAGAGTAGAGAGAGCAAGATACTGATGTAGCCTAGGTGATATCGCCAACACAACAAGCCAAAGCTCAGGAGTGCTCTGGTAACTCTCTTTGTATATCAGGGCCTGTCAGTAAAATAAGTATATAAGTAAAATACAAATGAATGAAAACAGAGTGTGTGAGAGCATGTTAGAGTTGGAGACAGAGAAGGCAAAAAGAGAAATAGATGAGTTGGAAAGAGACCAGAACTCTAAAACCTCCTACACTGTGTTCATTGATGACAGGTTCAAACATGGCTTGCAGAGATTGTAAGGAAGCACCTCTCATGCCCACAGACCCCAGACAGCCCCAGCCTTCACCATATGCTGTACTACCAGAACTGACAGTAATGTGTGTGTGTGTCTGTCTGTCTGTGTGTGCTCAGAACTCACCTATAGTAGTCTAAGAGCATGTGTGGCAAGGTATCCAGCCTCACCTGCAACTTATGTACAGAGAACCTAGCTGGTTAGGGAAAGCCAGCTAGCCCAGATTCTGGCTAAGCAAGAATGCATATGCAAATGGACTCTCATGTCTTGCTCTCCTGAGTTCCCGATTCAATCCCATGCCTCACTATCATCCAAACACTGCCAAATGGGGAAGCTGGGGCTCCCCTGAGAATTCAGGGGCAGGACCCTGTCCAGTCACGTTTGGCTGCATACTCAGCCTCCAGGCTCCCAGTCCACTTCTCAATGGACAGGAGATTACAAGCCCAGATGAACCCAGAAAAACCTGTGTCTCAAAATAGATGGGAACTGTGTTTCACCAAAAAATATTGGATGTACCCGGCCCCTTACACCTACCCTTTGGGTCCAGCTAAGGCAATTGTTCCTGTAGCCTCACAGTTCCCTGATCAACTTGTCCTGGTGTCCACACATCACTCTCAGACAGATTCCCAGAAGTTGTCATCCATGAGTGTCCCATACAATGTTGCTCTGCTTGCAAGAAGCACAAACTCCCAGAGCCCTTGCAATGGAGAGACAAAAGGAAGATGGATGCCTCCATTGGCTAAAATAGGAGCTTCCAGTGGAGATCTCAGCCCCGCCCCTCACCTGAGGGCCTGGCTGCTGCTAATAAAGGCAATTGGAAACACGTGTTATCTCTTGGGGCCTGATGATATACTCACGAATCCCTCCAGGAGCTAGCATGCTGGCATAACTCCTGACCCCAGGATAGCTGTGCTCCTAGTTGGGAGGGCCTTCGGGCTAGAGGTGAGAATATTCCCTAGATACAAGAAATAACTTCAGGTTTCAAAAGGATTTGTAACCCCAGGAGGCACTTGGAGAAGACATTTCACAGCCTTCAAAACACCCTCATTCTGAACCCTGTAAGCTTCCGTTTTGCGTGGAAAATTAGGACACTGGTGTGGCCATCAGTACCACAGATCCTTTACATTCGGTCCAATAGAGGGAAAGCACAATGTGTGTGCCAGGGGGATAGAGTTTCCCTTTCTTGACCTGGGCTCTCATGGAATAGACAAGAATGTGGTGCAGGAAATTGTCAGCCACAGGGCCCTGGAGAATGGGAGTCAAGCACAGAGGGCCTGGACAGCTGCAGCTGCAGATGGACATATGCCTGTTACCTGCAGCAGGAACGCTGTCTCCTCAGTTCCACTCTGTACTATGACATATGCACGAGACTAAGTAATCCAAAGGGAAAAGAAAGGAAAATTTGAACACCTGGAAGACTGAGTTCAAGATGCATGCACTGACTTCCACAAAGGGTCTGGGAAGAAGGCAGAAAGAGACAATCAGAGAGACAGCATGACAGTGACTGAAAATGACTGAAATTCTGGCCCTGTGTTGATCAGTGCCAGAGCACTGAAGACAAACCATGCCCATTCATACTTCTTACAAGTGGCATTGTTATTGTATGTTTGTGAGGAAAGGTTACACTTAGAACATCTAGGTCTTATCCCACTCTGCGAAGCAACACTTGGCCTGCAGCCCACTCTCCAAAACTGCCCTCGCCTCTCCAATTTGGAAGTAGTCTCAATGATGCTCCAGCCAAGATGCAGGCTGGCTTCTTGCATCTCCCTGGTCCAGCCTCAGGCTGTCCTGTGTGCAGAGAACTGCACTATGTCTATTTCTTCTTTGATTTGCAATTTTGGGATAGGACTCAGTAGGCAAAAAGAGCAAGAGGGATGTAGATGATTTGGCAGCAGTAGTTTGTGCAGAGAGATTTGTAGAGTGATAAGAGGTATATGAATGACGGAACTGTCCAGCCTAGCCTGTCCTGTGTGCAGGGAACTGCACTATGTCTATTCTTAAATAAACGATATGGCTCTGTGAGATGTCTCTCATGACTGTGGCTCAGAATGGCCAGGTGTATCCATTTTACTACCTTAATCCTGAGATGTGCAGGTCTCTAGCTAAAAAATATTTTCAGACCTCTACATGTTACATATATATATATATATATATATATATATATATATATATATATATATATATAGAGAGAGAGAGAGAGAGAGAGAGAGAGAGTGTCACTGATGTATTCATTTTCTACAATGGATTCGCTATGACATTCAGATAATTGATTGCTAAAACCTGGAGAGAAACTGTGCATCAGGAAAAGAATTGTCCAAAGGAGTAAAATCTCCAAATATGCTATATGCAGCTCCAACGGGACCGATCTAAAAAGGCAGGAGAAGGAACTCATCCAGGAGACTCTCCACATGGACAGGCACCACAAGTTTCCTAGTCTGGCAACACACACAGGGCTGCTGCTATTTCCCAGTGCAAGCCTCAGGGCAAAAAGCCTCTCCCTCTTCAGTGTCTCAGAGTTCAAAAACCTCCTACACTGTGTTCATTGATGACAGGTTCAAACCTCGCTTGTAGAGATTGTAAGGCAGCAGCTCTCATGCCCACAGACCCCAGACAGCCCCAGCCTTTACCATATGCTGTATTACCAGATCTGACAGTAATGTGTGTGTGTGTCTGTTTGTCTGTCTGACTGTGTGTGTATGTGTGTGCTCAGAGCTCACCTGTAGTAGTCTCAGAGCATGGGTGTCAAGGTTGCTAGCCTCACCTGCAACTTATGTACAGAGAACCTAGCTGGTCAGGGCAAGCCAGCTAGCCCAGATTCTAGCTAAGCAAGAATGTATATTCAAAGGGACTCTCATGTCTAAATCTCCTGAGTTCCCTATTCAATCCCATGCCTCACTATCTATCATCCGGGCTAAGCTGGGGCACCCCTCAGAATTCAGGGGCATGAGCCTGTCCAGTCACATTTGGCTGCCTACTCAGCCTCCAGTCTCTCAGTCCACTGCTCAACACAGTAGATTACAAGCACAGACAGTACCCAGAAAGAGCTGTGTTTCTACATAGATGGGAACTGTGTTTGACCAAACAATAGAGGATGAACCCGGTGCCTTACACCTACCCTTTGGGTCAGTCAAAGGCAATTGCTCCTGTGGCCTCACATCCCTGATCATGGTGTCCTGGTGTCCACACATCACACTCAGAGAAATTTCCAGAAGTAGGCATGCATGAGTGTCCCATACAAAGTGCTCTGCTTGCAGGAAGCACAAACTCCCTGGGCCCTTGCAATGGACAGAAAAAAGAAAGATGGATGCCTCCATTGGCTGAATTCGGAGGTTTCAGTGGAGATCACAGCCCCGCACCTCACCCTAGGGCCTGGCTGCTGCTAATAAAGGCAATTGGAAAAACCTGTTACCACTTGGGCCCTGAGGACATACTCATGAATCCCTCCCAGAACTAGCAGTCTGGCAGACATACTGACCCCTGGATAGCTGTGCTCCGAGTTGGGTGGCCCTTCTGGCGAGAGGTGAGAATATTCCCTACATACAAGAAAGAACTTCAGTTTTCAAAAGGATTTGAAACCCCGTGAGGCACTTGGAAAAGACATTTCACAGCCATCAAAACACCCTCTTTAAGAACCCTGGAAGCTTCCGTTTTGCGTGGAAAATCTGGACACTGGTGTGGCCATCAGTACCACAGATACTTTACATTCAGCTTAATAGAGGGAAAGCACAATGTGTGTGCCAGGGGGATAGAGTTTCACTTATCTTCACCTGGTCTCTCATTGAATTAGGACAAGGACGCTGTGCAGGAAGGTGAGGAGGGCTGCATTTAGGCTGAGTGTCAGCCTCAGGTCCCTGGAGAATGGGAGTCAAGCACAAAGGGCCTGGACTGCTGCAGCTGCAGATGGACATATGCCTGGAACCTCCAGCAGCAACGCTGTCTCCGCATTTCCCCTCTGTACTACACCAAGTGCAGGAGACTAAATAATCCAAAGAGCAAAGAAAGGAAAATTTCAACACCAGGATGACTGAGTTCACGATGCATGCACTGACTTCCAGTAAGGGCCCAGGGAAGAAGGCACGTAGAGACAGTTAGAGAGACGGAACGACAGAGACAGAAAAGGACTGAAATTCTGGCCCTGTGTTGATCAGTGCCAGAGCACTGAAGACAAACCCTCCTTGCCCATGCATACTTCTTACAAGTGGCATTGTTATTTTATGTTTGTGAGGAAAGGTTACACTTAGGACATCTAGGTCTTAACCACTCTGAGAAGCAACACTTGGCCCCCAGCCCACTCTCCAAAACTGCCCCCGCCTCTCCAAATTGGATGTAGTCTTAGTGATGCTCCATCCAAGATGTAGGCTGGCGTATTGCATCTCCCTGGTCCAGTCTCAGGCTGTCCTGTGTGCAGGGAACTGCACTATGTCTATTTCTTCTTTGATTTACAGTTTTGGGATAGGACTCTGTGGACAAAATGACCAAGAGTGAAGTATATGATTTGGCAGCGGTAGTTTGTGCTGAGAGAGATTTGTAGAGTGATAAATAATATGGCTCTGTGATATGTCTCTCATGACTGTGGATCAGAAGGGCCAGGTGTATCCGCTTTACTAACCTAATCCAGAGCTGTGCAGGTCTCTAGCTAAAAAATATATTCAGACATATACAAGTTACATATATATATATATATATATATATATATATATATATATAGAGAGAGAGAGAGAGAGAGAGAGAGATAGATAGAGAGAGAGACACTGATGTTGTCATTTTCTACAATGGATTCGATATGACATTCAGACAATTGATTGCTAAAACCTGGAGAGAAACTGTGCATCAGGAAAAGAATTGCCCAAAGGCAATTGTGCTGTGCAGGAAGGTGAGGAGGGCTGCATTTAGGCTGAGTGTCAGCCTCAGGGCCCTGGAGAATGGGAGTCAAGCACAGAGGGCCTGGACAGCTAAAGCTGCAGATGGATATAAGCCTGGAACCTGCAGTTGGAACGCTGTCTCCGCAGTTCCCCTCTGTACTACACCATGTGCAGGAGACTAAATAATACAAAGTGCAAAGAAAGGAAAATTTCAACACCAGGATGCGTGAGTTCACGATGCATGCACTGAATTCCAGTAAGAGCCCAGGGAAGAAGGCACATAGAGACAGTCAGAGAGACAGAATGACAGAGACAGAAAAGGGTTGAAGTTCTGGCCCTGTGTTGATCAATTCCAGAGCACTTAAAACAAACACTCCATGCCCAAGCATACTTCTTAAAGTGGCATTGCTATTTTATGTTTTTGAGGAAAGGTAACACTTAGAACATCTAGGTCTTAACTACTCTGAGAAGCAACAGTTGGCCGGCAGCCCACTGTCCAAAACTTCCCCCGCTTCTCCAAATTGGAAGTAGTCTTAGTGATGCTCCAGCCAAGATGCAGGCTGGCATATTGAATCTCCCTGGTCCAGCCTCATCCAGTCCTGTATAGGACTCGGTGGACAAAATGAGCAAGAGGGAAGTAGATGATTTGGCAGCAGTAGTTTTGCTGAAAGATATTTGTAGAGTGATAAACGATATGGGTCTGTGATATGTCTCTCATGACTGTGGCTCAGAAGGGCCAGGTGTATCCACTTTACTACCCTAATCCAGAGCTGTGCAGGTCTCTAGCTAAAAATATTTTCAGACCTCTACATATTACATATATAGAGAGAGACAGAGAGAGAGACACTGATGTAGTCATTTTCTACAATGGATTCGATATGACATTCAGACAATTGATAGCTAAAACCTGGAGAGAAACTGTACATCAGGAAAAGAATTGTCCAAAGGAGTAAAATCTCCAAATCATTAGCTATATGCAGCTCCATCGGGACTGATCGAAAAAGGCTCGAGAAGGAACTCATCCAGGAGACTCTCCACATGGACAGTCACCACAAGTTTCCTAGTCTGGCAGCCCACACAGGGCAGCTGCTAGTTCCCAGTGCAAGCCTTCAGTGTCTCAGAATTCAAAAACCTCGTACACTGTGTTCATTGATGAAAGGATCAAACCTGGCTTGTAGAGATTGTAAGGCAGCAGCTCTCATGCCCACAGACCCCAGACAGCCCCAGTCTTCACCATATGCTTTACTACCAGACCTGACAGTAACATGTGTGTGTGTGTGTGTGTGTGTTTGTCTGTGTGTGTCTGTGTGTGCTCAGAGCTCACCTGTAGTAGTCTCAGAGCATGGGTGGCAAGGTAGCCAGCCTCACCTGCAACTTATGTACAGAGAACCTAGCTGGTCAGGGCAAGCCAGCTAGTCCAGATTCTGCCTAAGAAAGAATGCCAGAGAACTATGTGGAAGCCCAAGACCCAATTTGGAGCCCCTGGTCACCACTTACCCAATTAGGGAAAAGCTGTGCTAGTGGCAAATCAGAGCTGCAGCTGTCTCTCTGTCTCTCTTCCTGCTTGGCACCTGCTCTCTCAATTTATGACTGTTTCCTTCTCCTCAATAGGAAAGTTACAAATGATGTACAGAAATACAGGGAAAGTGGGTAAAATTACCCCCTTAGTCACTATTACATGCAACTGTTGACTTTAAACCATTCATCCCACAAGAAAGAGCAGAATAAATAGTTTTGACGTTAAAAACATTGTAGGTTGAATAGGGAACATTCTTTATTGTCTTGCAATACTAATCCATTGTGCATTGGAAGTCACTGTCAAAAACAGTGCAGTAGTAGTTGTAGTAAGGTGTAGTATCTGCAAAAGGAAATGTATTGTGTGTCCAAAGTTCCCTTCAATTATAAGAGAAAATCTATCAGGCAGAAGAAATGACCCCTCATGTGATATTTGACTAAATATATAAATAAATATTCAAATATATGGGGATGATCTAGGAGGATTTGAATAAAATAAAAAATAATAACCACAGGTAGACCATAGGTCGACAATTCTAAAAATGACAGATATATATGTGTATTTATATATGTATATGGATGTATATCTTTATTATAAAGTCTGAGAGATACTGCCATGGATATGAGGAGACAGAATATGGCTTGTGTCAGAAAGACTTACAAAGCTGAGGCTCCAGTAGCCTAGGTGAAATCAAAAACAAAACAAGCCAGAGCTCAGCAGTGCTCTGGCAACTCTCTTTGTATATCTGGGCCTGTCAATAAAATAAGGATATAAGTAAAATATTACTGAGTGCAGACAGAGTGAGTGAGAGCCTGTGAGAGTCAGAGACAGAGAAGGAGAGAAAAGAAATAGAGGATTTGGAAATAGACCAGAAGTCAAAAACCCCCTAGACTGTGTTCATTCATGACAGGTTCAAACCTGTGTTGTAGAGATTGTAAGGCAACAGCTCTAATGCCCACAGACCCCAGACAACCCAAGCCTTCACTATATGTGTGTAGTATTTGCCCCAGTAAATGCATTGGGCATCAAGAGTTCCCTTCAATTATAAGAGAAAATATATCAAACAGAAGAAAGGACCCTCATGTGATACCCGACTGAATAAATAAATATGCAAATAAATGGTGATGATTTAGGAGGACTTGAAAAAATAAAAATTATGAAAATAAAAAGCAAAGGAAGACCTGATTACAGCAGAAACATAGATACCATATGCTGAGAAACAGAGGGCTGCTTCAAAAATTCCCAAACAATTCAGGGTCCAAGGAAATTAAGATTTCCGGAAAAAGAAAACAAACACATACGTATTGAAGCTTACACTAGAAAAAGGAGGGAAGTTCTAGCCTATGATAATTACAATAAGAATGCTGATAGAAACACGATTAGAAATGCTACTGGAAGGTTCTATTATTTATAATTGTATTGAATACTGCTCCAGCTACATGGCCAAATATTTCTGAAAAACTAGGCTGTTATAAATGTGGTAATTCTGATTTAAGGTCAAATACATAGGTAGAAAATTCAAAAAATGACATATATATAAATATATATGTTTATATATATGTATGTATCTCTTTATTATAAACTCTGAATGATACTGGCATGGAAATGAGCTGAGAGAATATGGCTTGTGTCAGAAAGACTTACAAACTGATGCTCCAGTAGCCTAGGTGAAATTGGCAACACAACAAGCCAGAGCTCAGCAGTGCTCTGGTAACTCTCTTTGTATATCTGGGCCTGTCAGTAAAATAATTAGATAAGTAAAATATAAATGAGTGAAGTAAAAGTGTATGAGAGCATGTGAGAGAGACAGAGAAGGCAAGAAGAGAAATACATGAGTTGGAAAGAGACCAGAATTCAAAAACCTCCTACACTGTGTTCATTGATGACAGGTTCAAAGCTGGCTTTTAGAGATTGTAAGGCAGCAGCTCTCATGCCCACCGACCCCAGACCGCCCCAGCCTTCACCATAAGCTGTACTACAAGACCTGACAGTAATGTGTGTGTGTGTGTGTGTGTCTGTCTGTCTGTCTGTGTGTATCTGTGTGTGCTCTGAGCTCACCTATAGTAGTCTCAGAGCATGGGGGTCAAGGTAGCCAGCCTCACCTGAAACTTATGTACAGAGAACCTAGCTGGTCAGGGCAATCCAGCTAGCCCAGATTCTGGCTAAGCTAGAATGCATATGCAAAGGGACTCTCATGTCTCGCTCTCCTGAGTTCCCCATTCAATCACATGCCTCACTATCATCCAAACACTGCCATTGAGGGAAGCTGGCACATCCCTTAGATTTCAGGGGCATGAGCCTGGCCAGTCATGTTTGGATGCCTATTCAGCCTCCAGGCTCTCGGTCCACTGCTCATGGCAGCAGATTACAAGCCCAGAAAGAACCCAGAGAGAGCTGTGTTTCAATATAGATGGGAACTGTGTTTGACCAAACAATAGTGGATGAACCCGGCCCCTTACACCTACCCTTTGGGTCCAGCTAAGGCAATTACTCCTGTGGTCTCACAAGCCCTGATCATGTTGTACTGGTGTCCACTCATGATACTCAGAGAGATTCCCAGAAGTAGGCATTCATCAGTGTCCCATACAAAGTCGCTCTGCTTGCAGGAAGCACAAACTCCCTGGGCCCTTGCTATGGAGAGACAAAAGGAAGATGGATGCCTCCATTGGCTGAATTAGGAGCTTCCAGTTGAGATCACAGTCCCGCCCCTCACCTGAGGGCCTGGCTGATGCTAATAAAGGCAATTGGAAACAGCTGTTACCACTTGGGCCGTGAGGACATACTCAGGAATCCCTCCAGGAGCTAGCAGGCTGGCAGACCTCCTGACCCCGGGATAGGTATGCTCCTAGTTGGGAAGGCCTTCTGGCCAGAGGTGAGAATGTTCCCTAGATACAAGAAAGAACTTCAGGTTTCAAAAGGATTTGAAACCCCATGAGACACTTGGAAAAGACATTTCACAGCCATCAAAACACCCTCTTTCTGAACCCTGGAAGCTTATGTTTTGCATGGAAAATCTGGACACTGGTGTGGCCATCAGTACCACAGATACTTTACATCCAGCCCAATAGAGGGAAAGCACAATGTGTGTGCCAGTGGGATAGAGTTTCACTTCTCTTGACCTGGGCTCTCATGGAATAAGGACTAGGATGCTGTGCAGGAAGGTGAGGAGGGCTGCATTTAGGCTGAGTGTCAGCCTCAGGGCCCTGGAGAATGGGAGTCAAGCACTGAGGGCCTGGACAGCTAAAGCTGGTGATGGACACATGCCTGTTACCTGCAGTAGGATCGCTGCCTCCACAGTTCCCCACTGTACTACGCCATATGCACGAGATTAAATAATTCAAAGCGCAAAGAAAGGAAAATTTTAACACCAGGAAGACCGAGTTAACGATGCATGCACTGACTTCCAGTTAGGGCCCAGTGAAGAACGCATGTAGAGACAGTCAGAGAGACAGAATTACAGTGACAGAAAAGTACAGAAATTCTGGACCTGTGTTGATCAGTGCCAGAGCACAGAAGACAAATCCTCCATGCCCATAAATACTTCTTACAAGTGGCATTGTTATTTTATGTTTGTGAGGAAAGGTTGCACTTAGAACATCTAGGTCTTACCCCACTCTGAGAAGCAACACTTGGCCTGCAGCCAACTCTCCAAAACTGCCCTCACCTCTCCAAATTGGAAGTAGTCTTAGTGACGTTCTGGCCAAGAAGCAGGCTGGTGTATTGCATCTCCCTGGTCCAGCCCAGCCTGTCCTGTGTGCAGGGAACTGCACTATGTTTATTTCTTCTTTAACTTACAGTTTTGGGATAGGACTCGGTGGAGAAAAAGAGAAAGAGGGAAGTAGATCATTTGGCAGCGGTAGTTTGTGCTGAGAGAGATTTGTAGACTGATAAGATGTATAGGAATTGCTCTGTGAGATGTCTCTCATGACTGTGGCTCAGAAGGGCCAGGTGTATCCAAATACTTACAATAATCCAGAGCTGTGCAGGTCTCTAGCTAAAAATATTTTCAGACACACACACACACACACACACACACACACACACACACACACACACACATATATATATATATATATATTCAGACCTCTAAATGTTACATATATATATATATATAGAGAGAGAGACAGATGTATTCATTTTCTATAATGGATTCGATATGACATTCAAACAATTGATTGCTAAAACCTGGAGAAAAACTGTGCATCAGGAAAAGAATTGTCCAAAGGAGTAAAATCTCCAAATCATTAGCTATATGCAGTTCCAACGGGACCAATCGAAACACAGGGCCCTGGCAACACACACAGGGCAACTGCTAGTTCCCAGTGCACGCCTTAGGGAAAAAACCTCTCCCTATTCAGTGTCTTTACATCTGAAAAGAAGAAAAGTGACCAAGGGCCAAGGAGAGCTACAATGGTGTCAATATTCAGCTGTAAATCAGAATGTGCCAAGTGTTTTTCACAAAATCACCTGTGCCACAGTGATTCTGTTGTTCTCTGTCTCTGCCTCCCTCACACACACACACACACACAAACACACACAAACACACACTCTCACAGTCACACACATGCACACATCCACAGATGCACAGGCACAAACGGAGTTATACACATGTGCACTGGACAGCTTCTGCAAGGCAGGGCCCTGGTCTGAACCCTGCTTCGCACTTCCTGGAAGCACGCCCAGCCTTGTAAGGCCAGCTCTGAGCTCACATAGTCGGGCTTCCTTCAAAAGGCCCGCCCACAGGGCACCAGCCATGCTCTGGTAGGCCAGAGGCCTAGGCCACACCCTGATCCCCTGCCAGCAATCTCATCGGCCAGTGTGCTTGGACACGCCCAGGAGGGTCTGCGCTCCTAGTGATTGATTGGCCAGCGGCCTTGAGCACCACCACCACTGCCTTGGAGTACGCTCATTGGGCAGCCTCTGGAAGGCACGCCCACCAGCCACATTAGCTCGACTCTGATTGGACTGTTGTCCCAGGGACACGCCCCCAGCCAACCAGAGAATGTGAGAGTTAGAGAAGGTGAGAAGAGAAGTAGATGAATTGGAAAGAGACCAGAATTCAAAAATCTCCTACACTGTATTCATTGATGACAGGTTCAAACCTGGCTTGTAGAGATTGTAAGGCAGCAGCTGGCATGCCCAAAGACCCCAGACACCTCCAGTCTTCACCATATACTGTACTACCAGACCTGACAGTAATGTGTGTATGTGTGTGTGTGTGTCTGTGTGTGCTCAGAGCTCACCTGTAGTAGTCTCAGAGCATGGCTGTCAAGGTAGGCAGCCTCACCTGAAACTTATGTACAGAAATCCTAGCTGGTGCGGGCAAGCCAGCTAGCCCATTTTCTGGCTAAGCAAGAATGCCAGAGAACTATGTGGAAGTGCAAGAACCCATTTTGTGCCCCTAGTCACCACTTACCCAATTAGGGAAAAGCTGGGCTAGTGGCAAATCAGTGCTGCAGCTGTCTCTCTGTCTCTTTTCCTGCTTGGGCCCTGCTCTATCAATTTATGACTGTTTCCTTCTCCTCAATAGGAAAGTTACAAATGACGTACAGAAATACAGTGAAAGTGGGAAAAATTACCCCCATAGCCACTATTACATGTAGCTGTTGACTGTAAACCATTCATTCCCCAAGAAAGCAGAATAAATATTTGTGAGGTTAAAAACATTGTAGGTTAAATAGGGATCATTCTTTGAGCTATGCAATACTAATCCATTGTGCATTGGAAGTCACTGTCAAAAACAGTGCAGTAGTAGTTGTAGTAGTGTGTAGTATCTGCAAAAGGAAATGTATTGTGTGTCCAAAGTTCCCTTCAATTATAAGAGAAAATCTATCAAGCAGAAGAAATGGCCCCTTATGTGATATCGGACTAAATATATTGTTGTGGTGGTGGTCTGTTTTCCGGCTGCACCACGGAGAAGAGAGCGGACGTCCAGGAGAGGGAGAGCTGAGAGCCCAGAGAGAGGGGGGGTGAGGGGTATTTTTATTGGGCAACAACCAGGGGTGACGTGTAGGGCCAGGGTTGGTTGAAATGGGGCACTCTAGGAGTTTGTGGGGCATAGAAACTCCTGGGGGTGGAGACTGCATCAGAATAACTCCTCAGCAACATCTCCTCCTATCCCTTTATATCTAAATGGACACAGTAAAGAAAAATGGAATGGAACAGGCTTAAATGTTTTAGAGGAATGCCATGCTCAGGTGGGAAGATGTAGGACTTTCTGTGTATGAGGGAAGGGTTAAATGGCTGCAAACCTTGTGAGATTTATGCGTCCTCCTGTGCTCAACCCCTCTTTAGAAAGAGAGACTTACCTGGAGAGACTCATCTCATAGGTTTAAGCGCTGCCTGCTCAACCATCTCTTCACAATATCTCTACATCTTTTCTATCTTTCTATCTAGTCATTGCATAAGATGTACAAAGTCTGTAAAAGACTATCACGGGGCAGAAACCTTTTGGGCATAAGCCTAAATGATATAACAAAATAGGAAGGGACAAGTAGGGGAGTAGTAAAAGCCAGTGTGGTGTGAAGGGAAGGATTGGTGTGTAAAGGAACATTCCCTGCTTGGGTGGGGAAAGGGGCAATAGTACATAATGAGGGGGAAGCGGGAGGCATGACCCACCAAACAGAGGGGCTATTTGGCATTGTATAGTCCTCAAGGCAATAGTCAGTAAAGTCTATGAATTACTCAGGGTCAGTCTATGAAAAACCAGCAGCGTGAAGGGAAATAAGCTGCTTCAAAATTGTGTAAAATGTATATAGGGTATGTCAGAAAGTCCGATACAAGTCTCAGTCCGAAGTAGATGGCTAGGGGAAGAATTGGCAGGGGATGCAAAGCTGCATGAGGGAGGTCAGCCGCTGGAATGTTGCTTTTCTGTAGATAGCCAGCTGGAACTGCCAACACGTGACAAGCAGGTCAGAAGCAGGAACGGTAACCAGGCATGAAGAAAGCATTAGCTTTTAAACCTCGGAGGTTAACCCCAAAGGTATGGATGATTTGAAAAAAATAAAAAATAAAAACAAAAACCACAGGAAGACCTGACAATTCAGGGTCCAGGCAAATTAAGAATTCCCTTGAATAAAAAGAAACACATACATATTGAAACTTACACTAGAAATTGGAGGCAAGTTCTGTGCTATGATTATTACAATAAGGATACCGATAGAAAGGCTATTGGAAATGCTCCTGGAAGGTTTATAATTTATAATTGTACTGAAACCTGCTCCAACTATGTGACCAATTATTTATGAATAAAGAGGCTGTTATAAATCTGGTAATTCTGCATTAAGATCAAATAAAAAGGTCAGCAACTCTAAAAATGACTGATATATATATATATATATATATATACTTATATGTATGTCTTTCTTTATTACAAACTATGAGGTATACTGGCATGGCTATGAGGAGACAGAGTATGGCTTGTGCCAGAGAGACTTACAAAGCTGAGGCTCCAGAAACCGAGGTGAAAACGCCAACAAAACAAGCCAGAGCTCAACAGTGCCCTGGTGACTCTCTTTGTATATCTGGGCCTATCAGTAAAATAATATATAAGTAAAATATTAATGAGTGCAGACAGAGTGAGTGAGAGCCTGTGAGAGTCAGAGACAGAGAAGGCAAGAAGAGAAATAGAAGAGTTGGAAAAAGACCAGAAGTCAAAAACCTCCCACACTGTGTTCATACATGACGGGTTCAAACCTGGGTTGCAGCGATTGTAAGGCAGCAGTCTCATGTCCACAGACCCCAGACAACCCCAGACTTCACCATGTGTGTGTGCTATTTACGACAGGAAATGTACTGTGAGTGTAGACTTCCCTTCAATTATAAGAGAAATATCAGGCAGAAGAAATGACCCCTCATGTAATATAGCACTAAATAAATAAATAAATATGCAAATAAATGGGGATGATCTAGGAGGAACTGAAAAAATGAAAAATAAAAACAAAAAGCACAAGAAGACCTGATTACAGTAGAAACATAGAAACCATCTGCTGAGAAACAGATGGCTTCTTCAAAAATTCCCAGACACTTCAGAGTCCAGGGAAATTAAGATTTCAGGAGAATGAAAAGAAACTCATATGTACTGAAGCTTACACTAGAGAAAGGAGGCAAGTTTTGTACTATGATAATTTAAATAAGGATGCTGATAGAAATGCTATTAGAAATGGTACTGGAAGGTTCTATTATTTATAATTGTATTGAATCCTGCTCCAGATATGTGGCCAATTATTAATGATAAAGGAAGCTGTTATAAATGTGTTAATTCTGATTAAGATCAATTACATTGGTTGACAATTCCAAAAATGACAGATATATATATATATATTTATATATATGTATATTTATATATGTATAAGGATGTATATCTTTATTATAAAGTCTGAAAGATACTGCCATGGATATGAGGAGACAGAATATGGCTTGTGTCAGAGAGACTTACAAAGCTGAGGCTCAAGTAGCCTAGGTGAAAACACCAACAAAAAAGCCAGAGCTCAGCAGTGCTCTGGCAACTCACTTTGTATATCTGGGCCTGTCAATAAAATAAGGATATAAGTAAAATATGACTGAGTGCAGACAGAGTGAGTGAAATCCTGTAAGAGTCAGAGAAAGAGAAGGCGAGAAGAGAAATAGATGAGTTGGAAAGAGACCAGAATTCAAAAACCTCCTACACTGTGTTCATTGATGACAGGTTCAAACCTGGCTTGTAGAGATGTAAGGCAGAAGCTCTCATGCCCACAGACCCCAGACAGCCCCAGGCTTCACTATATGCTGTACTACCAGACCTGAAAGTAATGTGTGTGTGTGTTTGTGTCTGTCTGTCTGTCAGTGTGTGTCTGTGTGTACTTAGAACTCACCTATAGTAGTCTCAGAGCATGGGTGGCAATGTAGCCAGCCTCACCTGAAACTTATGTACAGAGAACCTGCTGGATAGGGAAAACCAGCTAGCCCAGATTCTGGCTAAGCAAGAATGCATTTGCAAAGGGACTCTCATGTCTCGCTCTCCTGAGTTCCCGATTCAATCTGATGCCTCACTATTATCCAAACACTGCCAATGGGGGAAGCTGGGGCACCCCGCAGAATTCAGGGGGAGGACCCTGTCCAGTCATGTTTGGCTGCATACTCAGCCTCCAGGCTCCCAATCCACTTCTTAGTGGACAGCAGATTACAAGTCCAGAAAGAACCCAGAAAGAGCTGTGTCTCAACGTAGATGGGAACTGTGTTTGACCAAAAAATCGTGGATGAACCCGGCCCCTTACACATCCCCTTTGGGTCCTGCTAAGGCAATTGCTTCTTTGGCCTCACAGTCCCTTATCACGGTGTCCTGGTGTCCACACATCACTCTCAGAGATATTCCCAGAAGTGGCATCCATGAGTGTCCCATACAAAGTCGCTCTGCTTGCAGGAAGCACAAACTCCCCGGGGGCCCTGGCTATGGAGAGACAAAAGGAAGATGGATGCCTCCATTGGCTGAATTAGGAGTTTCCAGTGGAGAGCACATCCCCGCCCTTCACCTGAGGGCCTGGCTGCTGCTAATAAAGGCAATTAGAAGCACCTGTTACCACGTGGGACCTGAGGACATACTCAGAAATCCCTCCAGGATCTAGCAGGCTCTCAGACCTCCTGACCCCAGGATAGCTGTGCTCCTAGTTAGGAGGGTCTTCTGGCCAGAGGTGAGAATATTCCCTGAATACAAGAAAGAACTTCAGGTTTCAAAAGGATTTGAAACCCCATGAGGCACTTGGAAAAGACATTTCATAGCCATCAAAACACCCTCTTTCATAACCCTGGAAGCTTCCGTTTTGCATGGATAATCTAGTTACTGGTGTGGCCATCAGTACCACAGATCCTTTACATTCAGCGCAATAGAGGGAAAGAACAATGTGTGTGCCAAGGGGATAGAGTTTCACTTCTCTTGACCTGGGCTCTCATGGAATAAGGACAAGGATGCAGTGCAGGAAATTGAGGAGGGCTGCATTTAGGCTGAGTGTCAGCCTCAGGGCCCTGGAGAATGGGAGTCAAGCACAGAAGGCCTGGACAGCTGCAGCTGGAGATGGACATATGCCTGTTACCTGCAGCAAGATCGCTGTCTCCTCAGTTCCCCAATGTACTATGGCATATGCAGGAGACAGAATAATCCAAAGGGCAAAGAAAGGAAAATTTCAACACCAGGAAGTCCGAGATCACGATGCATGCACTGACTTCCAATAAGGGCCCAGTGAAGAAGGCACATAGAGACAGTCAGAGAGAAAGAATGACAGTGACAGAAAAGGACTGAAATTCTGGACCTGTGTTGATCAGTACCAGAGCACTGAAGACAAACCCTCCATGCCCATGCATACTTCTTACAAGTGGCATTGTTATTTTATGTTTGTGAGGAAAGGTTACACTTAGAACATCTAGGTCTTAGCCCACTCTGAAAAGCAACACTTGGCCTGCAGCCCACTCTCCAAAACTGCCCTCGCCTCTCCAATTTGGAAGTAGTCTTAGTGATGCTCCAGCCAAGATGCAGTCTGCCATATTGCATCTCCCTGGTCCAGCCTCAGACTGTCCTGTATGCAGAGAACTGCACTATGTCTATTTCTTCTTTGATTTACAGTTTTGGGATAGGCCTCCTTGGACTAAAAGAGCAAGAGGGAAGTAGATGATTTGCCAGCGGTTTTTTGTGCTGAGAAAGATTTGTAGAGTGACAAGAGGTATATGAATGGCTCTGTGAGATGTCTCTTATGACTGTGGCTCAGAAGGGCCAGGTGTATCCTCATTACTACCCTAATCCAGAGCTGTGCAGATCTCTAGCTAAAAATATTTTCAGATATATATATATATATATAGAGAGAGAGAGAGAGAGAGAGAAAGCGAGACACTGATGTAGTCATTTTCTACAATGAATTTGATATGAAATTCAGACAATTGATTGCTAAAACCTGGAGAGAAACTGTGCATCAGGAATAGAATTGTCCAAAGGAGTAAAATCTCAAAATCATTAGCTATATGCAGCTCCAAAGGGACATAGCAAAAAAGGCTTGATAAGGAACTTATCAAGGAGACTCTCCACATGGACAGGCACCACAATTTTCCTAATCTGGCAAGAGCCACAGGCAGCTGGTAGTTCCCAGTGCAAGCCTCAGGGAAAAAACCTCTCCCTCTTCAGTGGTTTTACATCTGAAAAGAAGCAAAGTGACCAATTGCCAAAGAGGGCTACAATGGTGTCAATATTGATCTGTAAATCAGAATGTACCAAGTGTTTTGCAAAAAAATAACTTTATTATAAACTGTGAGTTTTACTGGCATGGAAATGAGGAGACAGAATATGGCTTGTGTCAGAAAGACTTACAAACTGAGGCTCCAGTAGCCTAGGTGAAATCGCCAACACAACAAGCCAGAGCTCAGCAGTGCTCTGGTAACTCTCTTTGTATATCTGTGCCTGTCAGTAAAATAAGTATATAAGTAAATATTAATGAGTGAAGACAGAGTGTGTGAGAGCATGTGAGAGTTAGAGACAGAGAAGGCGAGAAGAAAAATAGATGAGTTGGAAAGAGACCAGAATTCAAAAACCTCCTACACTGTGTTCATTGATGACAGGTTCAAACCTGGCTTGTAGAGATTGTTAGGCAGCAGCTCTCATGCCCACAGACCCCAGACAGCACCAGCCATCACCATATGCTGTACTACCAGACCTGACAGTAATGTGTGTGTGTGTGTCTGTCTGTGTGTGTCTCTGTGTGCACAGAACTCATCTATAGTAGTCTCAGAGCATGGTTGGAAGGTAGCCATCCTCACCTGCCACTTATGTACAGAGAACCTAGATGCTCAGGGCAAGCCAGAAAAGGACTGAAATTCTGGCCCTGTGTTGATCAGTGCAAGAGCACTGAAGACAAACGCTCCATGCCCATGTAAACTTCTTCAAAGTGGCATTGCTATTTTATGTGTGTGAGGAAAGTAACACTTAGAATATCTAGATCTTAGCCCACTATGAGAAGCAACCCTTGGCCTGCAGCCCACTCTCCAAAACCGTCCTTGCCTCTCCAAATTAGAAGTAGTCTTAGTGATGCTCCAGCCAAGATGCAGGCTGACGTATTGCATCTCCTTGGTCTAGTCTCAGCCTGTCCTGTGTGCAGGGAACTGCACTATGTCTATTTCTTCTTTGATTTACAGTTTTGGGATAGGACTCGGTGGACAAAATGAGCAAGAGGGAAGTAGATGATTTGGCAGATGTAGTTTGTGTTGAGAGAGATTTTTAGAGTGATAAGAGGTATATGAATGGCTCTGCGAGATGTCTCTCATGACTGTGGCTCAGAAGGGCCAGGGGTTTCCGCATTACTACCCTAATCCAGAGCTTTGCAGGTCTCTAGATAAAAAATATTTCAGACCTCTACATGTTACATATATATAGAGAGAGAACGAGATACTGATGTAGTCATTTTCTACAATGGATTCGATATGACATTCAAACAATTGATTGTTAAAACCTGGAGGGAAACTGTGCATCAGGAAAAGAATTGTCCAAAGGAGTAAAATCTCCAAATCATTAGCTATATGCCACTCCAACAGGACTGAGCAAAAAAGGCTCGAGTAGGAAGTCATCCGGGAGACACTCCACATGGACAGGCTCACAAGTTTCCTATTCTGGCAACACAAACAGGGCAGCTGCTAGTTCACAGTGCAAGCCACAGGACAAAAACCTCTCCCTCTTCAATGTCTTCACATCTGAAAAGAAGAAAAGTGGGCAATGGCCAAGGAGAGCTATAATGGTGTCATATTGAGCTGTAAATCAGAATGTGCCAAGTGCTTTGCACAAAAACAACTGTGCCACAGTGAATTTGTTGTTCTCTCTCTCTCTCCCCCTCCCTCACACACACACACACACAAACACACACTCTCACAGTCACACACACGCACACATCCACAGAGGCACAGGCACCAAGGGAGTTATACATATACTCACTGGACAGCTTCTGCAAGGCAGGGCCCTGGGCTGAACCCTGCTTCGCACTTCCTGGAAGCATGTCCAGCCTTTTAAGGCCAGCTCTGAGCTCCCATTGGCGGGCTTCCTTCAGAAGGCCTGCACACAGGGCACCAGCTAGGCTCTGATAGGCCAGAGGCCTTGGCCACGCTCAGAACCCCTGCCAGCAATCTCATTGTCCAGTGTGCTTGGACACGCCCAGGAGGGTCAGGGACTCTAGTCAGTGATAGGCCAGCAGCCATGAATACCATGAGTGAACACAGAGTGTGTGATAGCATGTGAGAGTTAGGGACAGAGAAGGCAAGAAGAGAAATAGATGAGTTGGAAAGAGACCAGAATTCAAAAACCTCCTACACTGTGTTCATTAATGACAGGTTCAAACCGGGCTTGTAGAGATTGTAAGGCAGCAGCTCTCATGCCCACAGACCCCAAACAGCCCCAGCTTTCACCATATGCTGTACTACCAGACCTGACAGTAATGTGTGTGTGTGTGTGTGTGTGTGTGTATGTGTGTGTGTGTATGTGTGTGTGTGTGTGTCGGTCTCTCTCTCTGTGTCTGTGTGTGTTCAGAGCTCACCTGTAGTAGTCTCAGAGCATGGGTGTCAAGGTAGCCATCCCCAATTGCAACTTATGTACAGACACTTAGCTGGTCAGGGCAAGCCAGCTAGCCCAGATTCTGGCTAAGGAAGAATGCCAGAGAACTTGTGGAAGCCCCGGAACCCATTTTGAGCCCCTGGACACCACTTACCCAGCTAGGGAAAAGCTGGGCTAGTGGCAAATCAGAGCTGCAGCTGTCTCTCTGTCTCTCTTCCTGCTTGGGCCCTGCTCTATCAATTTATGACTGTTTCCTTCTCCTCAATAAGAAAGTTACAAGTGATGTACAGAAATACAGGGAAAGTGGGAAAAATTACCCCCCTTGCCCACTATTACATGTAACTGTTGACTGTAAACCATTCATCCCCCAAGAAAGAACAGAATAAATATTTGGGAGGTTAGAAACATTGTAGGTTAAATAGTGAGCATTCTCTAGAGCCATGCAATACTAATCCATTGTGCATTGGATGTCACTGTCAAAAACAGTGCAGTAGTAGTTGTAGTAGTTTGTAGTATCTGCAAAAGGAAATGTATTGTGTGTCAGAAGTTCCCTTCAATTATAAGAGAAAATCTATCAGGCAGAAGAAATGACCCCTCATGTGATATTGGACTAAATATATAAATAAATATGCAAATAAATGGGGATGATCTAGGAGGATTTGAAAAATTAAAAATAAAAATAAAGACCACAGGAAGACCTGATTACAGCAGAAATATAGAAAACATCTGCTGAGAAACAGAGGGCTGCTTCAAAAATTCCCTGACACTTCAGGGTCCAGGCAAATTAAGAATTACCAAGAATGAAAAGAAACACATATGTATTGAAGCTTACACTAAATAATGGAGGCAAGTTCTGTGCTATGATAATTACAATAAGGATACTGATAGAAAGGCTATTGGAAATGCTCCTGGAAGTTTTCTAATTTAAAATTGTAGTGAATCCTGCTCCAACTATGTGACCAATTATTTATGAATAAGGAGGCTGTTATAAATGTGGTAATTATGTGTTAAGATCAAATAAAAAAGTCAACAATTCTAAAAATAACTGATATATATGTATATATATATATATGTTCATATATGTATGTGTATCTTTATTATCAACTATGAGGGATACTGGCATGTCTATTAGGAGACAGAGTATGGCTTGTGCCAGAGAGACTTACAAAGCTGAGGCTCCAGAAACCTAGGTGAAATCGCCAACAAAACAAGCCAGAGCTCAGCAGTGCTCTGGCAACTCTCTTTGTATATCTGGGCCTGTCAGTAAAATAATATATAAGTAAAATATTAATGAGTGCAGACAGAGTGAGTGAGAGCCTGTGAGAGTCAGAGACAGAGATGGCGAGAAGAGAAATAGAAGAGTTGGAAAGAGACCAGAAGTCCAAAACCTCCTACACTGTGTTCATTGATGACATGTTCAAACCTAGGCTGTAGAGATTGTAAGGCAGCAGTCTCATGTCCACAGACCCCAGACAACCCCAGCCTTCACCATATGTGTGTAGTATTTACCACAGGAAATGTATTGTGAGTGTAAACTTCCCTTCAATTATAAGAGAAAAATCTATCAGGCAGAATAAATGACTCTTCATGTAATATAGGACTAAATAAATAAATAAATATGCAAATAAATTTGGATGATCTAGGAGGATTTGACAAAAATGAAAAATAATTACAAAAAGCACAACAAGACCTGATTAGAGCAGAAACATAGAAACTATCTGCTGAGAAACAGAGGGCTGCTTCAAAAATTCCGAGACACTTCAGAGTCCAGGGAAATTAAGATTTCTGGAGATTGAAAAGAAACTCATATGTATTGAAGCTTACACTAGAGAAAGGAGGCAAGTTCTGTACTATAATAATTACAATAAGGATGCTGATAGAATGCTATTAGAAATGCTACTGGAAACCATAACAAAGGGACTTTTCAAAGTTAACCCAAATAACAAATAATGTGATGATAATGTTAACTATTGATTGTCTTTTTGAACCCTAAGACAGCAGGAACCTCACATCTTCACTATAGAGCCCCTATTTCCCCCAGTCCTGGAACCCTTGGATAGGGCCCACTCTCCCGTGCGCATCTCCCAATCCAAACCAAATAATATTGCATCCGCCGATCACAACCTAACCAAAGCAACGATTGCCACCTCAACATGCTTCACCTCAGACTGTATCCAGAGACTTCACGTGTGGAATGACAACCCTTCAACTTCAATACTCGGGTGAGACCTTTCTTTTTATAGTACACTCTAATTTCATCTCAGGTAGTTCACTTTCTAACTAAGTCCCATAATCGAGATATGCACCAGTTTCTGTGAGAGAGAGCTTGTGTGCACACGTATCAATAAATACTGCAAAATATATACCTGAAAGCAGAAATACAATAGAGTTTGCAGTGAGTACCTCCCTAACACTTCCTCTCCACTATTCCAAGCTTGGGATCCATGATTGCTCAACAAATTGTTTGGCTTCGTATGTTAACTCTCTTTTCAATCACCAGGTTCCAGATGCCACCAGGATGCTGGCTAGGCTTCCCTGGATTGAAGACCCCAACAATGTGTCCTGGAGCTCAGCTTCCCCAGAGACACACCTTACTAAGGAAAGAGAGAGGCAGACTGGGAGTATGGACCGACCAGTCAACGCCCATGTTCAGCGGGGAAGGAATTACAGAAGCCAGACCTTAACCTTCTGCAACCCTCAACAACCCTGGGTCCATGCTCCCAGAGGGCTAAAGAATGGGAAAGCTAACATGGGAGGGGGTGGGTTATGGGGATTGGGTGGTGGGAATTGTGTGGAGTTGTACCGCTCCTACCTTATGTTTTTGTTCATGAATCCTTTCGTAAATAAAAAAATTTAAAAATAATAAAAAAGAAATGCTACTGGAAGGTTCTATTATTTATAATTGTATTGAATCCTGCTCCAACTATGTGGCCAATTATTAATGAAAAAGGAAGCTGTTATAAATGTGTTAATTCTGATTAAGATCAATTACATAGGTTGACAATTCCAAAAATGACAGATATATATATATGTATATTATATATGTGTGTATATATATATATATATATGGATATGGATTTATATCTTTTTTATAAAGTCTGAGACATACTGCCATGGATATGAGGAGACAGAATATGGCTTGTGTCAGAGAGACATACAAAGCTGAGGCTCCAGTAGCCTAGGTGAAATCACCAACAAAACAAGCCAGAGCTCAGCAGTGCTCTGGCAACTCTCTTTGTATATCTGCGCCTGTCAATAAAATAAGGATATAAGTAAAATATTACTGAGTGAAAACAGAGTGAGTGAGAGCCTGTGAGAGGCAGAGACAGAGATGGCGAGAAGAGAAATAGAAGAGTTGGAAATAGACCAGAAGACAAAACCCTCCTAGACTGTGTTCATTCATGAAAGGTTCAAACCTGGGTTGTAGAGATTGTAAGGCAGCAGCTCTAATGCCCACAGACCCCAGACAACCCAAGCCTTCACCATATGTGTGTAGTATTTCCCCCAGGAAATGTATTGTGTGTCAAAAGTTCCCTTCAATTATAAGAGAAAATCTATCATGCAGAAGAAATGACCCGTCATGTAATACCTGACAAAATAAATAAATATGCAAATAAATGGGGATGATCTAGGAGGACTTTAAAAAATAAAAAAATGAAAACAAAAACCACAAGAAGACCTGCTTCAAAAATTCCCTAACATTTCAGGATCCAGGGAAATTAAGATTTCCAGAAAAAGAAAACAAACACATAAGTATTGTGGCTTACACTAGAAAAAGAAGAGAAGTTCTGGGCTATGATAATTACAATAAGGATGCTGATAGAAACACTATTAGAAATGCTACTGGAAGGTTCTATTATTTATATTTGTATTGAATGCTGCTCCAACTATATGGCCAATTATTTCTGAAAAACTAGGCTGTTTTAAATGTGGTATTTCTGAATAAAGGTCAAATACATATGTCAACAATTCTAAAAATGACAGATATATAAATATATATGTATATTATATATGTATATATATAATATATATGTATATATATATACATATATAAAATATATATGTATATATATACATATATAAATATATATGTATATATATTTATATATGTATGTATATATTTAATATAAACTCTGAGTGATACTGGCATGGAAATGAGGAGACAGAATATGGCTTGTGTCAGAAAGACTTACAAACTGATGCTCCAGTAGCCTAGGTGAAATCGCCAACACAAGCCAGAGCTCAGCAGTGCTCTGTTAACTCTCTTTGTATATCTGGGCCTGTCATTAAAATACGTATATAAGTAAAATATTAATGAGCGAAGACAGAGTGTGTGAGAGCATGTGAGAGAGACAGAGAAGGTGAGAAGAGGAATAGATGAGTTGGAAAGAGACCAGAATTCAAAAATCTCCTACACTGTGTTCATTGACGACAGGTTCAAACATGGCTTGTAGAGATTGTAAGGCAGCAGCTCTAATGCCCACAGACCCCAGACAGCCCAGCCTTCAACATATGCTGTACTACCAGACCTGACAGTAATGTGTGTGTGTCTGTCTGTCTGTCTGTCTGTCTGTCACTGTGTGTCTGTTTGTGCTCAGAATTCACCTATAGTAGTCTCAGAGCATGTGTGGCAAGGTAGCGAGCCTCACGTGCAACTTATGTACAGAGAAACTAGCTGGTTAGGGAAAGGCAGCTAGCCAAGATTCTGGCTCAGCAAGAATGCATATGCAAAGGATTCTCATGTCTCCCTCTCCTGAGTTCCCGATTCAATCTCATGCCTCACTATCATCCAAAAACTGCCAAAGGGGGAAGCTGGGACACCCCTCAGAATTCACGGGCACGACCCTGTTCAGTCACGTTTGGCTGCATACTCAGCCTCCAGGCTCCCAGTCCACTTCTCAGTGGACAGCAGATTACAAGCCCAGAAAGATCCCAGAAAGAGCTGTGTCTTAACATAGATGGGAACTGTTTTTGACCAAACAATAGTGTATGAACCGGGCCCCTTACATCTACCCTTTGGGTCCTGCTAAGGCAATTGCTCCTATTTCCTCACATCCCTGATCATGGTGTCCTGGTGTCCACACATCACACTCAGAGAGGTTCCCAGAAGTAGGCATGCATGAGTGTCCCATACAAAGTTGCTCTGCTTGCAGGAAGCACAAACTCCCTGGGCCATTGCTATGGACAGACAAAAGAAAGATTATAAGAGAAAATCTATCAGGCAGAAGAAATGACCCCTCATGTGATATGGGACTAAATAAATAAATATGCAAAAAATGGGGATGATCTATGAGGATTTGAAAAACATTAAAAAAAAACCACAGGAAGACCTGATTACAACAGAAATATAGAAAACTTCTGCTGAGAAACAGAGGGCTGCTTCAAAGCTTCCCTGACACTTCAGGGTCCAGGCAAATTAAGACTTCCCGAGAATGAAAAGAAAGGCACACATATTGAAGCTTACACTAGAAAATGGAGGCAAGTTCTGTGCTATGATAGTTACAATGAAGATACTGATAGAAAGGCTATTGGAAATGCTCCTGGAAGGTTTATAATTTATAATTGTAGTGAATCCTGCTCCAACTATGTGACCAATTATTTATGAATAAGGAGGCTGTTATAAATGTGGTAATTCTTCATTAAGATCAAATAAAAAGGTCAACAATTCTAAAAACGACTGATATATATGTATATATATGTACATATATGTAAGTGTTTCTTTATTATAAACTCTGAGGGTTACTGGCATGGCTATGAGGAGACAGAGTATGGCTTGTGCCAGAGAGACTTACAAAGCTGAGGCTCCAGAAACCTAGGTTAAATCACCAACAAAACAATCCAGAGCTCAGCAGTGCCCTCGTGACTCTCTTTGTATATCAGGGCCTGTCAGTAAAATAATTATATAAGTAAAATATTAATGAGTGCAGACAGAGTGAGTGAGAGTCTGTGAGAGTCAGAGACAGAGAAGGCAAGAAGAGAAATAGAAGAGTTGGAAAGAGACCAGAAGTCTAAAATGTCCCACACTGTGTTCATACATTACAGGTTCAAACCTGGGTTGTAGAGATTGTAAGGCAGCAGTCTCACGTTAAAGACCCCAGACCACCCCAGCCTTCACCATATGTCTGTAGTATTTATCACACGAAATGTATTGTGAGTGTAAACTTCCCTTCAATTATAAAAGAAAAATCTATCAAGCAGAAGAAATGACCCCTCATATAATATAGGACTAAATAAATAAATATGCAAATAAATGGGGATGATCTAGGAGGATTTGACAAAAATGAAAAATAAAAACAAAAAGCACAAGAAGACCTGATTACAGCAGAAAATGGAAACCATCTGCTGAGAAACAGAGGGCTGCTTCAAAAATTCCGAGACACTTCAGAGTCCAGGGAAATTAAGCTTTCAGTAGAATGAAAAGAAACTCATATGTAATGAAGTTTACACTAGAGAAAGCAGGCAAGTTCTGCACTATGATAATTACAATAAGATGCTGGTAGAAATGCTATTAGAAATGCTACTGGAAGGTTCTATTATTTATAATTGTAGTGAAACCTGCTCCTCCAACTAGGTGGACAATTATTAATGAAAAAGGAAGCTGTTATAAATGTGTTAATTCTGATAAAGATCAATTACATAGGTCGACAATTCTATAAATGAGATATATATGTATATATATGTATATGTTTATTATAAAGTCTGAGATATACTGCCATGGAAATGAGGAGACAGAGTAAGGCTTGTGTCAGAGAGACTTACAAAGCTGTGGCTCCAGTAGCCTAGGTGATATCACCAACAAAACAAGCCAGAGCTCAGCAGTGCTCTGTTAACTCTCTTTGTAAATCTGGCATGTCAGTAAAATAAGTATATAAGTAAAATATCAATCAGTGAAGACAGAGTGTGTGAGAGCATGTGAGAGTTAGAGACAGAGAAGGGGATAAGAGAAATAGATGAGTTGGAAAGAGACCAGAAGTCAAAAATCTCCTAAACTGTGTTCATTGAAGGAAGGTTCAAACCTGACTTGTAGAGATTGTAAGGCAGCAGCTCTCATGCCCACAGACTCCAGACAGCCCCAGACTTCACCATATGCTGTACTCACAGACCTGACTGTAATGTGTGTGTGTCTGTCTGTCTGTCTGTGTATGTGTGCGCTCAGAGCTCACCTATAGTAGTCTCAGAACATGGGTGTCAAGGTAGCCAGACTCACCTACAACTTCTATACAGAAAACCTACCTGGTCAGGGCAAGCCAGCTAGCCCAGATTCTGGATAAGCAAGAATGCATATGCAAAGGTACTCTCATGTCTCCCTCTCTTGAGTTCCCGATTCAATCCAATGCCTCACTATAATCCAAAAACTGACAATGGGGTAAGCTGGGGCACCCCTCAGAATTCAGGGGAATGAGCCTGTCCAGTCACGTTTGGCTGCCTACTTACTCTCCAGACTCAGTCCACTGCTCAGGGCAGCAGTTTAAAAGCCCAAAAAGAGCTGTGTTTCAACATAGATCGGAACTGTGTTTGACCAAACAATAGGGGATGAACCCGGCTCATTACACCTACCCTTTGGGTCCGGCTAAAGCAATTGCTCCTGTGGCCTCACAATCCCTGATCATGGTGTCCAGGGGTCCACAAATCACATTCAGAGAGATTGCCAGAAGTAGGCATGCATGAGTGTCCTATACAAGTCGCTCTGCTTGCAGGAAGCACAAACTCCCCGGACCCCTGCTATGGAGAAACAAAAGGAAGATGGATGCCTCCATTGGCTGAATTAGGAGATTCCAGTGGAGATCATGGCCCCGCCCCTCACGTGAGGGCCTGGCTGCTGCTAATAAAGACAATTGGAAACACCTGTTACCACTTGGGCCCTGAGGACATACTCAGGAATCCCTCCAGGAGCTAGCAGGCTGGCAGACCTCCTGACCCCAGGATAGCTGTGCTCCTAGTTGGGAGGCATTCTGGCCAGAGGTGAGAATATTCCCTAGATACGAGAACGAACTTCAGGTTTCAAAAGGATTTGAAAACCCCATTAGGCACTTGGAAAAGACATTTCACAGCCATCAAAACACCCTCTTTCAGAACCCTGGAAGCTTCCTTTTTTCGTGGAAAATCTGGACACTGGTGTGGCCATCAGTACCACAGATCCTTTACATTCGGCTTAATATAGGGAAAGCACAATGTGTGTGCCAGGGTGGTAGAGTTTCACTTCTCTTCACTTGGGCTTTGATGGAATAAGGACAAGGACGCTCTGCATTTAGGCTGAGTGTCAGACTCAGGGCCCTGGAGCATGGGAGTCAAGCACAGAGGGCCTGGACAGCCCCAGCTGCAGAGGGACATATGCCTGGAACATGCAGCAGCAACGCTGTCTCTGCAGTTCCACTCTGTACTACACCATGTGCAGGAGATTAAATAATCCAAAGGGCAAAGAAAGGAAAATTTCAACACCAGGATGAGTGAGTTCACGATGCATGCACTGACTTCCAGTAAGGGCCCTGGGAAGAAGGCACATAGAGACAGTCAGAGAGAAAGAATGACAGTGACAGAAAAGGACTAAATTCTGGACCTGTGTTGATCAGTGCCAGAGAATTGAAGACAAACCCTCCATGCCCATGCATACTTCTTACAAGTGGCATTGCTATTTTATGTTTTTGAGGAAATGTAAAACTTAGAACATCTAGGTCTTAGCCACTCTGAGAAGCAACACTTGGCCTGCACCCCACTCTCCAGAACTGCCCTCGCCTCTCCAAATTGGAAGTAGTCTTAGTGATGCTCCAGCCAAGATGCAGGCTGGCGTATTGCATCTCCCTGGTCCAGCCTCAGCCTGTCCTATGTACAGGGAACTGCACTATGTCTATTTCTTCTTTGTTTTACAGTTTTTGGATAGGACTCAGGGACAAAATGAGCAAGAGGGAAGTAGATGATTTGGAGCGGTAGTTTGTGCTGAGAGAGATTTGTAGTGATAAACGATATGGCTCTGTGAGATGTCTCTCATGACTGTGGCTCAGAAGGGCCAGGGCCAGGGCCAGGTGTATCCACTTTACTACCCTAATCCAGAGCTGTGCAGGTCTCTAGCTAAAAATATTTTCAGACCTCTACATGTTACATATATATATATATATAGAGAGAGAGAGAGAGAGAGAGAGAGTGAGAGACACTGATGTAGTCGTATTCTACAATGGATTCGATATGACATTCAGACAATTGATTGCTAAATGCTGGAGAGAAACTGTGCAACAGGAAACGAATTGTCCAAAGGAGTAAAATCTCCAAATCATTAGCTATATGCAGCTCCAGCGGGACGGATCAAAAAAGGCTCGAGAAGGAACTCATCCAGCAGACTCTCCACATGGACAGGCACCACAAGTTTCCTAGTCTGCCAACACACGCAGGGCAGCTGCTAGTTCCCAGTGCAAGCCTCAGTGCAAAAACCTCTCCCTCTTCATTGTCTCAGAATTCAAAAACCTCCTACACTGTGTTCATTGATGACAGGTTCAAACCTGGATTGTATAGATTGTAAGGCAGCAGCTCTCATGTCCACAGACCCCAGACAGCCCCAGCCTTCACCATATGCTGTTCTACCAGACCTGACTGTAAAGTGTGTGTGTGTGTGTGTGTGTGTGTCTGTCTGTCTGACTGTGTGTTTCTGTGTGTGGTCAGAGCTCACCTGTAGTAGTCTCAGAGCATGGGTAGCATGGAAGCCAGCCTCACCTGCAAGTTATAAGCCAGCTAGCCCAGATTATGGCTAAACAAGAATGCATATGCAAAGGGACTCTCATGCCTCGCTCTCCATATTCAATCCCATGCCTCACTATCTATCATCCAAACACTGCCAATGGGGGAAGCTGGGGAACCCCTCAGAATTCAGGGACATGAGCCTGTCCATTCACATTTGGATGCCTACTCAGCCTCCAGGCTCTCAGTCCCCTGCTCCGGGCAGCAGATTACAAGCACAGAAAGTACCCAGTAAGAGCTGTGTTTCAACATAGATGGGAACTGTTTTCGAACAAACAATAGTGGTTGAGCGCGGTCCCTTACACCTACCCTTTGGGTCCAGCTAAGGCAATTGCTCCTGTGGCCTCACATCCCTGATCATGGTGTCCTGGTGTCCACACATCACACTCAGAGAGATTCCCAGATGTAGGCATGCATGAGTGTCCCATAGAAAGTCGCTCTGCTTTCAGGAAGCACAAACTCCCCGGGCCATAGCTATGGACAGACAAAAGAAAGATGGATGCCTCCATTGGCTGAATTCGGAGCTTCCAGTGGAGATCAAAGCCCCGCACCTCACCTGAGGGCCTGGCTGCTGCTAATAAAGGCAATTGGAAACACCTGTTACCACTTGGGCCCTGAGGGAATACTCAGGAATCCCTCCAGGAGCTAGCAGGCTGGCAGACCTCCTGATCCCGGGATAGCTGTGCTCCTAGTTGGGAGTGCCTTTGGGCCAGAGGTGAGAATATTCCCTAGATACAAGAAAGAACTTCAGGCTTCAAAAGGATTTGAAAACCCCATGAGGCATTTGGAAAAGTCATTTCACAGCCATCAAAACACCCTCTTTCAGAACCCTGGAAGCTTCCATTTTGCGTGGAAAATATGGACAATTTCATAGGTTGACAATTCCAAAAATGACAGATATATATATATATATGTATATTTATATATGTGTATATATATGTATATGGATTTATATCTTTATTGTAAAGTCTGAGACATACTGCCATGGATATGAGGAGACAGAATATGGCTTGTGTCAGAGAGACTTACAAAGCTGAGGCTCCAGTAGCCTAGGTGAAATCACCAACAAAACAAGCCAGAGCTCAGCAGTGCTCTGGTAACTCTCTTTGTATATCTGGGCCTGTCAATAAAATAAGGATATAAGTAAAATATTACTGAGTGCAGACAGAGTGAGTGAGAGCCTGTGAGAGGCAGAGACAGAGATGGCGAGAAGAGAAATAGAAGAATTGGAAATAGACCAGAAGACAAAACCCCCCTAGACTGTGTTCATTCATGACAGGTTCAAACCTGGGTTGTAGAGATTGTAAGGCAGCAGCTCTAATGCACACAGACCCAGACAACCCATGGCTTCATCATATGTGTGTAGTAATTTCCCCAGGAAATGTATTGTGCATCAAAAGTTCCCTTCAATTATAAGAGAAAATCTATCAAGCAGAAGAAATGTCCCCTCATGTAATACCTGACCAAATACATAAATATGCAAATAAATGGGGATTATCTAGGAGGACTTGAAAAAATAAAAAAAATGAAAACCTAAACCACAAGAAGACCTGATTACAGAAGATACATAGAAACCATCTGTTGAGAAACAGAGGGCTGCTTCAAAAATTCCCTAACACTTCAGGATCCAGGGAAATTAAGATTTCCGGTAAAAGAAAACAAACACATACGTATTGAGGCTTACACTAGAAAAAGAAGGGAAGTTCTGGGCTATGATAATTACAATAAGGATGCTGATAGAAACACGATTAGAAATGCTACTGGAAGGTTCTATTATTTATATTTGTATTGAATGCTGCTCCAACTATATGGCCATTATTTCTGAGAAACTAGGCTGTTATAAATGAGGTAATTCTGAATTAAGGTCAAACACATAGGTCGACAATTCTAAAAATGACAGATATATAAATACATATATATATATATATATCTTTATTATAAACTCTGAGTGATACTGGCATGGAAATGAGGAGACAGAATATGGCTTGTGTCAGAAAGACTTACAAACTGATGCTCCTGTAGCCTAGGTGAAATCACCAACACAACAAACCAGAGCTCAGCAGTACTTTGGTAACTCACTTTGTATATCTGGGCCTGTGAGTAAAATAAGTATATAAGTAAGATATTAATGTGTGAGTGTGTGAGAGCATGTGAGAGTTAGGGACAGATAAGGGGAGAAAAGAAATAGATGAGTTGGAAAGAGACCAGAATTCAAAAACCTCCTACACTGTGTTCATTGATGACAGGTTCAAACCTGGCTAGTAGAGATTGTAAGGCAGCAGATCTCATGCCCACAGACCCCAGAAAGCCCCAGGCTTCACCATATGCTGTACTACCAGACCTGACAGTAATGTGTGTGTGTGTGTGACTGTCTGTGTGTGACTGTGTGCTCAGAGCTCACCTGTAGTAGTCTCAGAGCATGAGTGTCTAGGTAGCCAACCTCACCTGAAACTCATGTATAGAGAACTTAGCTGGTCAGGGCAAGCCAGCTAGCCCAGATTCTGGCTAAGCAAGAATGCCAGAGAACTATGTGGAAGCCCTGGACCCCATTTTGAGCCCCTGGTCACCACTTACCCAGCTAGGGAAAAGCTGGGCTAGTGGCAAATCAGAACTGCAGCTGTCTCTCTGTCTCTCTTCCTGCTTGGGCCCTGCTCTATTTATGACTGTTTCCTTCTCCTCAATAAGAAAGTTACAAATGATGTACAGAAATACAGGGAAAGTGAGAAAATTACACCTGTAGCCACTATTACATGTAACTGTTGACTGTAAATCATTCCTCCCCCAAGAAAGAATAGAATAAATATTTGTGAGGTTAAAAACATTGTACGCTAAATAGGGAACATTATTTAGAGCCCTGCAATACTAATCCATTGTGCAGTGGATGTCACTGTCAAAAACAGTGCAGTAGTAGTTGTAGTAGTGTGTAGTATCTGAAAAAGGAAATGTATTGTGTGTCCATAGTTCCCTTCAATTATAAGAGAAAATCCATCAGGCAGAAGAAATGACCCCTTTGTGATATGGGACTAAATATATAAATGAATATGCATATATATGGGGATGATCTAGGAGGATTTGAAAAAAATAAATAATAAAAACAAAAACCACAGGAAGACCTGATTACAGCAGAAATATAGAAAATGTGTGCTGAGAAACAGAGGGCTGCTTGAAAAATTCCCTGACACTTCAGGATCCAGGCAAATTAAGAATCGCCGAGAATGAAAAGAAACACATACATATTGAAGCTTACACTAGAAAATGGAGGCAAGTTCTGTGCTATGATAATTACAATAAGGATACTGATAGAAAGGCTATTGGAAATGCTCCTGGAAGGTTTATAATTTATAATTGTAGTGAATCCTGCTCCAACTATGTGACCAATTATTTATGAATAAGGAGGCTTTTATAAATGTGGTAATTCTGCATTAAGATCAAATAAAAAGGTCAACAATTCTAAAAATGACTGATATATATATATGTATATATATGTACATATATGTATGTGTTTATTATAAAATATAAGGTATATTGGCATGGCTATGAGGAGACAGAGTATGGCTTGTGAAAGAGAGACTTACAAAGCTGAGGCTCCAGAAACCTAGGTGAAATCGCCAACAAAACAAGCCAGAGCTCAGCAGAACCCTGGTGACTCTCTTTGTATATCTTGGCCTGTCAGTAAAATAAGTATTTAAGTAAAATATTAATGAGTGCAGAAAGAGTGAGTGAGAGCTGGTGAGAGTCAGAGACAGAAGGCAAGAAGAGAAATAGAAGAGTTGGAAAGAGACCAGCAGTCAAAAACCCCCTTGACTGTGTTCATTCATGACAGGTTCAAACCTGGGTTGTAGAGATTGTAAGGCAGCAGTCTCATATCCACAGAACCCAGACAACCCCAACCTTAACCATATGTGTGTAGTATTTACAACAGGAAATGTATTGTGAGTGTAAACTTCCCTTCATTATAAGAGAAAAATCTATCAAGCAGAAGAAATGTCACCTCCTGTAATATAGGACTAAATAAATAAATAAATATGCAAATAAATGGGGATGATCTAGGAGGATTTGAAAATAAATGAAAAATAAAAACAAAAAGCACAAGAAAATCTGATTACAGCAGAAAATGGAAACCATCTGCTGAGAAACATAGGGCTGCTTCAAAAATTCAGAGACACTTCAGAGTCCAGGGAAATTAAGATTTCAGGAGAATGAAAAGAAACTCATATGTACTGAAGCTTACACTAGAGAAAGGAGGCAAGTTCTGTACTATGATAGTTACAATAAGGATGCTGATAGAAATGCTATTAGAAATGCTACTTGAAGGTTCTATTATTTATAATTGTATTGAATCCTGCTCCAACTAGGTGGCCAAAATTAATGAAAGAGGATGCTGTTATAAATGTGTTAATTATGATAAAGATCTACATAGGTCTACAATTATAGAAATGACAGATATAAATATATATATATATGTATATGTTTATTATAAACTCTTAGAGATACTGCCATGGAAATGAGGAGACAGAATATGGCATGTTTCAGAGAGACTTACAAAGCTGTGGCTCCAGTAGCCTAGGTGATATCACAAACAAAACAAGCCAGAGCTCAGCAGTTCTCTGGTAACTCTCTTTGTTTATCTGGGCCTGGCAGTAAAATAAGTATATAAGTAAAATATCAACGAGTGAAGACAGAGTGTGTGAGAGTATGTGAGAGTTAGAGACAGAGAAGGCGAGAAGAGAAATAGATGAGTTGGAAAGAGACAGGAAGTAAAAAACCTCCTACACTGTGTTCATTGATGACAGGTTCAAACCTGGCTTGTAGAGATGTAAGGTAGCAGCTCTCATGCCCACAGACCACAGACAGCCCCAGCCTTCACCATATGCTGTACTACCAGACCTGACAGTAGTCTCTCTCTCTCTCTCTCTGTGTGTGTGTGTGTGTGTGTCTGTCTGTCTGTCTGTGTCTGTGTGTGCTCAAAGCTCACCTATAGTAGTCTCAGAGCATGGGTGGGAAGGTAGCCAGGCTCACCTGCAACTTATGTACAGAGAACCTAGCTGGTCAGGGCAAGCCACCTAGCCCAGATTCTGGCTAAGCAAGAATGCACATGCAAAGGGACTCTCATATCTTCCTCTCCTGAATTCCCTATTCATTCTCATGCCTCACTATCATCCAAACACTGCCAATGGGGTAAGCTGGGGCACCCCTCAGAATTCAGGGGCCGGAGCCTGTCAAGTCATGTTTGGCTGCCTACTCAGTCTCCAGACTCTCAGTCCACTGCTCAGGGAAGCAGATTACAAGCCCAGAAAGTACACAGAACGAGCTGTGTTTCAACATAGATGGGAACTGTGTTTGACCAAAAATAGTGGATAAACCAGGCCCCTTACACCTACCCTTTGGGTCCAGCTAAGTCAATTGCTCCTGTGGCCTCACAATCCCTGATCATGGTGTCCTGGTGTCCACACATCACAATCAGAGAGATTCCCACAATTAGGCATGCATGAGTGTCCCATACAAAGTCACTCTGCTTGCAGGAAGCAAAAACTCCCTGGGCCCTTGCTATAGAGAGACAAAAGGAAGATGGATGTCTCCATTTTCTGAATTAGGAGCTTCCAGTGGAGATCACAGCCCCGCCCCTCACTTGAGGGCCTGGCTGCTGCTAATAAAGGAAATTGGAAACAGCTGTTACCACTTGGGGCCTGAGGACATACTCAAGAATCCCTACAGGAGCTAGCAGGCTGGCAGACCTCCTGACCCCAGGATAGCTGTGCTCCTAGTTGGGAGGGCATTCTGGCCAGAGGTGAGAATATTCCCTAGATACAAGAAAGAACTTCATGTTTCAAAAGGATTTGAAACCCCAGGAGGCACTTGGAAAAGACATTTAACAGCCATCAAAACACCCTCTTTCTGAACCCTGGAACCATACTAGTGAGCTCTGAGCACACACAGACACACACAGACAGACAGACAGACAGACACATACACACACACACACACACACACACACACAAACACACACACACATTAGTGTCAGGTCTCGTAGTACAGCATATGGTGAAGGCTGGGGCGGTCTGGGGTCTGTGAACATGAGAGCTGCTACCTTACAATCTCTACAAGCCAGGTTTGAACCTGTTATTAATGAACACAGTGTAGGAGGTTTTTGAATTCTGGTCTCTTTTCAACTCTTCTATTTCTCTTCTCACCTTCTCTTTCTCAGACTCTCACAGGCTCTCACTCACTCTGTCTGCACTCAGTAATATTTTACTTATATCCTTATTTTATTGACAGGCTCAGATATACAAAGAGAGTTCCCAGAGCACTGCTGAGCTCTGGCTTTTTTGTTGGTGTTTTCACCTAGGCTACTTGAGCCTCAGCTTTGTAAGTCTCTTTGACTCAAGCCATATTCTGTCTCCTCATATCCATGGCAGTATCTCTCAGATTCTATAACAAAGATATACATCCATATACATATATAAATATACATATATATATATATATATATATATATGTCATTTTTGGAATTGCCAACCTATGTAATTGATCTTAATCCGAATTAACACATTTATAACAGCTTCTTTTTCATGAATAATTGGCCACATAGCTGGAGCAGGATTCAATACAATTATAAATAATAGAACCTTCCAGTAGCATTTCTAATAGCATTTCTATCAGCATCCTTATTGAAATTATCACAGTACAGAACTTGCCTCCTTTCTCTAGTGTAAACTTCAATATATATGAGTTTCTTTTCATTCTCCTGAAATCTTAATTTCCCTGTACTCTGAAGTGTCTCAGAATTTTTGAAATAGCACTCTGTTTCTCAGCAGATGATTTCTATGGTTCTGCTGTAATCAGGTCTTCTTGTGCTTTATTTTTTATATTTTTCAAATCCTCCTCAATCATCCCCATTTATTTGCATATTTATTGATTTATTTAGTCCTATATTCCATGAGAGGTTATTTCTTATGCTTGATAGATTTTACTCTTATAATTGAAGGGAAGTTTACACTCACAATACATTTCCTGTCATAAATACTACACACATATGGTGAAGGCTGGGGTTGTCTGGGGTCTGTGGACATGAGACTGCTGCCTTACAATCTCTACAACCCAGGATTGAAACTGTCATGTATGAATACAGTGTGGGAGGTTTTTGATTTCTGGTCTCTTTCCAACTCTTCTATTTCTCTTCTTGCCTTCTCTGTCTCTGACTCTCACAGTCTCTCCCTCATTCTGACTACATTAATTAATATTTTACTTATATATTATTTTAATGACAGGCCCAGATATACAAAGAGAGTCACCAGGGCACTGCAGAGCTCTTGCTTGTTTTGTTGTCGATTTCACCTAGGTTTCTGGAGCCTCAGCTTTGTAAGTCTCTCTGGCACAAGCCATACTCTGTCTCCTCATAGACATGCCAGTATACCTCATAGTTTATAATAAACACATACATATATGTATATATATATATATATCAGTCATTATATATATATATCATGCCTGTGTCTCGATGGATGTGTGTGTGTGTGTGACTGTGACAGTGTGTGTTTGTGTGTGTGTGAGTGTGTGAGGGAGGGTGAGAGGGAAAGAACAACAGAATCACTGTGGCACAGGTGATTTTGGGCAAAACACATGGCACATTCTGATTTACAGGTCAATATTGACACCATTGTACCTCTCCTTGGCCCTAAGTCACTTTTCTTCTTTTCAGATCTAAACACACTGAAGAGGGAGAGGTTTTTGCCCTAAGGCTTTTACTGGGAACTAGCAGCTACCCTGTGTGTGTTGCCTGACTAGGAAACTTGTGGTGCCAGTCCATGTGGAGAGTCTCCTGGATGAGTTCCTTCTCAAGCCTTTTTCGCTTGGTCGCATTGGAGCTGCATATAGCTAATGATTTGGAGATTTTACTCCTTTGGACAATTCTTTTCCTGATGCACAGCTTCTCTCCAGGATTTAGGAATCAATTGTTTTAATGTCATATCAAATCCATTGTAGAAAATGACTACATCAGTCTCTCTCTCTCTCTCTCTCTCTCTCTCTCTCATATATATGTAACATGTAGAGGTCTGAAAATATTTTTTAGATGGAGACCTGAACAGCTCTGGATTAGGGTAGTAATGCGGATACACTTGGCCCTTCTGAGCCACAGTCATGAGAGACATATCAAAGAACCATTTGTATACCTCTTATCACTCTACACATCTCTCAGCACAAACTACCGCTTCCAAATCATCTACTTCCCTCTTGCTCTTATTGTCCACCAAGTCCTATCCCAAAACTGTAAATAAATGAAGAAATAGACATAGTGCAGTTCCCTGCACACAGGACAGTCTGAGGCTGTGCCAGGGAGATGCAATAAGCCAGCCTGCATCTTACCTGGAGCATCACTAAGACTACTTCCAAAATGGTGAGGCGAGGGCAGTTTTGGAGAGTGGGCTGCAGGCCAAGTGTTGCTTCTCAGAGTGGGCTAAGACCTAGATGTTATAAGTGTTACCTTTCCTCACAAACATAAAATAACAATGCCACTTGTAAGAATATGCATGGGTACGGAGGGTTTGTCTTCAGTGCTCTGGCACTGTTCAACACAGGGCCAGCATTTCAGTCCTTTTCTGTCACTGTCATTCTGTCTCTCTGACTGTCTCTAGGTGCCTTCTTCACTGAGCCCTTAATGGAAGTCAGTACATGCATCAGAACTCGGGCTTCCTGGTGTTGAAATTTTCCTTCCTTTGCCCTTTGGATTATTTAGTCTCATGCATATGGCGTAGTACAGTGGGGAACTGAGGAGACAGCAACCCTGCTGCAGGTAACAGGCATATGTGCATCTCCAGCTGTAGCTTTCCAGGCCCTCTGTGTTTGACTCCCATTCTCCAGGGCCCTGAGGCTGACACTCAGTCTAAATGCAGCCCTCCGCAATTTCCTGCACCACATGCTTGTCTTTATTCCATGAGAGCCCAGGTCAAGAGAAGTGAAACTCTATCTCCCTGGTACACACATTGTGCTTTCCCTCTATTGGGCCGAATGTAAAGGATCTGTGGTACTGATGGCCACATCAGTGTCCAGATTTCCCACGCAAAACGGAAGCTTCCAGGGTTCAGAAAGAGGGTTTTTTGATGGCTGTGAAAAGTCTTTTCCAAGTGCCTCCTGTGGTTTCAAATCCTTTTGAAACCTGAAGTTCTTTCTTGTATCTAGGGAATATTCTCACCTCTGGCCAGAATGCCCTCCCAACTAGGAGCACAGATATTCTGGGGTCAGGAGGTCTGCCAGCCTGCTAGCTCCTGGAGGGATTCCTGAGTATGTCCTCATGGCCCAAATGGTAACAGGTGTTTCCAATGGCCTTTATTAGCAGCAGCCTGGCCCTCAGGTGTGGGGCAGGCCTGTGATCTCCACTGGAAACTCCTAATTCAGCTAATGGAGGCATCCATCTTCCTTTTGTCTCTCCATAGCAAGGGCCCGGGGAGTTTGTGCTTCCTTCAAGTAGAGCGACTTTGTATGGGACACTCATGGATGCCTACTTCTGGGAATCTCTCTGAGTGTGATGTGTGGACACCATGATCAGGGATTTTGTGGCCACAGGAGCAATTGCCTTAGCCGGACCCAAAGGGGAGGTGTTAGGGGCCGGGTTCATCCACTATTGTTTGGTCAAACACAGTTCCCACCTATGTTGGAACTCTTTCTAGGTTCTTTCTGGGCTTGTAATCTGCTGCCCTGAGAAGTGGACTGGGAGCCTGGATGCTGAGTATGCAGCCAAACGTGACTGGACAGGGTCCTGCCCCTGAATTCTGAGGGGTGCCCCAGCTTCCCCCATTGGCAGTGTTTGGATGATAGTGAGGCAAGAGATTGAATTGGGAACTCAGGAGAGCTAGACATGAGAATCCCTTTGCATATGCATTCTTGCTTAGCCAGAATCTGGGCTATCTGGCTTTCCCTAACCAGCTAGGTTCTCTGTACATAAGTTGCAGGTGAGGCTGGATACCTTGCCACCCATGCTCTGAGACTACTATAGGTGAGTTCTGAGCACACACAGACAGACACAGACAAACAGACACACACACACACACACACACACACACACACACACATTACTGTCAGGACTGGTAGTACAGCATATGCTGTAGGCTGGGGCTGTCTGGGGTCTGTGAGGCGAGGGCAGTTTTGGAGAGTGGGCTGCAGGCCAAGTGTTGCATCTCAGAGTGGGCTAATACCTAGATGTTCTAAGTGTAACCTTTCCTCACAAACATAAAATAACAATGCCACTTGTAAGAAGTATGCATGGGAATGGAGGGTTTGTCTTCAGTACTCTGGTGCTGATCAACACTGGGCCAGAATTTGTCCTTTTCAGTCACTGTCATTCTGTCTCTCTGACTGTCTCTTTGTGCCTTCTTCCCTGTACCCTTCCTGGAAGTCAGTACATGCATCATGAACTCGGTCTTCCTGGTGTTGAAATTTTGCTTTATTTGCCCTTTGGATTACTTAGTCTTGTGCATATGGCGTAGTACAGAGGAGAACTTAGGAGACAGCATTCCTGCTGCAGGTAACAGGCATATGTCCATCTCCAGCTGAAGCTGTCCAGGCCCTCTGTGCTTGACTCCCATTCTCCAGGGCCCTGAGGCTGACACTCAGCCTAAATGCATCCCTCCTCAATTTCCTGCACCGCATCCTTGTCCTTATTCCATGAGACCCCAGGTCAAGAGAAGTGAAACTATACCACCCTGGCACACACATTGTGCTTTCCTCTATTGGACCGAATGTAAAGGATCTGTGGTACTGATGGACACACAAGTGTCCAGATTTTCCACGCAAACGGAAGCTACAGGGTTCTGAAAGAGGGTGTTTTGATGGCTTTGAAAAGTCTTTTCCAAGTGCCTCATGGGGTTTCAAATCCTTCTGAAACCTGAAGTTCTTTCTTGTATCTAGGGAATATTCTCACCTCTGGCCAGAATGCCCTCCCAACTAGGAGCACAGCTATCCTGGTGTCAGGAGGTCTGCCAGCCTGCTAGCTCCTGGAGGGTTTCCTGAGTATGTCCACATGGTCCAAGTGGTAACAGGTGTTTCCAATTGCCTTTATTAGCAGAGGCTAGGCCCTCAGGTGAGGGGCTTGGCTGTGATCTCCACTAGAAACTCCTAATTCAGCCAATGGAGGCATCCATCTTCATTTTGTCTCTCCATAGCAAGGGCCCAGGGAGTTTGTGCTTCTTGCAAGCCGAGCGACTTTTTATGGGACACTAATGGATGCTTACTTCCGGATCTCTCTCTCAGAGTGATGTGTGGACACCAGGACACCGTGATCAGGGATTGTGAGGCCACAGGAGCAATTGCCTTAGCCGGACCCAAAGGGGAGGTGTAAGGGGCCGGGTTCATCCACGATTGTTTGGTCAAACACAGTTCCCATCTATGTTGAGAAACAGCTCTTTCTGGCTTCTTTCTGGGCTTGTAATCTGCTGTACACTGAGAAGTGGACTGGGAGCCTGGATGCTGAGTATGCAGCCAAACGTGACTGGACAGGGCCCTGCCCCTGAATTCTGAGGGGTGCCACAGCTTCCCCTGTTTGCAGTATTTGGATGATTGTGAGGCATGAGATTGAATCGGGAACTCAGGAGAGCTAGACATGAGAGTCCCTTTGCATATGCATTCTTGCTTAGCCAGAATCTGGGCAAGCTGGCTTTCCCTTACTAGCTAGGTTCTCTGTACATAAGTTGCAGTTGAGGCTGGCTACCTTGCCACCAATGCTCTGAGTCTACTATAGGTGAGTTCTGAGCACACACACACACACACAGAGAGACAGACAGACACACACACACAGACATTACTGTCAGGTCTGGTAGTACAGCATATGGTGATGACTGGTGCTGTCTGGGGTCTGTGGGCATGGGAACTCCTGCCTTACATTCTCTACAAGCCAGCTTTGAACCTGTCATCAATGAACACAGTGTAGGAGGTTTTTGAATTCTCATCTTTCCAGCAGATGTGGCTGTTGGGCGGGCCTTCCAGAGGCTGCCCAATGAGCGTGCTGCAGGGCCGTGTGTGCGGTGCTCAAGGTTGCTGGCCAATCACTGAGTAGGGGCCTTGACACCCCTGGGCGTGTCCTAGCACACTGGCCAATGATATTGCTGGCAGGGGTTCTGGGCGTACCCTAGGCCTCTGGCATATCAGAGCATGACTAGTGCCCTGTCTGCGGGCCTTCTGAAGTAAGCCCGACAATGGGAGCTCAGAGCTAGCCTTAAAAGGCTGGGCGTGCTTCCAGGAAGTGCGAAGCAGGGTTCACCTAGGGCCTTGCCTTGATCCTGTCATCAATGAACACAGTGTAGGAGGTTTTTGAATTCTGAGACAATGAAGAGGGAGAGGTTTTTGCCCTGAGGCTTGCACTGGGAACAGCAGCTGCCCTGTGTGTGTTGCCAGACTAGGAAACTTGTGATGCCTGTCCATGTGGAGAGTCTCCTGGATGAGTTCCTTCTCGAGCCTTTTTCGATCTGTCCCATTGTAGCTGCATATAGCTAATGATTTGGAGATTTTACTCCTTTGGACAATTCATTTCCTGATGCAGTTTCTCTCCAGGTTTTAGCAATCAATTGTCTGAATTTCATATCGAATCCATTGTAGAAAATGACTACATCAGTGTCTCTCTCTCTCTCTGTCTTTATATATATATATATGTAACATGTAGTGAAAATATTTTTTAGCTAGAGACCTGCACAGCTCTGGATTAGGGTAGTAAAGTGGATACACCTGGCCCTTCTGAGCCACAGTCATGTGAGACATCTCACAGAGCCATATCGTTTATCACTCTAAAAATCTCTCTCAGCACAAACTACCGCTGCCAAATCATCTGCATCCCTCTGGCTCTTTTTGTCCACCGAGTCCTATTCCAAAACTATAAATCAAAGAAGAAATAGACATAGTGCAGTTCGCTGCACAAGGATAGGCTGAGGCTGGACCAGGGAGATTCAATATGCCAGCCTGCATCTTTGCTGGATCATCAATAAGACTACTTCCAATTTGGAGATGCGGGGGCCATTTTGGAGAGTGGGCTGCCGGCCAAGTGTCGCTTCTCAGAGTGGCTAAGACCTAGATGTTCTAAGAGTTACCTTTCTTCAAAAACATAAAATAGCAATGCCACTTGTAAGAAGTATCCATGGGCATGGAGGGTTTGTCTTCAGTGCTCTGCCACTGTTCAAAACAGGGCCACAATTTCAGTCCTTTTCTGTCTCTGTCATTCTGTCTCTCTGACTGTCTCTACATGCCTTCTTCCCTGGGCCCTTACTGGAAGTCAGTGCATGCATAGTGAACTCAGTCATCCTGGTGTTGAAATTTTAGTTTCTTTGCCCTTTGGTTTATTTAGTCTCCTGTACATGGTGTAGTACAGAGGGGAACTGCAGAGACAGCGTTGCTGCTGCAGGTTCCAGGCATATGTCCATCTGCAGTTGTCCAGGCCCTCTGTGCTTGACTCCCATTCTACAGGGCTTTGAGGCTGACACTCAGCCTAAATGCAGCCATCCACACCTTCTTGCACAGCGTCCTTGTACTTATTCCATGAGAGCCCAGGTGAAGAGAAGTGAAACTCTATCCCCCTGGCACACACATTTTTTCCCTCTATTAAGCTGAATGAAAATGATCTGTGGTACTGATGGCCACACCAGTGTCCAGATTTTACACGCAAAACGGAAGCTTCCAGGGTTCTGACAGAGGGTGTTTTGATGGCTGTGAAGTGTTTTCCAAGTGCCTCATGGGGTTTTCAAATCCTTTGAAACCTGAAGTTGTTTCTTGTATCTAGGGAATAATCTCACCTCTGGCCAGAAGGGCCGCCCAACTAGGAGCACAGCTATCCTGGTGTCAGGAGGTCTGCCAGCCTGCTAGCTCCTGGAGGGATTCCTGAGTATGTCCTCAGGGCCCAAGTGGTAACCGGTGTTTCCAATTGCCTTTATTAGCAGCAGCCAGGGCCTCAGGTAGGTGCGGGGTTGTGATCTACACTGGAAGCTCCCAATTCAGCCAATGGAGGCATCCACCTTTCTTTTGTCTGTCCATAGCAAGGTCCAGGGGAGTTTGTGCTTCCTGCAAGCAGAGCGACTCTGTATGGGACACTCATGCATGCCTACTTCTGGGAATCTTCTGAATGTGATGTGTGGACACCAGGACACAATGATCAGGGATGTGAGGCCACAAGAGCATTTGCCTTAGCCGGACCCAAAGGATAGTTGTAAGGGACCGGGTTCATCCACTATTGATTGGTCGAACACAGTTCACATCTATGTTGAAACACAGCTCTTTCTGGGTACTTTCTGGGCTTGTAATCTGCTGCCCTGAGCAGTGGACTGAGATTCTGGAGGCTGAGTAGGCAGCCAAACGTGACTGGACAGGCTCATGCCCCTGAAATCTGAGGGATTCCCCAGCTTCCCCCGATGGCAGTGTTTGGATGATAGATAGTGAGGCATGGGATTGAATAGGGAACTCAGGAGAATTAGACATGAGAGTCCCTTTGCATATGCATTCTTCGTTAGCCAGAATCTGGGCTAGCTGGCTAGCCTACTCTGAGACTACTACAGGTGAGCTATGAGCACACACAGACACACACAGTCAGACTGACAGACAGACACACACACATTACTGTCAGGTCTGGTAGTACAGCATATGGTGAAGGCTGGGGCTGTCTGGGGTCTGTGGGCATGAGAGCTGCTGCCTTACAATCTCTACAAGACAGGTTTGAACCTTTAATCAATGAACACAGTGTAGGAGGTTTTTGAATTCTGAGACACTGAAGAGGGAGTGGTTTTTGCCCTGAGGCTTGCACTGGGAACTAGCAGCTACCCTGTTTGTGTTGCCAGACTAGGAAACTTGTGGTGCCTGTCCATGTGGAGAGTCTCCTTGATGAGTTCCTTCTCGAGCCTTTTTCGATTGGTCCCGTTGGAGCTGCATATAGTTAATGATTTGGAGATTTTACTCCTTTGGACAATTCTTTTCCTGATGCACAGTTTCTCTCCAGATTTTACCAATCAATTGTCTGTATATCATATCGAATCCATTGTAGAAAATGACTACATCAGTGTCTCCTTCTCTCTCTCTCTCTCTCTCTCTCTCTCTCTCTCTCTCTCTATATATATATATATATATATATATATATATATATATATATATATGTAACATGTAGAGATCTGAATAATTTTTTAGCCAGAGACTTGCCCAGCTCTGGATTAGGGTAGTAATGCGGATACACCTGGCCCAACTGAGCCACAGTCATGAGAGACATCTCACAGAGCACAGCTATCCTGGGTTCAGGAGGTCTGCCAACCTGCTAGCTCCTGGAGGGATTCCTGAATATTATGTCCTCAGGTCCCAAGTGGTAACAGGTATTTCCAATTGCCTTTATTAGCAGCAGCCAGGCCCTCAGGTGAGGGGCGGGGCTTTGATCTCCACTGGAAGCTCCGAATTCAGCCAATGGAGGCATCCATCTTCCTTTTGACTCTCCATAGCAAGGGCCTGGGGAGTTTGTGCTTCCTGCAAGCAGAGAGACTTTGTGTGAGACACTAATGGATGCCTACTTCTGGGAATCTCTCTGAATGTGAAGTGTGGACACCAGGACACAAAGATCAGGGATTGTGAGGCCACAGGAGCAATTTCCTTAGCAGGAACCAAAGGGGAGGTGTAAGGTGCCAGGTTCATCCACTATTGTTTGGTCAAACACTGTTCCCATCTATGTTGAGAAACAGCTCTTTCTGGGTTCTTTCTGGGCTTGTAATCTGCTGTCCACTGAGAAGTGGACTGGGAGCCTGGAGGCTGAGTATGCAGCCAAACGTGACTGGACAGGCTCCTGTCCCTGAATTCTGAGGAGTGCCCCAGCTTCCCCCATTGGCAGTGTTTGGATGGTAGTGAGGCATGAGATTGAATCAGAAACTCAGGAGAGAGAGACATGAGAGTCCCTTTGAATATGCATTCTTGCATATCCAGAATCTGGGCTAGCTGGCTTTCCCTAGCCAGCTAGGTTCTCTGTACATAAGTTGCAGGTGAGGCTGGATACCTTGCCACACATGCTCTGAGACTACTATAGATGAGTTCTGAGCACACACACACAGACAGACAGACACACACACACACACAGACATTACTGTAAGGTCTGGTAGTACAGCATATGGTGAAGGCTGGGGCTGTCTGGGGTCATGAGGGGTCATTTCTTCTGCTTGATAGATTTTTCTCTTGTAATTGAAGGGAAATTTACACTCACAATACATTTCCTGTCATAAATACTACACATAAATGGTGAAGGCTGGGGTTGTCTGTGGTCTGTGGACATGAGACTGCTGACTTACAATCTCTGCAACCCAGGTTTGAACCTGTCATGTATCAACACAGTGTAGGAGGTTTTGACTTCGGGTCGCTTTCCAACTCTTCTATTTCTCTTCTCGCCTTCTCTGTCTCTAACTCTCACATGCTCTCACACACTCTGTCTTAACTCCTTAATATTTTACATATATACTTATTTTACTGACAGGCCCAGATATAGAAACAGAGTTACCAGAGCACCTCTGATCTCTGGATTGTTGTGTTGGCGATTTTACCTAGGCTACTTGAGCCTCAGTTTGTAAGTCTTTCTGACACCAGCCACATTCTGTCTCCTCATTTACATGCCAGTATCACTCAGAGTTTATAATAAAGATATACATATATATATGTATATACATATATATTTATATATCTGTCATTTTTAGAATTGTCGACCCATGTAGTTGACCTTAATTCAGAATTACGACATGTATAACAACCTACTTTTTCAGAAATTATTGGCCATATAGTTGGAGCAGGATTCAATACAATTATAAATAATAGAACCTTCCAGTAGCATTTCTAATCATGTTTCTATCAGCATCCTTATTGTAATTATCATAGCCCAGAACTTCGCTCCTTTTTCTAGTGTAAGCTTCAATACTATGTGTTTGTTTTCTTTTTCTGGAAATCTTAATTTCCCTGGACCCTGAAGTGTTAGGGAATTTTTGAAGCAGCCCTCTGTTTCTCAGCAGATGGTTTCTATGTTTCTGCTGTAATCATATGAGGGGTCATTTCTTCTGCCTGATAGATTTTCTCTTACAATTGAAGGGAACTTTTGACACACAATGCATTTCCTTTTGCAGATACTACACACTTCTACAACTACTACTGCACTGTTTTGACAGTGACATCCAATGCACAATGGATTTGTATTGCATGGCTCTAAATAATGTTCCCTATTTAACCTACAATGTTTTTAACCTCACAAATATTTATTCTGTTCTTTCTTGGGGGATGAATGGTTTACAGTCAACAGTTACATGTAATAGTGGCTATGGGGGTAATTTTTCCCACTTTCCCTGTATATCTGTACATCATTTGTAACTTTCCTATTGAGGAGAAGGAAACAGTCATAAATTGAGAGAGCAGGGCCCAAGCAGGAAGAAAGACAGAGAGACAGCTGCTGCTCTGATTTGCCACTATCCCAGCTTTTCCCTAGCTGGGTAAGTGGTGACCAGTGGGCTCAAAAAGGTGTCCTGGGCTTCCACATAGTTCTCAGTCATTCTTGCTTAGCCAGAATCTGGGCTAGCTGGCTTGCCCTGTCCAGCTAGGTTCTCTGTACATAAGTTGCAGGTGAGGCTGGCTACCTTGACACCCATGCTCTGAGACTACTACAGGTGAGCTCTGAGCACACACAGACACACACAGTCAGACTGACAGACACACACACACACACACACACACACACATACATTAGTGTCAGGTTTGGTAGTACAGCATATGGTGAAGGCTGGGGTTGTCTGGGGTCTGTGGGCATGAGAACTGCTGCGTTACAATCTCTAAAAGCCAGCTTTGAACCTGTCATCAATGAACACAGTGTAGGAGGTTTTTGAACTCTGGTCTCTTTCCAACTCATCTATTTCTCTTCTCGCCTTCTCTGTCTCTAACTCTCACATGCTCTCACACACTCTGTCTTCACTCCTTAATATTTTACTTATATACTTATTTTACTGACAGGCCCAGATATACAAAGAGAGTTACCAGAACACTGCTGAGCTCTGGCTTGTTTTGTTGGCGATTTAACCTAGGCTATGGAGCCTCAGTTTGTAAGTCTTTCTGACACAAGCCATATTCTGTCTCCTCATTTCCATGCCAGTATCACTCAGAGTTTATAATAAAGATATACATACATATATATACATATATACATATATATTTATATATCTGTCATTTTTAGTATTGTCGACCTATGTATTTGACCTTCATTCAGAATTATCACATTTATAACAGCCTTGTTTTTCAGAAATAATTGGCCATATAGTTGGAGCAGGATTCAATACAATTATAAATAATAGAACCTTCCAGTAGCATTTCTAATCGTGTTTCTATCAGCATCCTTATTGTAATTTTCATAGCCCAGGACTTCCCTCATTTTTCTGGTGTAAGCTTCCCTACGTATGTGTTTGTTTTCTTTTTCCGGAAATCTTAATATCCCTGGACCCTGAAGTGTTAGGGAATTTTTGAAGCAGCCCTCTGTTTCTAACCAGATGGTTTCTATGTTTCTGTAATTAGTTCTTCTTGTGGTTTTGGTTTTTATTATTTTTTTATTTTTTCATGTCCTCCTAGATCATCCCCATTTATTTGCATATTTATTTATTTAGTCAGGTATCACATGAGGCGTCATTTCTTCTGCTTGATAGATTTTCTCTTATAATTGAAGGTAACTTTTGACGCACAATACATTTCCTGGGGCAAATAATACACACAAATGGTGAAGGCTTGGGTTGACTGGGGTCTGTGGGCATTAGAGCTGCTGCCTTACAATTTCTAGGACACAGGTTTGAACCTGTCATGAATGAACACAGTCTAGGGGGGTTTTGACTTCTGGTCTCTTTCCAACTCTTCTATTTCTCTTCTCTCCTTCTGTGTCTCTGACTCTCACAGGCTCTCACTCACTCTGTCTGCACTCAGTAATATTTTACTTATATCCTTATTTTATTGACAGGAACAGATATACAAAGAGAGTTGCTAGAGCACTGCTGAGCTCTGACTTGTTTTGTTGGTGTTTTCACCTAGGCTACTTGAGCCTCAGCTTTGTAAGTCTCTCTGACACAAGCCATATTCTGTCTCCTCATATCCATGGCTGTATCTCTCAGACGTTATAATAAAGATATACATCCATATACATATATAAATGTACATATATATATCTGTCATTTTTAGAATTGTCAACCTATGTAAATGATCTTAATCAGAATTAACACATTTATAACAGCTTCCTTTTTCATTAATAATTGGCCACATTGCTGGATCAGGATTCAATACAATTATAAACAATAGAACCTTCCAGTAGCATTTCTAATAGCATTTCTATCAGCATCCTTATTGTAATTATCATAGTACAGAACTTGCCTCCTTTCTCTAGTGTAAGCTTCAATACATATGTGTTTCTTTTCATTCTCCTGAAATCTTAATTTCCCTGGACTCTGAAGTGTCTCGGAATTTTTGAAGCAGCCCTCTGTTTCTTAGCAGATGGTTTCTATGTTTCTGCTGTAATCAGGTCTTCTTGTGCTTTTTCTTTTTCTTTTTCATTTTTTTCAAATCCTCCTAGATCATCCCCATTTATTTGCATATTTACTTATTTATTTAGTCCTATATTACAGGAGGGGTCATTTCTTCTGCTTGATAGATTTTTCTCTTATAATTGAAGGGAAGTTTACAGTCACAATACATTTCCTGTCGTAAATACTACACACATATGGTGAAGGCTGGGGTTGTCTGGGGTCCCTGGACATGAGACTGCTGCCTGCCAGGATCCATTTCTCTGCTTGATAGATGATAAGCTTTGAAACAATGGAAGCCCTCGAGACAAGTTCATTTCTCCCTGGGCAGGCCATTTTCCCCTCAGGTAGACCATTTACCAGAAACAGTGACACAACACATAGTTGTGGTAGCAAACATGATTTCATCCATAGTATTTTGCAAGGAACATTCCCCCTTTGAAGATTGCCCCCGTCCTCCTCCTCCAGCACTTCCCTCCTCCTTCCCCAAAGCCTTATAATGCCTGTGTTCACAATAAAATTTACAGCTTGGTCTGAAACTTGACTTGCTGTCATTCATCGTGTGTCCTGTCCCTATCGTTTCAGGTCTCATTGGGTTCCTAGCCCCTGCTCACTGCCCTGCTGGCCGGGGCATTCTGGCGCCCGAGCGTGGGGCGAAGAAACCTTCCGGACCTAGAAACTCCGCTGATCAAGGGGGTAGGCCTACCCGAATTCACTGAGTCACCGTGGCCCGAGGGGGGTAATGCAAAGACTCGCAGAGAACGCCACGGAAATACCTGACCATGAGTAGCATCTGGAGGAGAGTGTCACAGTGGCTGAGGTAAGCAAAAGCATGGGACATGAATTTAGCAAACAAGATTTATTTATTAAAGGACTCAAGGAGTCACTCAAGACACGAGGAACTAGGGTTAAAAAGAAAAAAATTAAAGAAGTTTTTAGATTATATTGGAAATATTTGCCCCTGGTTCCCCCAGGAAGGCACTATAGATGAGAAACGTTGGAGGAGAATTGCTGACTGTCTTAATGATTACTATCAGTCTTTTGGCCCTGAACGTGTACCTGTTTCTGCCTTTTGTTACTGGAATTTAATTAATGATAACTTAAAAATCTATAATAATCACACTGATATTAAAAACCTTATTACAGAGGGTGAAAAGGTCTTCCGGCAACTTTCCAGTCCGCCGTCCAGGACAAAGACCCCATCTCCATGCCTTTCTGTGATTATTGATCTTGATCCCCCAGTACCCAGTCAAAATAAAAGCCTCCCAGCACCCAATGAATGTAAAAGTCCTGTTCCCCTCCCTATAGGTTCCACCTCACTCACTAAAGTTCCCTCCATTGACCCTCCTATTGCTAATTCACATGAGAATGAAACCCAGCATTCTTCACCCCGTCTCTATCCAGTTTAAAAAAAAACCCTCTCCTTAAGCACTTCCCGCGGAGAATGAGGCATTGCTAGAAAAACAGGCTGCCAGATACTACAATCCCGATTGGTGTTGTCCTCCCTTTAATTCCCCTCCCTATATCCATGCCCCTGCTCTCCAGCCTGACCCTATTCTTGACAGTCCTTCTGTCAGGTGGGCAAGCTTAGGAGACCTTACAGGAATTTCCACCCTCCGCAAGGTCCTTGCTGACCGGAGAGAGCAGCTTCAATTAATGAAAGAAATAGCTGCAGTTACATAAGAGCTTACATTTTTAGCCTCACCAAAAATCCTAAACCCAAAAAACCTAAACCCAATCCCTAAAACTAAAGCTAAAACTAAACCATCCAAATCAAAACCAGTTTTGGCTTTCCCAGTTACTCGGAGCCAGGCTCAAACTGGCTAACCCTAACCCCTAAGCTCTTCCTTGTCCAGATTGCCTCCCTATACCACCGCCCCTCTGTTTTGTGCTCTGGTCCTTGACTTGGCCAATAATACTGATTAGAACACTTTCTTTAAAACTGTAAAATATACCTTAGCCTAGAAAAAAAAATTCAAAGATTTTTCTCTGCGTGACTGTGCAGTGGTAAACTAAGCCCGCCTGTTCCGCCCTCACAGCCAATCACGGCACAGAGCCCCTTCTCCACAGAATGGCAAAGACTGCAGTCAATCATTCCCTAGCCACTAAAGCCCCTCCTGGGTAGATAGGCTGTGAGTTAGGAATCCAAATACCAAAGCGGTTTTTCAAAGGGAACATTTTTCTCTTCACCAAAAATGTATGTTTTAGGTCTGTGCTAACCTTGTTTTCATTAATGTGTGTTAAGCCCTAAGTAACTAAAGGTTGTTTTAAGTTTTATATAAGATTTAGTTAAGCTAAATGTGGTTTTAAATATCCAGACTCATAGAGTAAAGCACACCTTTACCAGAGTAAAATATAGGACAGTTTCGTCCTTCTGATAGCTAATATCAGGATCAATTCATTAGTTAAAAAGATTTTCTGAGATATCTAGGCATGGTAAAATGCCTCTGTAGTCTCTCTCACTCTTGTGAAAATTGTAGATATTACCAGCACCCCAAAATCAACTGCCACTGTTTGTTAATTTAATTCCATGCTTGAACTGACTTTCTAATAACCCAGTCAGTGTAGAGCAGTGGCCTTGCCAGGAAAAAAAGGGTTAAACGTGCTATTCCAGGCCTGATAAAAAATTTTTATTCAACAGATGTGATTCAACAAAATTATTTAGTGTAAAATGGTCATCTAAAAAAATGTTAACAGTAAAAATTTATTTTAACATTTCAGCTATAAGGTTTATCTTAGCTTTTTAAGTTACCTATCCAAATCAAAGTGAAAGATCAATTAAGTTGTGTACCCACTCTTGTTCATAGCTGCCCTAAGGGTGTGATACCTTTGTGATAAACAAATATCCTAGAAAACAAAGTTTAACATTTTACTTAAAATTGTTTTTAAGACTGGCTTGGGTTAGTAAAAGATAACACAATAGTTATGTTAATTATTTACATGCCAGAGGCTTTTGTGCTGGTTTTCCTCTTTATATCTTTCTGCTTTTAAAAATTATCCGGTTTGTTTTAAGACACTGCCAGAGGTTTATTCTTGATAAATTAAGGTAATAAATGGTGTTTTTGGTCTGATAGAAGATTTGTTTTGGCAAATCCTGATTTAACAAAATTAATATTTTGAACATTTAAACTATGAGGTTTTATTTTAGCCTTTTAAGTTGCCATATTAGAGTTCTAAAGAGTTAAATCTATTTAGAGTTTTATATCTATGTTTACTCATGATAGGCTTGTGATGAGTAAAGATCTTAGTAAACTAAAGTTATAGTATTGTACTTAAACTGTCTAATCAGTTTAAAATAATGCCAAAAATGGTAAACATTTTATCATGTCAACACATTAGGTATTGACTTTCTATAACATATTGGTATATTCTAATAAAGAGCCTTCTAAAATCATAGAAAAAACCTCAAGCCAATTCTAACCATTACATCATCAATTAACTTGGTACAAGTTCTCTCCCTAAGTAAATAATTATAGGTACATCTGCACATGAAGAACTGACTGCTCATATGGTAAGATTTAAAACTAAACATTTTTAATTTTTTTATTTATGGGTGTGTGATGACTCCTAAAGTCACTCATATCCTAAAATTTTTCTCACTTTTTTACAAGCCTCTTAAAAATTTTAATGCTTGACCTGCCATAGTGAGAGCACTTTACTGGATCCTGCATTGTTTAATTAAGACCCTGCTATTCAGACTTTTAAGATTAATCTCCATTAATAAAAGCCAATGCTCTCTGACAGATTGATGTAATTCACCTGCCCATGTTTAGTAAACAAAATTTTTTTTTCTCAGTTGATATTTTTTCTAAATTTATGTGGGCTACAGCTCAAACAAGAAAAACTAAAACCCTTAAGCTTAATTAATAAAAAAGGAGTATTCAGTTGGCTAAAGTGTCATTGAAGTAACATACTAAACCTTTTTAATATTTACAAAACTTTGAATTGTCCATTTATTATATCTCATTGACAAAGCCACCCACTTTTACAGTTAGAGACATATTTCCCTTTTCTCTTTTTTCAACACTGGATGTCCATGGTTTTTTTCCTTTTGTTATGGTGGAAGACATTGCTCTTGCAAAATCCACAGAGTCCCTGTTAGCAAGTCCTTACCATAAAGGACGCCATGGCAGTATATACTTGAGCTAACCTCACCAGCCTAACCAAGTCTTCTCTTTCTGCTGACCTACCACTGCTGACTTCATCTTTGCATGTTTATTGACTGCTCACTTTTCTCAAAATATTCCTCCATGTTCAAGGAACCTCACCTTAACTCCTAATGTGTATGTACCACCTCTGTGTTTTGGTACAACACCATCCTATATTTTCATGTCAATTCTTCTCTACCTGGTCCTTGCCTCCTAGTTTTGCTTGTTCCACAGCTGACCCTCTATGAAGAAGAAAAAGTTCATCAGTTGGTGCTGACCAGACCAGACGTGCTGTGTTTCTTCCCCTGGACATCACATCCACTGACTGCTTCCCTTATACTTGCTGGTGGCATGCTAGGACACTATATATATTCCTCTCATGAATTTTCTGACAAATTAAAACAGGTTATAGACTCCACCACAAATAGTCTTGAGTCACTACAGAGCCCATTATGAGACCTTTATTAGACTTTTGTTAATGATTACCTTAAGGCCCTTTATTTTTAATAAGATTACTGATTTTATAAAATGGCACATTGACTCCTTGGCATCAAAACCTTTGCAAATACATTATCACAGACTTGATTTGGCTGACAGAGGCATGGCTGAACCTGAGGATGACAGACCCTCTTTTCGGATGGCATAGACCCCCTTTTTGGATGGCATAAAACTCAGAATTATGCATGGAGACATCCAACCTTGGCAGGGCAAGGACACCAGTAAGGGGTGTAAGGCAAAGCACTGCAGGGGGAGGAGCCTATCATCCACCTCTGAGACCCCGTGAAGCAAACATGATTTGCATGGAGGTTGGTGTCAGCAACAAAAATTGTTTCCCTAGAAACTGTGGCTCTGCCTCCCCTCCCCAAAAAGAAACCAAGAGCCTTATAAGATGCGGGAGGGTTGGTTTTGCACCCACCCCATGCGAGGAATCGGGTCAATACTTCCCTCCTCTGGTTATGCCCACCAAACCTGCTGTTAGGGTCTCTGCTCCTCACCCCCATTGCCTGCCTCAATTTAAAATTATAACAAAGGGTGAATGCCAGGAGCCATTTCTCTGCTTGATAGATGATAAGTTTGAGACAAAGGAAACCCTCAAGACAAGTGTTAATTGCCCCCTGGGCAGGCCATTTCCCCTTAGGTAAACCAATTATCAGTAATCAAGTGAGTCAACACAAGTGAGTCAACACACAGTTTGGTTCCTGCCATTTGTTGCAAGGAAAATTACTCTTTGAAGTTTGTTCCCCCTCCCCCCTCCTCCAGCATTCTCTCTCCTTCCCCAAAGCCTTATAATGCCTGTGTTCACAATAAAAATTTGCAGCTTGTTCAGAAACTTGTCTTGCTGTCATTCAACGTGTCTCATTTTTCTTAATTTCAGGTCTCATTGGATTCCAAGCCCCTGCTCACCGCCCTGCTGGTTGGGGCGATTTATTGATTGATTGCCTCAAGGGGTTATTGTCACAGCTCAGTGCCTGCACCACGAATAATCCACAGCTCCTGCACTCCGTTTGTTCCCCTTCGCTGCCCTTGTTGCTTGGTCACTGTGGTGGTTATTGTTGCAGTTGTTGTTACTGACCTTGCATCAGACAGAGAGGAAAGGAGAGAGCAGGGGAAACACAGAGTGGGAGAGAAAGAGAGATCCCCTAAAGACCTGCTTCACCCCCTGTAAAGCGACTCCCCTGCAGGTGACGGTCTGAGCGCCAGACCACAGAGCTTCCACCTGTCCCCTCTTTTAGTGAGCGCCACAAGCCCTTAACCCTCTGACACACCGCAAAACCTCACTGGATTTGCTTTTGAAGGCAATATGACCTGCCTCATTTTGAATCCTCATTATCCTCAGGGTCAGTCCTGGAGACAGTGTCATGACATGACACACGGAGATATCTGGTAACAGAGAGCACCTGGAACAGCAGCTGGAGCTCTAGTGCCAGGGCAGGAGCAACTCCCCATCCACCTAACACGGAGTCCACCTGCCTGCATTTTGGTCCTTTTCCCTCCAAAAAAGATTTTTCCCTTTTTTCACTGAGAAACAGGCAGCAGACAGGTTATCCAAGCAGGGGAAAAAAAAAGGATATTTTTTTTTTTACCGAAGTGAATGACCATCTTCTGGGAAGTACAGGTTTTGAACCTGAAAACTCTGTCTGTCTGTCTCCTAGTCCGAAGAAAGAGCCAGTAGCCCAGCCAGATCTCACACTCAGATGGGGTGTTTTTGTCATCCAAAGGTCTGCACAGCGTACTAGGGATTGGGCAGCCTGAGACCCAGATGTTACATTGTAGATAGACTGTTTGAATTTCTTGCTCCCCAGGACATTGGACTGTCTCAACTCCCTCCCGTACAGTATGAAAAAAAGACTCTTGACAACCTTGGAGCAAATGGAGTGGGGGCGAGGGGAGCTGTTGGCATGTCTGGGCTGCTCATGCCCAGGTGTCTGTGGGGGGCCATGGCAGAGGCTGTAAGGGGGCTAGGGGGCAGAAGGAGACTGTTTAAGAGGCAGGCTGCAGGCAGAGGAACCCGTGAGTGTGTGCAGGGCAGTGTGTGTGGGTGAGGTGGCAGGGGGTTAGGGCCGGTCCCCCTGCTGGATGGTGAGATGGCAGCTGGGCTGGCCCTGGGCCCTCAGGGCTGAAGGGAAGAAGCAGGGTGGAAGTAAAGTAGCGCAGGGAGGCGCACAGTAGATGTTAGTTGGAGAGCTGGGGGACAGAGGGCAAGGGGAAAGGGGGCATCGTTGAGGAGGGGTCTGGACTACAGGGTGGGGGGACCTGGAGGCACGGCAGGTCCCAGGAATCAGGGACTAACAGGAACAGATTCCTGCACCCACCCACTGGATAGAAGATGCAGCAGCCAGAGCAGCAGCCCTGGCTTGCCTAGGCCAAGTGCCCTGAGTGAGTCCCTCTGAGGATGAGGAAGAGGAGGATGAGGAGGTACAGGAGGAGGAAAAAGAGGAGGAGGAGGAGGGGCAGTAGGGCAGCTGTCAGTAGGCAACGGGATTAATAGAGGCCTCCATTACGGAGGCATGTGTCCAGGAAGGCACCCACCAACACTCAGGGGAAGCTCAGGGCACCCAGGGACCTGGTGTGGGTATCTCTGGGGCAGGGACTGTCAGTCAATCAGCAAGAATGAGTGTCAGTGCACATGGTGGGACAGGGGTCTGGCGGACCTTGGTCCCCAGCCCTGGGCTATCAGATGCCAGCCCCATGCCCAGAAACACACCAAACTGCCCATAGCCCCTTGGCCCGGCCAACCGACCAGCACTTGCTTTGGCCTGGGGCTCTGGCTCTGGTGGCTGGCCACCACCCCTCAGGTCAAGTTCAGCGTGGGGGTCATGGCTGCTGGTCAACTGGATGGGCGGGGTCCCCTTGGCCTAGCAACCACAGGAGCCATCTGTGATGTCCTAGCCGCTGGCAATCTGTGCTGGCCACACTGGCACTGGGCAGCCCAACTGCCCTGCCACTAGGTCAGGGAACAGCCCCCAGACGCCTGGGCCCTGGCACAGAGGGACAGAAGGATGGGAAGACAGTGCTGACCGACGAGGGACCTCAGGGCTGGCAGCCAAGAGAAGACAGGGGGAGGTGTGCCTGGGATCCAGGGAGCCCAGGCCAGAGCTGCCTGCATGCCTGCCTGCCTTCCTGGATGTCTGTATGCTGCCTTTGTCCAGGTATGTTTCTCAGGTCCCCTCCACTCCTGTCCACTCCTGTCCTCACCATCCTCTCCCGTCTCCTCTCTTCGGCACTTTGCTTCTCTCCTTTGTCTGTCCTCTCTTCCAGGTGCCCTTCTCACCAGCTCCAGCACTTGTGATGGTTCTCCAGTGACAGCTGTTCGCAACCCCTTCCACCCCCTGCCTGCCCCTGATGTGACCCAGCTCACAGGGTCTCCGGCTCACCCCACCCTCACCCACACGCCCCAACACATTCCCTGCTTCAGCCCCTCTGCCCTATTCAGCCAAACTGGCCCCTTTGCAACCTACCTGTGCATCGTTGATTGTCTTCACCATTCAAGGAGAGATCTCCTTTTGTACTTAGCTTGTTTGACTGGTGGATGGATGGATGGATAGATGGATGGATGGATGGATGGATGGTTGAATGGATGGATGGATAGATGGATGGATGGACAGGTCAATGGATTGGTTTTGTAGAGGCAGAGTACCATCTAGGGGTACTGGAGACCGCTGGTGTCAGATCCTTAGTCAATGTCAAATGTAAAACATTAATTCATCAATAACAAAAATGAATAAGCACCTAAATAAATAAAGAAATAAATATAAAAACTGGGTTAAAAAATACATGGCGTCTTTGCCTTTCTGCATATGGAATGCTGTGAGGATCTTAACAAGGAAAGCATTGTCCTGAGTAGCCCATTTGAAGTAGTGGAATATTTCCTTTTCCTTTTTCTTTTTTTACTTTCTATTTTCTTGATTATTCACTGCAATAAATAGACAGGAATTGAGAGGGAAGGGAGGGAGAGAAAGTTTGAGACACAGAGAGAGACACCTGCAGCACGTCTGCACCACTTGTAAAGATTTCCCCTGGCAGGTGGGGACCAGGGTGTTGAAGCCCAGTCCTCCTGCATTGTAACATGAGTGCTTAACTGGCTGTGGCACCACCTGGTACCCTTGATGGGACACTTTTTTTAGCAATGAAAAGAAATTCTCGTGGCAAGGTAATCAACAAATGAAGAAGTAAATAAAAGTGCATTTACATTAACTCAGTGGAAACACACAGGGAAATATACATCTCTGTTACCTGTATTACTTCTTCATTTATGGATTGATTGCCTCAAGGGGTTATTGCCACAGCTGAGTGCCTGCAGCACGAATAATCCACAGCGCCTGCACTCCATTTGTTCCCTTTTCGCTGCCCTTGTTGCTTGGTCACTGTGGTGGTTATTGTTGTTGTTATTGTTGTTGTTGTTACTGACCGTGCATCTGACAGACACAAAAGGAGAGAGCAGAGGAAATACAGAGCGGGAGAGAAAGATAGAGCTCCTAAAGACCTGCTTCACCCCCATAAGCGACTCCCTTGCAGGTGGCGGTCTTGGGGCCAGACCCCAATCCTTCCACCTGTCCCCTATTTTCCTGAGCGCCACAAGCCCTTAACCCTCTGACACACCGCAAAACCTCCCTGGATTTACTTTTGAAGGCAATATGACCTGCCTCGTTTTGAATCCTCATTATCCTGAGGGTCAGTCCTGGAGACAGTGTCATGACAGGACACACGGAGACCTCTGGTATCAGAGAGCACCTGGAACAGCAGCTGGGGCTCTAGTGCCAGGGTAGGAGCAACTCCCCATCCACCTTCCACGGAGTCCACCTGCCTGCATTTTGTTCCTTTTCCCTCCAAAAAAGATTTTCCCTTTTTTCACTGAGAAACAGGCAGCAGACAGGTTACCCAGGCAGCTAAAAAAAAAAAAAAAAGCCTTTTTTTTTTTTTTTACCGAAGTGAATGACCATCTTTTGGGAAGTACAGGTTTTGAACCTGAAAACTCTGTCTGTCAGTCTCCTAGTCCACAGAAAGTGCCACTAGCCCAGCCAGATCTCACGCTCAGATGGGGTGTTTTTGCCAGTCAAAGGTCTGCACAGTGCACTAGGGATTGGGTGGCCTGAGACCCAAATGTTACACTGTAGATGGACAGTTTGCAGTTCTTGATCCCCAGGACATTGGACTGTCTCAACTCCCTCACCTACAGCATGAAAAAAAAGACTCTTGACAACCTTGAAGCAAATGGAGTGGGGGCGAAGGGAGCTGTTTGCATGTCTGCGCTGCTCATGCCCAGGTGTCTGTGGGGGGCCGTGGCAGAGGCTGTAAGGGGACTAGGGGGCAGAAGGAGACTGTTTCAGAGGGAGGGTGAAGGCAGGGGTACCCGTGAGTGTGGGCAGGGCTGTGTGTGTGGTGGTTTGGTGTCAGGGGTTAGGGCCGGTTCCCCTGCAGATGGTGAGATGGCAGCTGGGCTGGCCCTGGGCCCTCAGGGCTGAAGGGCAGAAGCAGAGTGGCTGTAAAGTTGTGCAGGGAGGCACACAGTAGATGTTAGTTGGGGAGATGTGGGACATAGTGCAAGGGGAAAGGGGGTATCCTTGAGGAGGGTTCTGGAATAGAGAGTGGGGGGAGCTTGAGGCATGGAAGGTCTCAGGAATCAGGGACTAACAGGAACAGATTCCTGCACCCACCCAATGGATAGAAGCTGCAGCAGCCAGAGCAGCAGCCCTGGCTTGCCTAGGCCAAGGGCCCTGAGTGAGTCCCTCTGAGGATGAGGAAGAGGAGAAAGAGGAGGGGGAGGAGGAAGAGGAGGAGGAAGAAGAGGAGGAGGAGGAGGAGGGGCAGGAGGGTATCTGTCAGTAGGCAACGGGATTAATAGAGGCCTCCATTACGGAGGCATGTGTCCAGGCAGGCACCCACCAACACTCAGGGGCAGCTCAGGTCACCAAGGGACCTGGTGTGGGTATCTCTGGGGCAGGGACTGTCAGTCAATCAGCAAGAATGAGTGTCAGTGCACATGGTGGGACAGGGGTCTGGCGGACCTTGGTCCCAGCCCTGGGCTGTCAGATGCCAGCCCCATGCCCAGACACACACCAATCTGCCCATAGCCCCTTGGCCCGGCCGACCGACCAGCACGTGCATTGGCCTGGGGCTCTGGCTCTGGTGGCTGGCCACCACCCCTCAGGTCAAGTTCAGGGTGGGGGTCATGGCTGCTTGTCAACTGGATGGGCGGTGTCCCCATGGCCTAGCAGCCACAGGTGCCCTCTGTGATGTCCTAGCCCCTGGCAATCTGGGCTGGGCACACTGGAACTGGGCAGCCTAACTGCCCTGCCACTAGGTCAGGCAACAGCACCCAGATGCCTGGGCCCTGGCACACAGAGATGGAAGGATGGGAAGACAGTGCTGACCGACGATGGACATCAGGGCTGGCAGCCTAGAAATGACAGGTGGAGGTGCGCCCGGGATCCAGGGAGCCCATTCCATAGCTGCCTGCATGCCTGCCTGCCTTCTTGGATGTCTGTATGCTGCCTTTGTCCAGGTAGGTTTCTCAGGTCCCCTCCACTCCTGTCTTCTCCTCTCCTCTCCTGTCCTCACCATCCTCTCCCCTCTCCTCTCCTCTGCACTTTGCTTCTCTCTTTGTCTCTCCTCATTTCCGGGTGCCCTGCTCACCAGCTCCAGCACTTGTGATGGTTCCCAGTGACAGCTGTTCGCAACCCCTTCCACCCCCTGCCAGCCCCTGACGTGACCCATCTCACAGGGTCTCCGGCTCACCCCACCCACACCCACATGCCCCAACACATTCCCTGCATCAGCCCCTCTGCCCTATTCAGCCAAACTGGCCTCTTTGCAACCTACCTGTGCATCGTTGATTGTCTTCACCATTCAAGGAGAGATCTCCTTTTGTACTTAGCTTGGTTGACTGGTGGATGGATGGATGGATGGATGGGTGGATGGATGGATGGACAGGTCAATGGATCGGTTTTGTAGAGGCAGAGTACCATCTAGGTGTACTGGAGACTGCTGGTGTCAGATCCATAGTCAATGTCAAATGTAAAACATTAATTCATCAATAACAAAAATGAATAAGCACCTAAATAAATAAATAAATAAACAAATAAATATAAAAACTGGGTTAAAAAATACATGGCGTCTTTGCCTTTCTGCATATGGAATGCTGTGAGGATCTTAACAATGAAAGCATTGTCCTGAGTAGCCCCTTTGAGGTATTGGAATATTTCCTTTACCTTTTTCTTTTTTTACATTCTATTTTCTTGATTATTCACTGGAATAAATAGACATCAATTGAGAGGGAAGGGAGGTAGAGAGAGTTTGAGAAACAGAGAGAGACACCTGCAGCACTTCCGCACCACTTGTTAAGATTTCCCCAGGCAGGTGGGAACCAGGGTGTTGAAGCCCAGTCCTCCTGCATTGTAACATGAGTGCTTAACTGGGTGTGACACCCCCTAGTACCCTTGATGGGACACTTTTTTTTTAGCAATGAAAAGAAATTCTCATGGCAAGGTAATAAATAAATGAAGAAGTAAATATAAGTGCATTTACATTAACTCAGTGGAAACACACAGGGACATATATGTCTCTGTTACCTGTATTACTTCTTCATGTATGGATTGATTGCCTCAAGGGGTTATTTCCACAGCTGAGTCCCTGCGCCACAAATAATCCACAGCTCCTACACTGCATTTGTTCCCCTTTCGCTGCCCTTGTTGCTTGGTCACTGTGGTGTTTATTGTTTGGTCACTGTGGTGTTTATTGTTGTTGTTGTTACTGACCTTGCATCTGACAGACACAAAAGGAGAGATCAGAGAAATATAGGGTAGGAGAGAAAGATAGAGCTCCTAAAGACCTGCTTCACCCCCTGTAAAGCGACTCCCCTGCAGGTGGCGGTCTGGGGGCCAGACCCCAAATCCTTCCACCTGTCCCCTCTATTCGTGAGCGCCACAAGCCCTTAACCCTCTGACAGACCGCCAAACCTCCCTGGATTTACTTTTGAAGGCAGTATCACCTGCCTCATTTTGAAACCTCATTATCCTGAGGGTCAGTCCTGGAGACAGTGTCATGACAAGACACACGGAGATCTCTGTTATCAGAGAGGACCTGGAACAGCAGCTGGGGTTCTAGTGCCAGGGCAGGAGCAACTCCCCATCCACACTCCACGGAGTCCAGCTGCCTGCATTTTGGTCCTTTTCACTCCAAAAAAGATTTTTCCCTTTTTTCACTTTGAAAAAGGCAGCAGACAGTTTACCCAGGCAGGGGAAAAAAATAAAAAGCCTTTTTTTTTTTTTTTTTACCGAAGTGAATGACCATCTTCTGGGAAGTATAGGTTTTGAACCTGAAAACTCTGTCTGTCTGTCTCTTAGTCCACACAAAGAGCCACTTCCCAGCCAGATCTCACGCTCAGATGGGGTGTTTTTGCCAGTCAAAGGTCTGCACAGCGCACTAGGGATTGGGCGGCCTGTAACCCAAATGTTACATTGTAGATGGACTGTTTGCAGTTCTTGCTCCCCAGGACATTGGACTGTCTCAACTCCCTCCCCTACAGCATGAAAAAAAGACTCTTGACAACCTTGGAGCAAATGGAGTGGGGCGAGGGGTGCTGTTTGCATATCTGCGCTGCTCATGCCCAGGTGTCTGTGGGGGTCCATGACAGAGGCTGTAAGGGGGCTAGGTGGCAGAAGGAGACTGTTTGAGAGGCAGGCTGCAGGCAGGGGGTTAGGGAAGGTCCCCCTGCTGGATGGAGAGATGGCAGCTGGGCTGTCCCTGGGCCCTCAGGGCTGAAGGGCAGAAGCAGGGTGGCAGTAAAGTAGCGCAGGGAGGCACACAGTAGATGATAGTTGGGGAGCTGGGGGACAGAGGGCAAGGGGAAAGGGGGCATCCTTGAGGAGGGCTCTGGACTAGAGAGTGGGGGCAGCTGGAGGCATGGAAGGTCCCAGGAATCAGGGACAGACAGGAACAGATTCCTGCACCCACCCACTGGATAGAAGATGCAGCAGCGAGAGCAGCAGCCCTGGCTTGCCTAGGCCAAGGGCCCTAGTGAGGCCCTCTGAGGATGAGGAAGAGGAGAAGGGGGTGGAAGAGGAGGAGGAAGAAGAGGAGGAGGAGGAGGAAGAGGAGGAGGAAGAAGAGAGGAGGAGGAGGAGGGGCCGGAGGGCAGCTGTCAGTAGGCAACGGGATTAATAGAGGCCTCCATTACGGAGGCATGTGTCCAGGCAGGCACCCACCAACCCTCAGGGGTAGCTCAGGGCACCCAGGGACTTGGTGTGGGTATCTCTAGGGCGGGGCCTGTCAGTCAGGAAGGCTGTGTGTAAGTGCACATGGTGGGACAGGGGCCTAGCGGACCTTGGTCCCCCGCCCTGGACTGTCAGATGACAGCCCCATGCCCACACACACACCAATCTGCACATAGCCCCTTGGCCCGGCCGACCAGCACCTGCTTTGGCCTGGGGCTCTGGCTCTGGTGGCTGGCCACCACCCCTCAGGTCAAGTTCAGCGTGGGGATCATGGCTGCTGGTCAACTGGATGGGCGGGGTCCCCGTGGCCTAGCAACCACAGGAGCCCTCTGTGATGTCCGAGCCCCTGGCAATCTGTGCTGGCCACACTGGCACTGGGCAGCCCAACTGCCCTGCCACTAGGTCAGGCAAAAGCGCCCAGAAGCCTGGGCCCTGGCACAGAGGGATGGAAGGATGGGAAGACAGTGCTGACTGACGAGGGACCTCAGGGCTGGCAGCCAAGAGAAGACAGGTGGAGGTGCGCCCGGGATCCAGGGAGCCCAGGCCAGAGCTGCCTGTATGCCTGCCTGCCTTCCTGGTTGTCTGTATGCTGCCTTTGTCCAGGTAGGTTTCTCAGGTCCCCTACAATCCTGTCCTCTCCTGTCCTCACCATCCTCTCCCCTCTCCTCTCCTCCACACTTTGCTTCTCTCCTTTGTCTGTCCTCACTTCCAGGTGCCCTGCTCACCAGCTCCAGCACTTGTGATGGTTCTCCATTGACAGCTGTTCGCAACCCCTTCCACACCCTGCCTGCCCCTAATGTGACCCAGCTCACAGGGTCTCCGGCTCACCCCACCAAAACCCAAACGCCCCAACACATTCCCTGGTTCAGCCCCTCTGCCCTATTCAGCCAAACTTGCCCCTTTGCAACCTACCTATGCATCGTTGTTTCTCCTCACCATTCAAGGAGAGATCTCCTTTTGTACTTAGCTTGGTTGACTGGTGGATGGTTGGAGGGATGGATGGATGAATGGATGGATAGATGTATGGGTGGATGGATGGATGGACAGGTCAATGGATCGGTTTTGTAGAGGCAGAGTACCATATAGGGGTACTGGAGACCGCTGGTGTCAGATCCTTAGTCAATGTCAAATGTAAAACATTAATTCATCAATAACAAAAATGAATAAGCACATAAATAAATAAATAAATAAATAAATAAATAAATATAAAAACTGGGTTAAAAAATACATGGCATCTTTGCCTTTCTGCATATGGAATGCTGTGAGGATCTTAACAAGGAAAGCATTGTCCTGAGTAGCCCATTTGAAGTCGTGGAATATTTCCTTTTCCTTTTTGTTTTTTCCTTTCTATTTTCTTGATTATTCACTGGAATAAATAGACAGCAATTGAGAGGGAAGGGAGGTAGAGAGAGTTTGAGACACAGAGAGAGACACCTGCAACACTTCCGCACCACTTGTAAAGATTTCCCCTGGCAGGTGGGAACCAGGGTGTTGAAGCCCAGTCCTCCTACATCATAACATGAGTGCTTAACTGGGTGTGGCACCACCTGGTACCCTTGATGGGACACTTTTTTTTTAGCAATGAAAAGAAATTCTCGTGGCAAGGTAATAAATAAATGAAGAAGTAAATAAAAGTGCATTTACATTAACTCAGTGGAAACACACAGGGACATATACGTCTCTGTTACCTGTATTACTTCTTCATGTATGGATTGATTGCCTCAAGGGGTTATTGCCACAGCTGAGTGCCTGCGGCACGAATAATCCACAGCTCCTGCACTCCATTTGTTCCCCTTTCGCTGCCCTTGTAGCTTGGTCACTGTGGTGGTTATTGTTGTTGTTGTTGTTGTTGTTACTGACCTTGCATCTGACAGACACAAAAGGAGAGAGCAGAGAAATACAGGGTGGGAGAGAAAGATAGAGCTCCTAAAGACCTGCTTCACCCCCTGTAAAGCGACTCCCCTGCAGGTGGCGGTCTGGGCGCCAGACCCCAAATCCTTCCACCTGTCCCCTCTATTCGTGAGCGCCACAAGCCCTTAACCCTCTGACATACCGCCAAACCTCCCTGGATTTACTTTTGAAGGCAGTATCACCTGCCTTGTTTTGAATCCTCATTATCCTGAGGGTCAGTCCTGGAGACAGTGTCATGACAGGACACACGGAGATCTCTGTTATCAGAGAGGACCTGGAACAGCAGCTGGGGTTCTAGTGCCAGGGCAGGAGCAACTCCCCATCCACCCTCCACGGAGTCCACCTGCTTGCATTTTGGTCCTTTTCCCTCCAAAAAAGATTTCTCCCTTTTTTCACTTTGAAAAAGGCAGCAGACAGGTTACCCAGGCAGGGGAAAAAAAAAAAAAAAAGCCTTTTTTTTTTTTTTTTTTTACCGAAGTGAATGACCATCTTCTGGGAAGTATAGGTTTTGAACCTGAAAACTCTGTCTGTCTGTCTCTTAGTCCACAGAAAGAGCCACTAGCCCAGCCAGATCTCACACTCAGATGGGGTGTTTTTGCCAGTCAAAGGTCTGCACAGCGCACTAGGGATTGGGCGGCCTGAAACCCAAATGTTACATTGTAGATGGACTGTTTGCAGTTCTTGCTCCCCAGGACATTGGACTGTCTCAACTCCCTCCCATACAGCATGAAAAAAAGACTCTTGACAACCTTGGAGCAAATGGAGTGGGGGCGAGGGGAGCTGTTTGCATGTCTGCGCTGCTCATGCCCAGGTGTCTGTGGGGGTCCGTGGCAGAGGCTGTAAGGGGGCTAGGGGGCAGAAGCAGACTGTTTGAGAGGCAGGCTGCAGGCAGGGGAGCCTAGGAGTGTGTGCAGGGCTGTGTGTGTGGGTGTGGTGGCAGGGGGTTAGGGCAGGGCCCCCTGCTGAATGGTGAGATGGCAGCTGGGCTGGCCCTGGGTCCTCAGGGCTGAAGTGCAGAAGCAGGGTGGCAGTAAAGTAGTGCAAGGATGCACACAGTAGATGTAAGTTGGGGAGCTGGGGGACAGAGAGCAAGGGGAAAGGGGGCATCCTTGAGGAGGGCTCTGGACTAGAGAGTGGGGGCAGCTGGAGGCATGGCAGGTCCCAGGAATCAGGGACTGACAGGAACAGATTCCTGCACCCACCGACTGGATAGAAGCTGCAGCAGCCAGAGCAGCAGCCCTGGCTTGCCTAGGTCAAGGGCCCTGAGTGAGTCCCTCTGAGGATGAGGAAGAGGAGGAGTGGTTGGAAGAGGAGGAGGAAGAAGAAGAGTAGGAGGAGGAGGAGGAGGAAGAGGAGGAGGTAGAAGAAGAGGAGGAGTAGGAGGAGGAGGTGGAGGGGCAGGAGGGCAGCTGTCAGTAGGCAACGGGATTAATAGAGGCCTCCATTACGGAGGCATGTGTCCAGGCAGGCACCCACCAACCCTCAGGGGCAGCTCAGGGCACCCAGTGACTTGGTGTGGGTATCTCTGGGGCGGGGACTCTCAGTCAGTCAGCAAGCCTGTGTGTCAGTGCACATGGTGGGACAGGGGCCTAGCGGACCTTGGTCCCCCGCGCTGTTCTGTCAGATGCCAGCCCCATGCCCAGACACACACCAATCTGCCCATAGCCCCCTTGACCCTGCCGACCAGCACCTGCTTTGGCCTGGGTCTCTTGCTCTGGTGGCTGGCCACCACCCCTCAGGTGAAGTTCAGCGTGGGGGTCATGGCTGCTGCTCAACTTGATGGGCGGGGTCCGGCCTAGCAACCACAGGAGCCCTCTGTGATGTCCGAGCCCCTGGCAATCTGTGCTGGCCACACTGGCACTGGGCAGCCCAACTGCCCTGCCACTAGGTCAGGCAACAGCGCCCAGACGCATGGGCCCTGGCACAGAGGGACGGAAGGATGGGAAGACAGTGCTGACCGACGAGGGACCTCAGGGCTGTCAGCCAAGAGAAAACAGGTGGAGGTGTGCCCGGGATCTAGGGAGCCCAGGCCAGAGCTGCCTGTTTGCCTGCCTGCTTTCCTGGATGTCTGTATGCTGACTTTGTCCAGGTAGGTTTCTCAGGTCCCCTACAATCCTCTCCTCTCCTGTCCTCACCATCCTCTACCCTCTCCTCTCCTCCGCACTTTGCTTCTCTCCTTTGTCTCTCCTCACTTCCAGGTGCCCTGCTCACCAGCTCCAGCACTTGTGATGGTTCTCCAGTGACAGCTGTTCGCAACCCCTTCCACCCCCTGCCTGCCCCTAATGTGTCCCAGCTCACAGGGTCTCCGGCTCACCCCACCCAAACCCACACGCCGCAACAAATTCCCTGGTTCAGCCCCTCTGCCCTATTCAGCCAAACTGGCCCCTTTGCAACCTACCTATGCATCGTTGTTTCTCCTCACCATTCAAGGAGATTTCTCCTTTTGTACTTAGCTTGGTTGACTGGTGGATGGATGGATGGATGTATGGATGTATGGATGGATGGATGGATGAATGGATGGATAGATGTATGGGTGGATGAATGGATGGATGGACAGGTCAAAGGATCGGTTTTGTAGAGGCAGAGTACCATATAGGGGTACTGGAGACCGCTGGTGTCTGATCCTTAGTCAATGTCAAATGTAAAACATTAATTCATCAATAACAAAATTGAATAAGCACATAAATAAATAAATATAAAAACTGGGTTAAAAATACATGGCGTCTTTGCCTTTCTGCATATGGAATGCTGTGAGGATCTTAACAAGGAAAGCATTGTCCTGAGTAGCCCATTTGAAGTCGTGGAATATTTCCTTTTCCTTTTTGTTTTTTACTTTCTATTTTCTTGATTATTCACTGGAGTAAATAGACAGCAATTGAGAGGGAAGGGAGGTAGAGAGAGTTTGAGACACAGAGAGAGACACCTGCAGCACTTCCGGAACACTTGTAAAGATTTCCCCTGGCAGGTGGGAACCAGGGTGTTGAAGCCCAGTCCTCCTGCATTGTAACATGAGTGCTTAACTGGGTGTGGCACCACCTGGTACCCTTGATGGGACACTTGTTTTTTAGCAATGAAAAGAAATTCTCGTGGCAAGGTAATAAATAAATGAAGAAGTAAATAAAAGTGCATTTACATTAACTCAGTGGAAACACACAGGGACATATACGTCTCTGTTACCTGTATTACTTCTTCATGTATGGACTGATTGCCTCAAGGGGTTATTGCCACAGCTGAGTGCCTGCGGCACGAATAATCCACAGCTCCTGCACTCCATTTGTTCCCCTTTTGCTGCCCTTGTTGCTTGGTCACTGTGGTGGTTATTGTTGTTGTTGTTGTTGTTACTGACCTTGCATCTGACAGACACAAAAGGAGAGAGCAGAGAAATACAGGGTGGGAGAGAAAGATAGAGCTCCTAAAGACCTGCTTCACCCCCTGTAAAGCGACTCCCCTGCAGGTGGCGGTCTGGGGGCCAGACCCCAAATCCTTCCACCTGTCCCCTCTTTTCGTGATCGCCACAAGCCCTTAACCCTCTGACATACCGCCAAACCTCCCTGGATTTACTTTTGAAGGCAGTATCACCTGCCTTGTTTTGAATCCTCATTATCCTGAGGGTCAGTCCTGGAGACAGTATCATGACAGGACACACGGAGATCTCTGTTATCAGAGAGGACCTGGAACAGCAGCTGGGGTTCTAGTGCCAGGGCAGGAGCAACTCCCGATCCACCCTCCACGGAATCCACCTGCCTGCATTTTGGTCCTTTTCCCTCCACAAAAGATTTTTCCCTTTTTTCACTTTGAAAAAGGCAGCAGACAGGTTACCCAGGCAGGGGAAAAAATAAAAAGACTTTTTTTTCCTTTTTTTTTTTTTTACCGAAGTGAATGACCATCTTCTGGGAAGTATAGGTTTTGAACCTGTAAACTCTGTCTGTCTGTCTCTTAGTCCACAGAAAGAGCCACTAGCCTAGTCAGATCTCACGCTCAGATGGGGTGTTTTTGCCCGTCAAAGGTCTGCACAGCTCACTAGGGATTGGGCGGCCTGAAACCCAAATGTTACATTGTAGATGGACCCTTTGCCATTCTTGCTCCCCAGGACATTGGACTGTCTCAACTCCCTCCCATACAGCATGAAAAAAAGACTCTTGACAACCTTGGAGCAAATGGAGTGGGGCGAGGGGTGCTGTTTGCATGTCTGCGCTGCTCATGCCCAGGTGTCTGTGGGGGTCCGTGGCAGAGGCTGTAAGGGGGCTAGGGGGCAGAAGCAGACTGTTTGAGAGGCAGGCTGCAGGCAGGGGAGCCCAGGAGTGTGTGCAGGGCTGTGTGTGTGGGTGTGGTGGCAGGGGGTTAGGGCAGGTCCCCCTGCTGGATGGTGAGATGGCAGCTGGTCTGGCCCTGGGCCCTCAGGGCTGAAGGGCAGAAGCAGGGTGGCAGTAAAGTAGTGCAGGGAGGCACAGAGTAGATGTAAGTTGGGGAGCTGGGGGACAGAGGGGTAGGGGAAAGAGGGCATCGTTGAGGAGGGCTCTGGACTAGAGAGTGGGGGCAGCTGAAGGCATGGCAGGTCCCAGGAATCAGGGACTGACAGGAACAGATTCCTGCACCCACCCACTGGATAGAAGCTGCAGCAGCCAGAGCAGCAGCCCTGGCTTGACCTGGCCAAGGGCCCTGAGTGAGTCCCTCTGAGGATGAGGAAGAGGAGGAGGGGGTGGAAGAGGAGGAGGAAGAAGAAGAGGAGGAGGAGGAGGAAGAGGAGGAGGAAGAAGAAGAGGAGGAGTAGAAGGAGGAGGTGGAGGGGTAGGAGGGCAGCTGTCAGTAGGCAACGGGATTAATAGAGGCCTCCATTACGGAGGCATGTGTCCAGGCAGGCACCCACCAACCCTCAGGGGCAGCTAAGGGCACCCAGTGACTTGGTGTGGGTATCTCTGGGGCGGGGACTGTCAGTCAGTCAGCAAGACTGTGTGTCAGTGCACATGGTGGGACAGGGGCCTGCTGGACCTTGGTCCCCCACCCTGGATTGTCAGATGCCAGCCCCATGCCCAGACACACACCAATCTGCCCATAGCACCTTGGCCCGGCCGACAAGCATGTGCTTTGGTCTGGGGTTCTGGCTCTGGTGGCTGGCCACCACCCCTCAGGTCAAGTTCAGCTTGGGGGTCATGGCTGCTAGTTAACTGGATGGGCGGGGTCCCCATGGCCTAGCAACCACAGGAGCCCTCTGTGATGTCCGAGTCCCTGGCAATCTGTGCTGGCCACACTGGCACTGGGCAGCCCAACTGCCCTGCCACTAGGTCAGGCAACAGCGCCCAGAAGCCTGGGCCCTGGCACAGAGGGACGGAAGGATGGGAAGACATTGCTGACCAATGAGGGACCTCAGGGCTGGCAGCCAATAGAAGACAGGTGGAGGTGCGCCCGGGATCCAGGGAGCCCAGGCCAGAGCTGCCTGTTTGCCTGCCTGCCTTCCTGGATGTCTGTATGCTGACTTTGTCCAGGTAGGTTTCTCAGGTCCCCTACAATCCTGTCCTCTCCTGTCCTCACCATCCTCTCCCCTCTCCTCTCCTCCGCACTTTGCTTCTCTCCTTTGTCTGTCCTCACTTCTAGGTGCCCTGCTCACCAGCTCCAGCACTTGTGATGGTTCTCCAGTGACATCTGTTCGCAACCCCTTCCACCCCCTGCCTGCCCCTAATGTGACCCAGCTCACAGGGTCTCCGGCTCACCCCACCCAAACCGACACGCCCCAACACATTCCCTGGTTCAGCCCCTCTGCCCTATTCAGCCAAACTGGCCCCTTTGCAACCTACCTATGCATCGTTGTTTCTCCTCACCATTCAAGGAGAGATCTCCTTTTGTACTTAGCTTGGTTGACTGGTGGATGGATGTATGGATGGATGAATGGATGGATAGATGTATGGGTGGATGGATGGATGGATGGACAGGTCAATGGATCGGTATTGTAGAGGCAGAGTACCATATAGGGGTACTGGAGACCGCTGGTGTCAGATCCTTAGTCAATGTCTAATGTAAAACATTAATTCATCAATAACAAAAATGAATAAGCACATAAATAAATAAATAAATAAATAAATAAATATAAAAACTGGGTTTAAAAATACATGGCGTCTTTGCCTTTCTGCATATGGAATGCTGTGAGGATCTTATCAAGGAAAGCATTGTCCTGAGTAGCCCATTTGAAGTCGTGGAATATTTTCTTTTCCTTTTTGTTTTTTCCTTTCTATTTTCTTGATTATTCACTGGAATAAATAGACAGCAATTGAGAGGGAAGGGAGGTAGAGAGAGTTTGAGCCACCGAGAGAGACACCTGCAGCACTTCCGCACCACTTGTAAAGATCTCCCCTGGCAGGTGGGAACCAGGGTGTTGAAGCCCAGTCCTCCTGCATTGTAACATGAGTGCTTAACTGGGTGTGGCACCACATGGTACCCTTGATGGGACACTTGTTTTTTAGCAATGAAAAAAAATTCTCGTGGCAAGGTAATAAATAAATGAAGAAGTAAATAAAAGTGCATTTACATTAACTCAGTGGAAACACACAGGGACATATACGTCTCTGTTACCTGTATTACTTCTTCATGTATGGATTGATTGCCTCAAGGGTTTATTGCCACAGCTGAGTGCCTGCGGCACGAATAATCCACAGCTCCTGCACTCCATTTGTTCCCCTTTCGCTGCCCTTGTTGCTTGGTCACTGTGGTGGTTATTGTTGTTGTTGTTGTTGTTGTTACTGACCTTGCATCTGACAGACACAAAAGGAGAGAGCAGACAAATACAGGGTGGGAGAGAAAGATAGAGCTCCTAAAGACCTGCTTCACCCCCTGTAAAGCGACTCCCCTGCAGGTGGCGGTCTGGGGGCCAGACCACAAATCCTTCCACCTGTCCCCTCTTTTCGTGATCGCCACAAGCCCTTAACCCTCTGACATACCGCCAAACCTCCCTGGATTTACTTTTGAAGGCAGTATCACCTGCCTCGTTTTGAATCCTCATATCCTGAGGGTCAGTCCTGCAGACAGTGTCATGACAGGACACACGGTGATCTCTGTTATCAGAGAGGACCTGGAACAGCAGCTGGGGTTCTAGTGCCAGGGCAGGAGCAACTCCCCATCCACCCTCCACGGAGTCCACCTGCCTGCATTTTGGTCCTTTTCCCTCCAAAAAAGATTTTTCCCTTTTTTCACTTTGAAAAAGGCAGCAGACAGGTTACCCAGGCAGTGGAGAAAAATAAAAAGCCTTTTTTCTTTTTCTTTTTTTTTTTTTTTTACCAAAGTGAATGACCATCTTCTGGGATAGTATAGGTTTTGAACCTGAAAACTCTGTCTGTCTGTCTCTTAGTCCACAGAAAGAGCCACTAGCCTAGCCAGAACTCACGCTCAGATGGGGTGATTTTGCCAGTCAAAGGTCTGCACAGCGCACTAGGGATTGGGCGCCCTGAAACCCAAATGTTACATTGTAGATGGACTGTTTGCAGTTCTTGCTCCGGGGACATTGGACTGTCTCAACTCCCTCCCCTACAGCATGAAAAAAAGACTCTTGACAACCTTGGAGCAAATGGAGTGGGGGCGAGGGGAGCTGTTTGCATGTCTGCGCTGCTCATGCCCAAGTGTCTGTGGGGGTCCGTGGCAGAGGCTGTAAGGGGGCTAGGGGGCAGAAGGAGACTGTTTGAGATGCAGGCTGCAGGCAGGGGAGCCCAGGAGTGTGTGCAGGGCAGTGTGTGTGGGTGTGGTGGCAGGGGGTTAGGGCAGGTCCCCCTGCTGGATGGTGAGATGGCAGCTGGGCTGGCCCTGGGCCCTCAGGGCTGAAGGGCAGAAGCAGGCTGGCAGTAAAGTAGTGCAGGGAGGCACACAGTAGATGTAAGTTGGGGAGCTGGGGTACAGAGGGCAAGGGGAAAGGGGGCATCCTTGAGGAGGGCTCTGGACTAGAGAGTGGGGGCAGCTGGAGGCATGGAAGGTCCCAGGAATCAGGGACTGACAGGAACAGATTCCTGCACCCACCCACTGGATAGAAGCTGTAGCAGCCAGAGCAGCAGCCCAGGCTTGCCTAGGCCAAGGGCCCTGAGTGAGTCCCTCTGAGGATGAGGAAGAGGAGGAGGGGGTGGAAGAGGAGGAAGAAGAAGAAGAGGAGGAGGAGGAGGAGGAGGAAGAGGAGGAGGAAGAAGAAGAGGAGTAGGAGTAGGAGGTGGAGGGGCAGGAGGGCAGCTGTCAGTAGGCAACGGGATTAATAGAGGCCTCCATTACGGAGGCATGTGTCCAGGCAGGCACCCACCAACCCTCAGGGGCAACTCAGGGCACCCAGGGACTTGGTGTGGGTATCTCTGGGGCGGGGACTGTCAGTCAGTCAGCAAGTCTGTGTGTCAGTGCACATGGTGGACAGGGGCCTAGTGGACCTTGTTCCCCCGCCCTGGACTGTCAGATGCCAGCCCCATGCCCAGACACACACCAATCTGCCCATAGCCCCTTGGCCCGGCCGACCAGCACCTGATTTGGCCTGGGGCTCTGGCTCTGGTGGCTGGCCACCACCCCTCAGTTCAAGTTCAGCGTGGGGGTCATGGCTGCTGGTCAACTGGATGGGCGGGGTCCCCGTGGCCTAGCAACCACAGGAGCCCTCTGTGATGTCCGAGCCCCTGGCAATCTGTGCTGGCCACACTGGCACTGGGCAGCCCAACTGCCCTGCCACTAGGTCAGGCAACAGCGCCCAGACGCCTGGGCCCTGGCACAGAGGGACAGAAGGATGGGAAGACATTGCTGACCAACGAGGGACCTCAGGGCTGGCAGCCAATAGAAGACAGGTGGAGGTGCGCCCGGGATCCAGGGAGCCCAGGCCAGAGCTGACTGTTTGCCTGCCTGCCTTCCTGGATGTCTGTATGCTGACTTTGTCCAGGTAGGTTTCTCAGGTCCCCTACAATCCTGTCCTCTCCTGTCCTCACCATCCTCTCCCCTCTCCTCTCCTCCGCACTTTGCTTCTCTCCTTTGTCTGTCCTCACTTCCAGGTGCCCTGCTCACCAGCTCCAGCACTTTTGATGGTTCTCCAGTGACATCTGTTCGCAACCCCTTCCACCCCCTGCCTGCCCCTAATGTGACCCAGCTCACAGGGTCTCCGGCTCACCCCACCCAAACCCACACGCCCCAACACATTCCCTGGTTCAGCCCCTCTGCCCTATTCAGCCAAACTGGCCCCTTTGCAACCTACCTATGCATCGTTGTTTCTCCTCACCATTCAAGGAGAGATCTCCTTTTGTACTTAGCTTGGTTGACTGGTGGATGGATGGATGTATGGATGGATGAATGGATGGATAGATGTATGGGTGGATGGATGGATGGATGGACAGGTCAATGGATCGGTTTTGTAGAGGCAGAGTACCATATAGGGGTACTGGAGACCGCTGGTGTCAGATCCTTAGTCAATGTCAAATGTAAAACATTAATTCATCAATAACAAAAATGAATAAGCACATAAATAAATAAATAAATAAATAAATATAAAAACTGGGTTAAAAAATACATGGCGTCTTTGCCTTTCTGCATATGGAATGCTGTGAGGATATTAACAAGGAAAGCATTGTCCTGAGTAGCCCCTTTGAAGTCGTGGAATATTTCCTTTTCCTTTTTGTTTTTTACTTTCTATTTTCTTGATTATTCACTGGAATAAATAGACAGCAATTGAGAGGGAAGGGAGGTAGAGAGAGTTTGAGCCACCGAGAGAGACACCTGCAGCACTTCCGCACCACTTGTAAAGATTTCCCCTGGCAGGTGGGAACCAGGGTGTTGAAGCCCAGTCCTCCTGCATTGTAACATGAGTGCTTAACTGGGTGTGGCACCACATGGTACCCTTGATGGGACACTTTTTTTTTTTAGCAATGAAAAGAAATTCTCGTGGCAAGGTAATAAATAAATGAAGAAGTAAATAAAAGTGCATTTACAGGGTTCCGGGGAAGATGGCGGCCTGAGAAATCGATGACAGCGAGTGCTCTGATAGCATCGTCCGCAATGGTAGGATTTTCTGCCTTTAGCAGGCCAGTCAATAAGGGGGGGCACCAAAGAAGTGATTACAGTTTAATTTGGGTTAACAATTAGAGCAAAGGTGACACGGACTAGCGGGGCGCCAGATTTCCCAGGCGGCGCCGGGCAAGGCGAGTGCGCCGGGCATTGTTCTCTGCCCACCCAGGAATGCGGCTCCTCCGCCGGTTGCAGAGCGCAGCGGGCAGAGTTCCCGGAGAGAGCACTTTAGCTCGGGGGCTGCCTCTTGGGAGTCGCCAGGGTCCACCGCGACCTGAGGGTGGATCCAAAGACTTCTTGAGTATAGCTCTCATTGGATCAAAGGACTTGGAGCTAGTTTTCATTTTTGAGAAAACCTTTAAAAAAGTCTGGAGGGAGGGGTTTCCCGGATAATGGCGGATTGAGAAGCGGCTAGCCTTTGAGCTCCGGACACATCTCGTGTACACAATAGGATTTTCTGCCTTTAGCAGGCCAGCCAATAAGGGGCCATAGCGGTCATACCAAGGATGTGTCTATAACTTAATTTGGGTTAAGAATTAGAGTAGGGGGGAAAAATTCTTTTTTCTTCCTTTTAATTTTCAAGCTTACATCCTTCCCGCCGCCCCCCCCCCCCATAAGCAGTGCCTGGGACCAGCTACTAGCAGGATACCCCATACCACTAAACAGGGTTTTTTTTTTTTCTTTTTTTTTTTTTTTTAAATTCACTGATACACATTTGGGAAGTTCCTCGCACTGCTCTTTAATTACAACTCTTCTTCTTATCTTCTCACTTTTCTCTCTCTTATCTCTCTCTATCTCTCTCTCTGTTTTTTTTTTAATCTTGTCATACACTTTTTTCTTCTTTGCCTTTCTGAATTTGTGAATTACTTTGGGGAAGAAATCTGACCCAGAGTGGACTCTCTATGTGTGTATCTCTGCTCTAGTTCCCTTTACACCCTTGTTACCCTTAGAATATACACTGGATAGTAGATTTGCATAACTGTCTATTCTTGCTATCCTCTCTTTCTTTTCTCTTTCTTCACTGGGATTTGGTTACTATTTTTTCACGGACTGGAGAAATTGTTTGGCTAACTGGTAACGATTAAACTCCTTCAATACTTACTTCAGTTGCTACTGTTATTCCGGAGGTTGGTGAGTGCAATTGTCATAAAGGTATTTAGTACAGTGTTACTTGTGCTCAAAACACAACAACTGAGGAACAACAGAGCATTAAAAAAAAAGAGAGAGAAACACATAAATTAAAAAAATGGGTAGATTAAAAACAAATAAAACTGCTACCCCAATGAATGAAGACAAGAGCCCAGAAGAAACCACAAATCAGTCAGAAGTAACCATAGATAAGAAAAGTATGCAAGCAATAATAAACTTATTAATCACAGAAATGAAAACAACATTGGAGGAAAGGAATGGCAGTATTAGGGAAACAACAGTTGAGACCCCCAAGGAAAATACTGATTATCTTGAGACAATTAGAGAACTGAAAGCTGAAATAGCTGTAATGAAGAAAGAAGCTGAGGCAAGGGAAAGCAGACTAACAGAAGCAGAAAACAGAATTAGTCAGACAGAGGATGAGTTAGAGAAAACTAAGAAAGAGGTGAAAGAGCTTAAAAAGAGATTGAGAGACACTGAAAACAACAACAGAGACATATGGGATGATCTCAAAAGAAGTAACATTCGTATAATTGGCCTGCCAGAGGAAGAAAGAGAGGAAGGGGAAGCAAACATTCTAGAGGAAATAATACAAGAAAATTTCTCAGACCTGAATAACAGAAAGGATATCAAGGTGCAAGAGGCCCAGAGAGTACCAAACAGAATCAACCCAGACCTGAAAACACCAAGACACATCATAGTCACAATGAGAAGAAGTAAGGATAAAGAAAGGATCCTAAAGGCTGCAAGAGAGAAACAAAAAGTCACATACAGGGGAAAACCCATAAGACTTTCTGCAGATTTCTCAACTCAAACTCTAAAAGCCAGAAGGGAGTGGCAAGATATCTATCGAGTCCTGAATGAAAAAGGGTTTCAACCAAGGATTATATATCCTGCTAGACTTTCATTCAAGCTAGATGGAGGGATCAAAACCTTCTTAGACAAACAACAGTTAAAGGAGGCAACTATCACCAAGCCGGCCCTGAAAGAGGTACTAAAAGACCTCTTATAAACAAGAACATCACTAAAATACTTGTAATATATCAGAGTAAACAAATTGTTTTTTAGAACAATGGCACTACAATACATTAAATCCATAATATCAATAAATGTCAATGGCTTAAACTCACCCATCAAAAGGCACAGGGTGGGGGGATGGATCAGAAAACATAACCCAACCATATGCTGCTTGCAAGAATCACATCTGTCACAACAAGATAAACACAGACTTAAAGTGAAAGGATGGAAAACTATCATACAGGCTAACGGTCCACAAAAAAGGGCAGGAACAGCCATTCTCATCTCAGACACGATAGATTTTAAATTAAATAAAGTAATAAAAGATAGGCAAGGACATTACATAATGATTAGAGGATCAATCAGCCAAGAAGACTTAACAATTATTAACATCTATGCACCCAACAAGGGACCATCTAAATACATTAAACACCTATTGAAAGAATTTCAAAAATACATCAATAGTAATACAATAATAGTGGGAGACTTCAATACCCCACTCTCACACTTAGACAGATCAACAAAGCAGAGAAACAATAAAGATACAAGATAACTGAATGAAGAGATTGACAGACTAGACCTCTTGGACATTTTCAGAGTCCTTCACCCCAAAAAACTGGAATACACCTTCTTTTCAAATCCACACAACACATACTCAAGGATAGACCACATGTTACGCCACAAAGACAGCATCAATAAATTCAAGAGCATTGAAATCATCCCAAGTATCTTCTCAGACCACAGTGGAGTAAAACTAACTTTTAACAACAAACGGAAAATTATTAAAAGACATAGAATTTGGAAACTAAACAACATGCTCCTTAAGAACCACTGGGTCAGAGACTCACTCAAACAGGAAATTCAAATTTTCCTGGAAACTAATGAAAATGAAGACACAACCTATCAAAATATTTGGGACACAGCTAAAGTAGTACTGAGAGGGAAACTTATAGCTATACAATCACATATTAAACACCAAGAAGAAGCCCAAATGAACGAACTTACTACACACCTCAAGGACGTAGAGGAAGAGGAACAAAGGAACCCTAAAGCAACCAGAAGGACAGAAATCACTAAAGTTAGAGCAGAAATAAACAACATCGAAAATAAAAGAACCATACAAAAGATCAATGAAGCCAAATGTTGGTTCTTTGAAAGATTAAACAAAATTGACAACCCCCTAGCCATACTCACCAAACAAAAAAGAGAGAAGACTCAAATTAATAGAATTGTAAACGATACAGGAGATATCACAACTGACACCACAGAAATCCAGAGAATTCTGCGAAACTTCTATAAAGAACTATATGCCACCAAGCTAGAGAATCTGGAAGAAATGGAACAATTCCTAGAAACCTATGCACTTCCAAAACTGAACCAAGAAGAACTACAAAATCTAAATGCACCAATCACAGACAAAGAAATTGAAACTGTTATTAGGAATCTCCCCAACAACAAAAGTCCTGGACCAGACGGCTTCACAAACGAATTCTACAAAACTTTCAGGAAACAGTTAATACCCATACTTCTTAAGCTATTCCATAAGATTGAAGAAACAGGAATACTCCCTTCCACCTTTTATGAAGCCAACATCACCCTGATACCAAAAGCTGATAGGGACAGAACAAAAAAGGAAAACTACAGACCAATATCTCTGATGAACATAGATGCCAAAATATTAAACAAGATCTTGGCCAACCGGATACAGCAACACATCAAAAAGATTGTTCATCATGACCAAGTGGGATTCATCCCAGGAATGCAAGGCTGGTTCAACATAGGTAAATCAATCAATGTCATTCATCACATCAATAAAAGCAAAGCCAAAAACCACATGATTATCTCAATAGATGCAGAGAAAGCCTTTGACAAAATCCAACACCCATTCATGCTCAAAACTCTACAAAAAATGGGAATAGATGGGAAATTCCTCAATATAGTGGAGTCTATATATAGCAAACCTACAGCCAACATCATACTCAATGGAGAGAAGCTGAAAGCATTCCCCCTCAGATCAGGGACTAGACAGGGCTGCCCACTGTCACCGTTACTCTTCAACATAGTATTGGAAGTTCTTGCCATAGCAATCAGGCAAGAGAAAGAAATCAAAGGGATACAGATTGGAAGGGAAGAAGTCAAGCTCTCACTATTTGCAGATGATATGATAGTATACATAGAAAGACCTAAAGAATCCAGTAGAAAATTACTGGAAGTTGTTAGGCAATATAGCAAGGTATCAGGCTACAAAATCAATGTACAAAAATCAGTGGCATTTCTTTATGCAAACACTAAATCTGAAGAAGAAGACATCCAGAAATCACTCCCATTTACTGTTTCAGCAAAATCAATCAAATACCTAGGAATAAAGTTGACCAAAGAAGTGAAAGACTTGTATGCTGAAAACTATGAGTCACTACTCAAGGAGATAGAAACTGATACCAAGAAATGGAAAGATATCCCATGCTCATGGATTGGAAGAATAAATATCATCAAAATGAACATTCTCTCCAGAGCCATATACAAATTTAATGCAATACCCATCAAAGTTCCACCAAGCTTCTTTAAGAGAATAGAACAAACACTACAATCATTTATCTGGAACCTGAAAACACCTAGAATTGCCAAAACCATTCTAAGGAAAAGAAACAGAAATGGAGGCATCACACTCCCAGACCTTAAACTATATTATAAAGCCATCATCATCAAAACAGCATGGTACTGGAACAAAAATAGGCACACAGACCAGTGGAACAGAATTGAAAGCCCATAAGTAAATCCCAACACCTATGGGCATCTAATCTTTGATAAGGGGGCCCAAAGGATTAAATGGAAGAAGGAGGCTCTCTTCAATAAATGGTGCTGGGAAAACTGTGTTGAAACAAGCAGAAGAATGAAATTGAACCACTTTATCTCACTAGAAACAAAAATCAACTCCAAATGGATCAAAGACCTAGATGTCAGACCAGAAACAATCAAATACTTAGAGGAAAACATTGGTAAAACACTTTCCCATCTACACCTCAAGGACATCTTTGATGAATCAAACCCAATTGCAAGGAAGACCAAAGCAGAAACAAACCAATGGGACTACATCAAATTGAAAAGCTTCTGCACATCCAAAGAAACTATTAAACAAACAGAGAGACCCCTCACAGAATGGGAGAAGATCTTCACATGCCAGACATCAGACAAGAAACTAATCACCAAAATATATAAAGAGCTCAGCAAACTTAGCCGCAAAAAAGCAAATGACCCCATCCAAAAATGGGCAGAGGATATGAACAAAACATTCACCACAGAGGAGATCCAAAAGGCTAACAAACATATGAAAAACTGCTCCAGGTCACTGATTGTCAGAGAAATGCAAATCAAGACAACACTAAGATACCACCTCACTCCTGTAAGAATGGCATACATCAAAAAGGACAGCAGCAACAAATGCTGGAGAGGATGTGGGGACAGAGGAACCCTTTTACATTGCTGGTGGGAATGTAAATTGGTACTGCCTCTGTGGAGAGCAGTCTGGAAAACTCTAAGAAGGCTAGACATAGACCTTCCATATGACCCAATAATTCCTCTCCTGGGGTTATACCCCAAGGACTCCATAACACCCAACCAAAAAGAGGTGTGTACTCCTATGTTCATAGCAGCACAATTCATAATAGCTAAAACCTGGAAGCAACCCAGGTGCCCAACAACAGATGAATGGCTGAGAAAGCTGTGGTATATATACACAATGGAATACTATGCAGCTATCAAGAACAATGAACCCACCTTCTCTGACCCATCTTGGACAGAGCTAGAAGGAATTATGTTAAGTGAACTAAGTCAGAAAGTTAAAGATGAGTATGGGATGATCCCACTCATCAACAGAAGCTGACTTAGAAGATCTGAAAGGGAAACTAAAAGCAGGACCTGATCAAATTGTAAGTAGGGCACCAAAGTAAAAACCCAGTGGTGAGGGGTAGACATGTAGCTTCCTGGGCCAGTGGGGGGTGGGAGTGGGCGGGAGGGATGGGTCACGGTCCTTTTGTGATGGTAATGGTGTTTATGTACACTCCTAGCAAAATGTAGACATATAAATCAGTAATTAATTAATATGAGAGGGGGAAATCAATTGTATGTCTCAAAGGTTCTCAAAAGACAAACTGAATCTTTTTAATATATAGGCTACGTATTTGATATGGGGACTCTCTCAAAAGCCTAGACCAAGTAGATTAGAAGCTTCCAATAGCACAGCTATATACAAGATACTGGGTACTGTACAGCAAACCATAACAAAGGGACTTTTCAAAGTTAACCCAATTAACAAATAATGTGATGATAATATTAACTATTGATTGTCTTTTTGAACCCTAAGACAGCAGGGAACCTCACATCTTCACTATAGAGCCCCTACTTCCCCCAGTCCTGGCACCCTTGGATAGGGCTCACTTTCCCGTATGCATCTCCCAATCCAAACCAAATAATATTGCATCCGCCGATCACAACCTAACCAAAGCAACGATTGCCATCTCAACATGCTTCACCTCAGAGTGTATCCAGAGACTTCACGTGTGGAATGACAACCCTTCAGCTTCATTACTCGGGTGAGACCTTTCCTTTTATAGTACACTCTAATTTCATCTCAGGTAGTTCACTTTCTAACAAAGTCCCATAACCTAGACATACACCAGTTTCTGTGAGAGAGAGCGTATGTGCACACGTATCCATAAACTACTGCAAAATATATACCTGAAAGCAGGATTACACTAGAGTTTGCAGTGAGTACCTCCCTAACACTTCCTCTCCACTATTCCAAGCTTGGGATCCATAATTGCTCAACAAATTGTTTGGCTTTGTATGTTAACTCTCTTTTCAATCACCAGGTTCCAGATGCCACCAGGATGCTGGATAGGCTTCCCTGGATTGAAGACCCCACCAATGTGTCCTGGAGCTCAGCTTCCCCAGAGACACAACTTACTAGGGAAAGAGAGAGGCACACTGGGAGTATGGACTGACCAGTCAATGCCCATGTTCAGCGGGGAAGCAATTACAGAAGCCAGACACTCTACCTTTTGCAACCCTCAAGGACCCTGGGTACATGCTCCCAGAGGGCTAGAGAATGGGAAGGCTATCATGGGAGGGGGTGGGTTATGGGGATTGGGTGGTGGGAATTGTGTGGAGTTGTACCCATCCTACCTTATGCTTTTGTTCACTAATCCTTTCTTAAATAAAAAATTTTAAAAAAATAAAACAAAATAAATAAAAATAAAAATCTTGTTCTAGAAAAAAAACAAAAAAAAGTGCATTTACATTAACTCAGTGTAAACACACAGGGACATATACGTCTCTGTTACCTGTATTACTTCTTCATGTATGGATTGATTGCCTCAAGGGGTTATTGCCACAGCTGAGTGCCTGCGGCACGAATAATCCACAGCTCCTGCACTCCATTTGTTCCTCTTTCGCTGCTATTGTCGCTGGGTCATTGTGGTGGTTATTGTTGTTGTTGTTGTTGTTGTTACTGACCTTGCATCTGACAGACACAAATGGAGAGAGCAGAGAAATATAGGGAGGGAGAGAAAGATAGAGCTCCTAAAGACCTGCTTCACCCCCTGTAAAGCGACTCCCCTGCAGGTGGCGGTCTGGGGGCCAGACCCCAAATCCTTCCACCTGTCCCCTCTATTCGTGAGCGCCACAAGCCCTTAACCCTCTGACATACCGCCAAACCTCCCTGGATTTACTTTTGAAGGCAGTATCACCTGCCTTGTTTTGAATCCTCATTATCCTGAGGGTCAGTCCTGGAGACAGTGTCATGACACGACACACGGAGATCTCTGTTATCAGAGAGGACCTGGAACAGCAGCTGGGGTTCTAGTGCCAGGGCAGGAGCAACTCCCCATCCACCCTCCACGGAGTCCACCTGCCTGCATTTTGGTCCTTTTCCCTCCAAAAAAGATTTTTCCCTTTTTTCACTTTGAAAAAGGCAGCAGACAGGTTACCCAGGCAGGGGAAAAAAAATAAAACGCCTTTTTTTTTTCTTTTTTTTTTTTTTACCGAAGTGAATGACCATCTTCTGGGAAGTATAGGTTTTGAACCTGAAAACTCTGTCTGTCTGTCTCTTAGTCCACAGAAAGAGCCACTAGCCCAGCCAGATCTCACGCTCAGATGGGTTTTTTTGCCAGTCAAAGGTCTGCACAGCGCACTAGGGATTGGGAGGCCTGAAACCCAAATGTTACATTTTAGATGGACTGTTTGCAGTTCTTGCTCCCCAGGACATTGGACTGTCTCAACTCCCTCCCCTACAGCATGAAAAAAAGACTCTTGACAACCTTGGAGCAAATGGAGTGGGGGCGAGGGGAGCTGTTTGCATGTCTGCGCTGCTCATGCCCAGGTGTCTGTGGGGGTCCGTGGCAGAGGCTGTAAGGGGGGTAGGGGGCAGAAGCAGACTGTTTGAGATGCAGGCTGCAGGCAGGGGAACCCAGGAGTGTGTGCAGGGCTGTGTTTGTGGGTGTGGTGTCAGGGGTTAGGGCAGGTCCCCCTGCTGCATGGTGAGATGGCAGCTGGGCTGGCCCTGGGCCCTCAGGGCTGAAGGGCAGAAGCAGGGTGGCAGTAAAGTAGCGCAGGGAGGCACAGAGTAGATGTAAGTTGGGGAGCTGGGGGACAGAGGGCATGGGGAAAGGGGGCATCCTTGAGGAGGGCTCTGGACTAGAGAGTGGGGGCAGCTGGAGGCATGGAAGGTCCCAGGAATCAGGGACTGACAGGAACAGATTCCTGCACCCACCCACTGGATAGAAGCTGCAGCAGCCAAAGCAGCAGCCCAGGCTTGCCTTGGCCAAGGGCCCTGAGTGAGTCCCTCTGAGGATGAGGAAGAGGAGGAGGGGGTGGAAGAGGAGGAGGAAGAAGAAGAGGAGGAGGTGGAGGAAGAGGAGGAGGAAGAAGAGGAGGAGTAGGAGGAGGAGGTGGAGGTGCAGGAGGGCAGCTGTCAGTAGGCAACGGGATTAATAGAGGCCTCCATTACGGAGGCATGTGTCCAGGCAGGCACCCACCAACACTCAGGGGCAGCTCAGGGCACCCAGGGACTTGGTGTGGGTATATCTGGGTCGGGGACTGTCAGTCTGTCTGTCTGTCTCTTAGTCCACACAAAGAGCCACTAGCCCAGCCAGATCTCATGCTCAGATGGGGTGTTTTTGCCAGTCAAAAGTCTGCACAGTGCACTAGGATTGGGCGGCCTGAAACCCAAATGTGACACTGTAGATGAACTGTTTGCAGTTCTTGCTCACCAGGACATTGGACTGTCTCAACTCCCTCCCATACAACATGAAAAAAAGGTTCTTGACCAACCATAGAGCAAATGGAGTAGGGGCGAGTGGAGCTTGTTGCATGTCTGCGCTGCTCATGCCCTGGTGTCTGTGGGGGCAATGGCAGAGGCTGTAAGTGGCCTAGGGGGCAGAAGGAGACTGTTTGAGAGCAGGCTGCAGGCAGGGGAGCCCGTGAGTGTGTGCAGGGCTGTGTGTGTGGGTGTGGTGGCAGGGGGTTAGGGCAGGTCCCCCTGCTGGATGGTGAGATGGCAGCTGGGCTGGCTCTGGGAACCCAGGGCTGAAGCGCAGAAGCAGGGTGGCAGGAAAGTAGTGCAGGGAGTCACACAGTAGATGTTAGTTGGTGAGATGGGGTACAGAGGGCAAGGGGAAAGGGGGCATCCTTGAGGAGGGGTCTGGAGCAGAGAGTGGGGGGAGCTGGAGGCATGGAAGGTCCCAAGAACCAGGGATTGACAAGAACAGATTCCTACACCCACCCACTGGATAGAAGCTGCAGCAGCCAGAGCAGCAGCCCTGGCTTGCCTAGGCCAAGGGCACTGAGTGATTCCCGCTGAGGATGAGGAAGAGAAGGAGGAGGAGGTGGAGTAGGAGTAGGAGGAGGAGGAGGAGTAGGGGCAGGAGGGCAGCTCTCAGTAGGCAATGGGATTAATAGAGGCCTCCATTACGGAGGAATGTGTCCAAGCAGGCACCCACCAATCCTCAGGGGTAGCTCAGGGCACCCAGGGACCTGGTGTGGGTATCTCTGGGGCGGGGACTGTCAGTCAGTCAGCAAGACTGTGTGTCAGTGCAAATGGTGGGACAGGTGCCAGGCAGACCTTGGTCCCCAGCCCTGGGCTGTCAGATGCCAGCCCCATGCCCAGACACACACCAATCTGCCCATAGACCCTTGACCCGACCGACCTGCACCTGCTTTGGCCTGTGGCTCTGGCTCTGGTGGCTGGCCACCAGCCCTCAAGGTCAAGTTCAGGGTGGGGGTCATGGCTGCTGGTCAACTGGATGGGCGGGGTCCCCGTGGCCTAGCAACCACAGGAGCCCTCTGTGATGTCCTAGTCCCTGGCATTCTGTGCTGGCCACACTGGCACTGGGCAGCCCAACTGCCCTGCCACTAGGTCAGCCAGCAGCGCCCAGACGCCTGGGCCCTGGCACAGAGGGACCGAAGGATGGGAAGCCAGTGCTGACCGACCAGGGACCTCAGGGCAGGCAGTCAAGAGAAGACAGGTGGATGTGTGCCCGGGATCCAGGGAGCCCAGGCCAGAGCTGCCTGCATGCCTGCCTGGCTTGCTGGATGTCTGTATGCTGCCCTTGTCCAGTTAGGTTTCTTAGGTCCCCTCCACTCCTGTCCTCTCCTGTTCTCTCCTGCCCTCACCATCCTCTCCCCTCTCCTCTCCTCTGTACTTTGCTTCTCTCCTTTGTCTGTGTTCTCTTCCGGGTGTCCTGCTCAACAGCTCCAGCACTTGTGATGGTTCTCCAGTGACAGCTGTTCCCAACCCCTTCCACCCCCTCCCTGCCCCTGAAGTGACCCAACTCACAGGTCTCCGGCTCACTCCACCCAAACCCCCCAACACATTCCTTGGTTCAGCCCCTCTGCCCTATTCAGCCGAACTCACCCTTTTGCAACCTACCTATGCATCCTGGTTTGTCTTCACCATTCAAGGAGAGATCTCCTTTTATACTTAGCATCGTTGACCAGTTGATGGATGGATGGATGGATGGATGCATGGATGGATGGATGGATGTATAGATTGATGGGTGGATGGATGGATGCATGGACAGGTCAATCGATTGGTTTTGTAGAGGCAGAGTTCCATCTAGGGGTACTTGAGACCGCTGGTGTCAGAGCCAGAGTCTATGTCAAATGTAAAACATTAATTCATCAATAACAAAAATTATTGAGCATCTAAATAAATAAATAAATATAAAAACTGGGTTAAAAAAATAGATGGCGTCTTTGCCTTTCTGCATATGGCATGCTGTGAGGATCTTAACAAGGAAAGCATTGTCCTGAGTAGCCCCATTGAAGTAGTGGAATATTTCCTTTCCCTTTTTCTTTTTTTACTTTCAATTTTCTTGATTATTTATTGGAATAAATAGACAGGAATTGAGAGGGAAGGGAGGGATTGAGAGTTTGTGACACAGAGAGAGTCACCTGCAGCACTTCTGCACCACTTGTAAAGATTTCCCCTGGCAGGTGGGGACCAGGGTCTTGATGCCCAGTCCCCCTGCATTGTAACATGTGTGCTTAACTGGGTGTGGCACCACCTGGTACCCTTGATGGGACACTTTTTTTTAGCAATGAAAAGAAATTCTCGTGGCAAGCTAATAAATAAATGAAGAAATAAACATAAGTGCATTTACATGAACTCTGGAAACACACAGGGACATATACATCTCTGTAACCTGTATTACTTATTCGTTGATTGATTGATTGCCTCAAGGGGTTATTGCCTCAGCTCAGTGCCTGCGCCACGAATAATCCACAGCCCCTGCACTCCTTTTGTTCCCCTTTCGCTGCCCTTGTTGCTTGGTCACTGTGGTGGTTATTGTTGTGGTTGTTGTTGTTGTTTTGACCTTGCATCAGACAGAGAGAAAAGGAGAGAGCAGGGGAAATACAGAGTGGGAGAGAAAGATAGAGCCCCTAAAGACCTGCTTCACCCCCTGTAAAGCGACTCCCCTGCAGGAGGGGGTCTGGGCGCCAGACCCCAGACCCTTCCACCTGTCCCCTCTTTTCGTGAGCGCCACAAGGCCTTAACCCTCTGACATACCACCAAACCTCCAGGGATTTACGTTTGAAGGCAATATGACCGGCCTCGTTTTGAATCTCATTATCCTGAGGGTCAGTCCTGGAGACAGCGTTATGACACGACACACGGAGACTCTGGTATCAGACAGCACCTGGAACAGCAGCTGGGGCTCTAGTGCCAGGGCAGGAGCAACTCCCCATCCACCGTCCACGGAGTCCACCTGCCTGCATTTTGGTCCTTTTCCCTTCAAAAAAGATCTTTCCCTTTTTTCACTGAGAAACAAGCAGCAGACAGGTTACCCAGGCAGGGGAAAAAAATACATAAAAAGCCTATTTTTTTTTTAACAGTAGCGGATGACCATCTTCTGGGAAGTACAGGTTTTGAACCAGAAACATCTGTCTGTCTGTGTCCTAGTCCACAGAAAGAGTCACTAGCCCATCCAGATCTCTCACTCAGATGGGGTGTTTTTGCCAGTCAAAAGTCTGCACAGCGCACTAGGGATTGGGCGACCTGAGACCCAAATGTAACATTGTAGATGGACTGTTTGCAGTGATTGCTCCCCAGGACATTGGACTTTCTCAACTCCCTCCCCTACAGCATGAAAAAAAGGTTCTTGACCAACCATTGAGCAAATGGATTAGGGGCGAGTGGAGCTTGTTGCATGTCTGCGTTGCTCATGCCCAGGTTTCTGTGTGGGGCCGTGGCAGAGGCTGTAAGGGACCTAGGGGCCAGTAGGAGACTGTGTGAGAGCAGGCTGCAGGCAGGGGAGCCCGTGAGTGTGTGCAGGGCTGTGTGTGTGGGTGTGGTGGCAGGGGGTTAGGGCAGGTCCCCCTGCTGGATGGTGAGATGGCAGCTGGGCTGGCTCTGGGAACCCAGGGCTGAAGCGCAGAAGCAGGGTGGCAAAAAAGTAGTGCAGGGAGGCACACAGTAGATGTTAGTTGGGGAGCTGGGGGACAGAGGGCAAGGGAAAAGGGGGCATCCTTGAGCAGGGGTCTGGAGTAGAGAGTGGGGAGAGCTGGAGGCATGGAAGGTCCCAGGAACCAGGGATTGACAGGAACAGATTCCTGCACCCACCCACTGGATAGAAGCTGCAGCAGCCAGAGCAGCATCCCTGGCTTGCCTAGGCCAAGGGCACTGAGTGAGTCCCTCTGAGGATGAGGAAGAGAAGGAATAGGAGGTGAAGGAGGAGGAGGAGGTTGAGGAGGAGGAGTAGGGGCCGGAGGGCCGCTATCAGTAGGCAATGGGATTAATAGAGGCCTCAATTATGGAGGCATGTGTCCAGGCAGGCACCCACCAATCCTCAGGGGCAGCTCAGGGCACCCAATGACCTGGTGTGGGTATCTCTGGGGCGGGGACTGTCAGTCAGTCAGCAAGACTGTGTGTCAGTGCAAATGGTGGGACAGGTGCCAGGCAGACCTTGGTCCCCAGCCCTGGGCTGTCAGATGCCAGCCCCATGCCCAGACACACACCAATCTGCCCATAGCCCCTTGGCCCAGCCGAACTGCACCTGCTTTGGTCTGGGGCTCTGGCTCTGGTGACTGGCCACCAGCCCTCAAGGTCAAGTTCAGGGTGGGGGTCATGGCTGCTGGTCAACTGGATGGGCGGGGTCCCCATGGCCTAGCAACCACAGGAGCCCTCTGTGATGTCCTAGCCCCTGGCAATCTGTGCTGGCCACACTGGCACTGGGCAGCCCAACTGCCCTGCCACTAGGTCAGCCAGCAGCGCCCAACGCCTGGGCCCTGGCACAGAGGGACGGAAGGATGGGAAGCCAGTGCTGATCGACGAGGGACCTCAGGGCTGGCAGTCAAGAGAAGACAGGTGGAGGTGTGCCTGTGATCCAGGGAGCCCAGGCCAGAGCTGCCTGCATGCCTGCCTGCCTGGCTGGATGTCTGTGTGCTGCCTTTGTCCAGGTAGGTTTCTCAGGTCCCCTCCACTCCTGTCCTCTCCTGTCCTCTCCTGCCCTCACCATCCTCTCCCCTCTCCTCTCCTCTGCACTTTGCTTCTATCCTTTGTCTGTCTACTCTTCCGGGTGCCCTGCTCAACAGCTCCAGCACTTGTGATGGTTCTCCAGTGACAGCTGTTCGAAACCCCTTCCACCCCCTCCCTGCACCTGAAGTGACCCAACTCACAGGTCTCCGGCTCACCCCACCCACACCCACACCCCCCAACAAATTCCCTGGTTCTGCCCCTCTGCCCTATTCAGCCAAATTCGCCCCTTTGCAACCTAACTATGCATCCTGGTTTGTCTTCACCATTCAAGGAGAGATCTTCTTTTATACTTAGCTTGGCTGACTGGTGGATGGATGGATGGATGGATGCATGGGTGGATGGATGGATGGATGCATAGATTGATGGGTGGATGGATGGATGCATGGACAGGCCAATGGATTGGTTTTGTAGAGGCAGAGTACCATCTAGGGGTACTTGAGACCGCTGGTGTCAGAGCCAGAGTCTATGTCAAATGTAAAACATTGATTCATCAACAACAAAAATTATTAAGCAAATAAATAAATAAATAAATATAAAAACTGGGTTAAAAAATACATGGCGTCTTTGCCTTTCTGCATATGGTATGCTGTGAGGATCTTAACAAGGAAAGCATTGTCCTGAGTAGCCCCATTGAAGTAGTGGAATATTTCCTTTTCCTTTTTCTTTTTATATTTTCAATTTTCTTGATTATTTATTGGAATAAATAGGCAGGAATTGAGGGGGAAGGGAGGGATAGATAGTTTGTGACACAGAGAGAGTCACCTGCAGCGCTTCTGCACCACTTGTAAAGATTTCCCCCGGCAGGTGGGGACCAGGGTCTTGAGACCCAGTCCCCCTGCATTGTAACATGAGTGCTTAACTGGGTGTGGCACCACCTGGTACCCTTGATGGGACACTTTTTTTTAGCAATGAAAAGAAATTCTCGTGGCAAGGTAATAAATAAATGAAGAAATAAACAAAAGTGCATTTACATGAACTCTGGAAACACACAGGGACATATACATCTCTGTAACCTGTATTACTTATTCGTTGATTGATTGATTGCCTCAAGAGGTTATTGCCTCAGCTCAGTGCCTGCGCCACGAATAATCCACAGCCCCTGCACTCCTTTTGTTCCCCTTTCGCTGCCCTTGTTGCTTGGTCACTGTGGTGGTTATTGTTGTGGTTGTTGTTGTTGTTTTGACCTTGCATCAGACAGAGAGAAAAGGAGAGAGCAGGGGAAATACAGAGTGGGAGAGAAAGATAGAGCCCCTAAAGACCTGCTTCACCCCCTGTAAAGCGACTCCCCTGCAGGTGGGGGTCTGGGCGCCAGACCCCAGACCCTTCCACCTGTCCCCTCTATTCGTGAGTGCCACAAGGTCTTAACCCTCTGACATACCGCCAAACCTCCCGGGATTTACTTTTGAAGGCAATATCACCTGCCACGTTTTGAATCTCATTATCCTGAGGGTCAGTCCTGGAGACAGCGTCATGACACGACACACGGAGATCTCTGGTATCAGACAGCACCTGGAACAGCAGCTGGGGCTCTAGTGCCAGGGCAGGAGGAACTCCCCATCCACCGTCCACGGAGTCCACCTGCCTGCATTTTGGTCCTTTTCCCTTCAAAAAAGATCTTTCCCTTTTTTCACTGAGAAACAAGCAGCAGACAGGTTACCCAGGCAGGGGGAAAAAGAAATAAATAAAAAGCCTTTTTTTTTTTTTTTAACCGTATCGAATGACCATCTTCTGGGAAGTACAGGTTTTGAACCAGAAAACGCTGTCTGTCTGTGTCCTATTCCACAGAAAGAGTCACTAGCCCAGCCAGATCTCACACTCAGATGGGGTGTTTTTGCCAGTCAAAAGTCTGCACAGCGCACTAGGGATTGGGTGCCTGAGACCAAAATGTTACATTGTAGATGGACTGTTTGCAGTGATTGCTCCCCAGGACATTGGACTTTCTCAACTCCGTACGCTACAGCATTAAAAAAAGGTTCTTGACCAACCATAGAGCAAATGGAGTAGGGGCGAGTGGAGCTTGTTGCATGTCTGCGCTGCTCATGCCCAGTTGTCTGTGGGGGGCCGTGGCAGAAGCTGTAAGAGGCCTAGGGGGCAGAAGAAGACTGTTTGAGAGCAGGCTGCTGGCAGGGGAGCCCGTGAGTGTGTGCAGGAGTGTGTGTGTGGGTGTGGTGGCAGGGGGTTAGGGCAGGTCCCCTTGCTGGATGGTGAGATGGCAGCTGGGATGGCTCTGGGCCCCCAGGGCTGAAGCGCAGAAGCAGGGTGGCATAAAGTAGTGCAGGGAGGGACACAGTAGATGTTAGTTGGGGAGCTGGGGGACAGAGGGCAAGGGGAAAGGGGGCATCCTTGAGGAGTGGTCTGGAGTAGAGAGTGGGGGGAGCTGGAGGCATGGAAGGTCCCAGGAACCAGGGATTGACAGGAACAGATTCCTGCACCCACCGACTGGATAGAAGCTGCAGCAGCCAGAGCAGCAGCCCTGGCTTGCCTATGCCAAGGGCACTGAGTGAGTCCCGCTGAGGATGAGGAACAGAAGGAGGAGGAGGTGGTGGAGGAGGAGGAGGAGGAGGAGGAGGAGGAGGAGGGGCAGGAGGGCAGCTATCAGTAGGCAATGGGATTAATAGAGGCCTCCATTATGGAGGCATGTGTCCAGGCAGGCACCCACCAATCCTCAGGGGCAGCTCAGGGCACCCAGGGACCTGGTGTGGGTATCTCTGGTGCGGGGACTGTCAGTCAGTCAGCAAGTCTGTGTGTCAGTGCAAATGGTGGGACAGGGGCCTGGCGGACCGTGGTCCCCAGCCCTGGGCTGTCAGATGCCAGCCCCATGCCCAGACACACACCAATCTGCCCATAGCCTCTTGGCCCGACCTACCTGCACCTGCTTTGGCCTGGGGCTCTGGCTCTGGTGGCTGGCCACCAGCCCTCAAGGTCAAGTTCAGGGTTGGGGTCATGGCTGCTGGTCAACTGGATGGGCGGGGTCCCAGTGGCCTAGCAACTACAGGAGCACTCTGTGATGTCCTAGCCCCTGGCATTCTGTGCTGGCCAGACTGGCACTGGGCAGCCCAACTGCCCTGCCACTAGGTCAGCCAGCAGCGCCCAGACGCCTGGGCCCTGGCACACAGGGACGGAAGGATAAATAAATAAATAAATAAATAAATATAAAAACTGGGTTAAAAAATACATGGCGTCTTTGCCTTTCTGCATATGGTATGCTGTGAAGATCTTAACAAGGAAAGCATTGTCCTGAGTAGCCCCATTGAAGTAGTGGAATATTTCTTTTTCCTTTTTCTTTTTTTACTTTCAATTTTCTTGATTATTTATTGGAATAAATAGACAGGAATTGAGAGGGAAGGGAGGGATAGAGAGTTTGTGACACAGAGATAGTCACCTGTAGCACTTCTGCACCACTTGTAAAGATTTCCCCCGGCAGGTGGGGACCAGGGTCTTGAAGCCCAGTCCCTCTGCATTGTAACATGTGTGCTTAACTGGGTGTGGCACCACCTGGTACCCTTGATGGGACACTTTTTTTTAGCAATGAAAAGAAATTCTCGTGGCAAGCTAATAAATAAATGAAGAAATAAACAAAAGTGCATTTACATGAACGCTGGAAACACACAGGGACATATACATCTCTGTAACCTGTATTACTTATTCGTTGATTGATTGATTGCCTCAAGGGGTTATTGCCTCAGCTCAGTGCCTGCGCCACGAATAATCCACAGCCCCTGCACTCCTTTTGTTCCCCTTTCGCTGCCCTTGTTGCTTGGTCACTGTGGTGGTTATTGTTGTGGTTGTTGTTGTTGTTTTGACCTTGCATCAGACAGAGAGAAAAGGAGAGAGCAGGGGAAATACAGAGTGGGAGAGAAAGATAGAGCCCCTAAAGACCTGCTTCACCCCCTGTAAAGCGACTCCCCTGCATGTGGGGGTCTGGGCACCAGACCCCAGACCCTTCTACCTGTCCCCTCTTTTCGTGAGCGCCACAAGGCCTTAACCCTCTGACATACCGCCAAACCTCCGGGGATTTACTTTTGAAGGCAATATCAACTGCCTCGTTTTGAATCTCATTATCCTGAGGGTCAGTCCTGGAGACAGTGTCATGACACGACACATGGAGATCTCTGGTATCAGAGAGCACCTGGAACAGCAGCTGGGGCTCTAGTGCCAGGGTAGGAGGAACTCCCCATCCACCGTCCACGGAGTCCACCTGCCTGCATTTTGGTCCTTTTCCCTTCAAAAAAGATCTTTCCCTTTTTTCACTGAGAAACAAGCAGCAGACAGGTTACCCAGGCAGGGGGAAAAAATACATAAAGAGCCTTTTTTTTTTTTTAACCGTAGCGAATGACCATCTTCTGGGAAGTACAGGTTTTGAACCAGAAAACTCTGTCTGTCTGTGTCCTAGTCCACAGAAAGAGTCACTAGCCCATCCAGATCTCACACTCAGATGGGGTGTTTTTGCCAGTCAAAAGTCTGCACAGCGCACTAGGGATTGGGTGGCCTGAGACCCAAATGTTACATTGTAGATGGACTGTTTGCAGTGATTGCTCCCCAGGACATTGGACTTTCTCAACTCCATCCCATACAGCATGAAAAAAAGGTTCTTGACCAACCATAGAGCAAATGGAGTAGGGGCGAGTGGAGCTTGTTGCATGTCTGCGCTGCTCATGCCCAGGTGTCTGTGGGGGGCCGTGGCAGAAGCTGTAAGGGACCTAGGGGCCAGAAGGAGACTGTTTGAGAGCAGGCTGCAGGCAGGGGAGCCCATGAATGTGTGCAGGGCTGAGTGTGTGGGTGTGGTGGCAGGGTGTTAGGGCAGGTCCCCCTGCTGGATGGTGAGATGGCAGCTTGGCTGGCTCTGGGCCCCCTGGGCTAAAGCGCAGAAGCAGGGTGGCAGGAAAGTAGTGCAGGGCGGCACACAGTAGATGTTAGTTGGGGAGCTGGGGGACAGAGGGCAAGGGGAAAGGGGGCATCCTTGAGGAGTGGTCTGGAGTAGAGAGTGGGGGGAGCTGGAGGCATGGAAGGTCCCAGGAACCAGGGATTGACAGGAACAGATTCCTGCACCCACCCACTGGATAGAAGCTGCAGCAGCCAGAGCAGCAGCCCTGGCTTGCCTAGGCCAAGGGCACTGAGTGAGTCCCTCTGAGGATGAGGAAGAGAAGGAGTAGGAGGTGGAGGAGGAGGAGGAGGAGGAGGAGGAGGAATAGGGGCAGGAGGGCAGCTATCAGTAGGCAATGGGATTAATAGAGGCTTCAATTATGGAGGCATGTGTCCAGGCAGGCACCCACCAATCCTCAGGGGCAGCTCAGGGCACCCAGGGACCTGGTGTGGGTATCTCTGGTGCGGGGACTGTCAGTCAGTCAGCAAGACTGTGTGTCGGTGCAAATGGTGGGACAGGGGCCTGGCAGACCTTGGTCCCCAGCCCTGGGCTGTCAGATGCCAGCCCCATGCCCAGACACACACCAATCTGCCCATAGCTCCTTGGCCCGGCCGACCTGCACCTGCTTTGGCCTGGGGCTCTGGCTCTGGTGGCTGGCCACCAGCCCTCAAGGTCAAGTTCAGGGTGGGGGTCATGGCTGCTGGTCAACTGGATGGGCGGGGTCCCCGTGGCCTAGCAACCACAGGAGCCCTCTGTGATGTCCTAGCCCCTGGCATTCTGTGCTGGTCACACTGGCACTGGGCAGCCCAACTGCCCTGCCACTAGGTCAGCCAGCAGCGCCCAGACGCCTGGGCCCTGGCACAGAGGGATGGAAGGATGGGAAGCCAGTGCTGACCGACCAGGGACCTCAGGGCTGGCAGTCAAGAGAAGACAGGTGGAGGTGTGCCCAGAAACCAGGGAGCCCAGGCCAGAGCTGCCTGCATGCCTGCCTGCCTGGCTGGATGACTGTATGCTGCCTTTGTCCAGGTAGGTTTCTCAGGTCCCCTCCACTCCTGTCCTCTCCTGTCCTCTCCTGCCCTCACCATCCTCTCCCCTCTCCTTTCCTCTGCACTTTGCTTCTCTCCTTTGTCTGTCTTCTCTTCCGGGTGCCCTGCTCAACAGCTCCAGCACTTGTGATGGTTCTCCAGTGACAGCTGTTCGCAACCCCTTCCACCCCCTCCCTGCCCCTGAAGTGACCCAACTCACAGGTCTCCGGCTCACCCCACCCACACCCACACCCGCCAACACATTCCCTGGTTCAGCCCCTCTGCCCTATTCAGCCAAACTCGACCCTTTGCAACCTACCTATGCATCCTGGTTTGTCTTCACCATTCAAGGAGAGATCTCCTTTTATACTTAGCTTGGTTGACTGGTGGATGGATGGATGGATGGATGGATGGAGGCATGGATTCATGGATGGATGGATGGATGGATGTATTGATTGATGGGTGGATGGATGGATTCATGGACAGGTCAATGGATTGGTTTTGTAGAGGCAGAGTACCATCTAGGGGTACTTGAGACCGCTGGTGTCAGAGCCAGAGTCTATGTCAAATGTAAAACATTAATTCATCAATAACAAAAATTATTAAGCAAATAAATAAATTAATTAATAAATAAATATAAAAACTGGGTTAAAAATACATGGCGTCTTTGCCTTTCTGCATATGGTATGCTGTGAGGATCTTAACAAGGAAAGCATTGTCCTGAGTAGCCCCATTGAAGTAGTGGAATATTTCCTTTTCCTTTTTCTTTTTTTACTTTCAATTTTCTTGATTATTTATTGGAATAAATAGACAGAAATAGAGAGGGAAGGGAGGGATAGAGAGTTTTTGAAACAGAGAGAGTCACCTGCAGCACTTCTGCACCACTCGTAAAGTTTTCCCCCGGCAGGTGGGACCAGGGTCTTGAGACCCAGTCCCCGTGCATTGTAACATGAGTGCTTAACTGGGTGTGGCACCACCTGGTACCCTTGATGGGACACTTTTTTTTAGTAATGAAAAGAAATTCTCATGGCAAGGTAATAAATAAATGAAGAAATAAACAAAAGTGCATTTACATGAACTCTGGAAACACACAGGGACATATACATCTCTGTAACCTGTATTACTTATTCGTTGATTGATTGATTGCCTCAAGAGGTTATTGCCTCAGCTCAGTGCCTGCGCCACGAATAATCCACAGCCCCTGCACTCCTTTTGTTCCCCTTTCGCTGCCCTTGTTGCTTGGTCACTGTGGTGGTTATTGTTGTGGTTGTTGTTGTTGTTTTGACCTTGCATCAGACAGAGAGAAAAGGAGAGAGCAGGGGAAATACAGAGTGGGAGAGAAAGATAGAGCCCCTAAAGACCTGCTTCACCCCCTGTAAAGCGACTCCCCTGCAGGTGGGGGTCTGGGCGCCAGACCCCAGACCCTTCCACCTGTCCCCTCTATTCGTGAGTGCCACAAGGTCTTAACCCTCTGACATACCGCCAAACCTCCCGGGATTTACTTTTGAAGGCAATATCACCTGCCACGTTTTGAATCTCATTATCCTGAGGGTCAGTCCTGGAGACAGCGTCATGACACGACACACGGAGATCTCTGGTATCAGACAGCACCTGGAACAGCAGCTGGGGCTCTAGTGCCAGGGCAGGAGGAACTCCCCATCCACCGTCCACGGAGTCCACCTGCCTGCATTTTGGTCCTTTTCCCTTCAAAAAAGATCTTTCCCTTTTTTCACTGAGAAACAAGCAGCAGACAGGTTACCCAGGCAGGGGGAAAAAATACATAAAGAGCCTTTTTTTTTTTTTAACCGTAGCGAATGACCATCTTCTGGGAAGTACAGGTTTTGAACCAGAAAACTCTGTCTGTCTGTGTCCTAGTCCACAGAAAGAGTCACTAGCCCATCCAGATCTCACACTCAGATGGGGTGTTTTTGCCAGTCAAAAGTCTGCACAGCGCACTAGGGATTGGGTGGCCTGAGACCCAAATGTTACATTGTAGATGGACTGTTTGCAGTGATTGCTCCCCAGGACATTGGACTTTCTCAACTCCATCCCATACAGCATGAAAAAAAGGTTCTTGACCAACCATAGAGCAAATGGAGTAGGGGCGAGTGGAGCTTGTTGCATGTCTGCGCTGCTCATGCCCAGGTGTCTGTGGGGGGCCGTGGCAGAAGCTGTAAGGGACCTAGGGGCCAGAAGGAGACTGTTTGAGAGCAGGCTGCAGGCAGGGGAGCCCATGAATGTGTGCAGGGCTGAGTGTGTGGGTGTGGTGGCAGGGTGTTAGGGCAGGTCCCCCTGCTGGATGGTGAGATGGCAGCTTGGCTGGCTCTGGGCCCCCTGGGCTAAAGCGCAGAAGCAGGGTGGCAGGAAAGTAGTGCAGGGCGGCACACAGTAGATGTTAGTTGGGGAGCTGGGGGACAGAGGGCAAGGGGAAAGGGGGCATCCTTGAGGAGTGGTCTGGAGTAGAGAGTGGGGGGAGCTGGAGGCATGGAAGGTCCCAGGAACCAGGGATTGACAGGAACAGATTCCTGCACCCACCCACTGGATAGAAGCTGCAGCACCCAGAGCAGCAGCCCTGGCTTGCCTAGGCCAAGGGCACTGAGTGAGTCCCTCTGAGGATGAGGAAGAGAAGGAGTAGGAGGTGGAGGAGGAGGAGGAGGAGGAGGAATAGGGGCAGGAGGGCAGCTATCAGTAGGCAATGGGATTAATAGAGGCTTCAATTATGGAGGCATGTGTCCAGGCAGGCACCCACCAATCCTCAGGGGCAGCTCAGGGCACCCAGGGACCTGGTGTGGGTATCTCTGGTGCGGGGACTGTCAGTCAGTCAGCAAGACTGTGTGTCAGTGCAAATGGTGGGACAGGGGCCTGGCAGACCTTGGTCCCCAGCCCTGGGCTGTCAGATGCCAGCCCCATGCCCAGACACACACCAATCTGCCCATAGCTCCTTGGCCCGGCCGACCTGCACCTGCTTTGGCCTGGGGCTCTGGCTCTGGTGGCTGGCCACCAGCCCTCAAGGTCAAGTTCAGGGTGGGGGTCATGGCTGCTGGTCAACTGGATGGGCGGGGTCCCCGTGGCCTAGCAACCACAGGAGCCCTCTGTGATGTCCTAGCCCCTGGCATTCTGTGCTGGTCACACTGGCACTGGGCAGCCCAACTGCCCTGCCACTAGGTCAGCCAGCAGCGCCCAGACGCCTGGGCCCTGGCACAGAGGGATGGAAGGATGGGAAGCCAGTGCTGACCGACCAGGGACCTCAGGGCTGGCAGTCAAGAGAAGACAGGTGGAGGTGTGCCCAGAAACCAGGGAGCCCAGGCCAGAGCTGCCTGCATGCCTGCCTGCCTGGCTGGATGACTGTATGCTGCCTTTGTCCAGGTAGGTTTCTCAGGTCCCCTCCACTCCTGTCCTCTCCTGTCCTCTCCTGCCCTCACCATCCTCTCCCCTCTCCTTTCCTCTGCACTTTGCTTCTCTCCTTTGTCTGTCTTCTCTTCCGGGTGCCCTGCTCAACAGCTCCAGCACTTGTGATGGTTCTCCAGTGACAGCTGTTCGCAACCCCTTCCACCCCCTCCCTGCCCCTGAAGTGACCCAACTCACAGGTCTCCGGCTCACCCCACCCACACCCACACCCGCCAACACATTCCCTGGTTCAGCCCCTCTGCCCTATTCAGCCAAACTCGCCCCTTTGCAACCTACCTATGCATCCTGGTTTGTCTTCACCATTCAAGGAGAGATCTCCTTTTATACTTAGCTTGGTTGACTGGTGGATGGATGGATGGATGGATGGATGGAGGCATGGATTCATGGATGGATGGATGGATGGATGTATTGATTGATGGGTGGATGGATGGATGCATGGACAGGTCAATGGATTGGTTTTGTAGAGGCAGAGTACCATCTAGGGGTACTTGAGACCGCTGGTGTCAGAGCCAGAGTCTATGTCAAATGTAAAACATTAATTCATCAATAACAAAAATTATTAAGCAAATAAATAAATTAATTAATAAATATAAAAACTGGGTTAAAAATACATGGCGTCTTTGCCTTTCTGCATATGGTATGCTGTGAGGATCTTAACAAGGAAAGCAATGTCCTGAGTATCCCCATTGAAGTAGTGGAATATTTCCTTTTCCTTTTTCTTTTTTTACTTTCAATTTTCTTGATTATTTATTGGAATAAATAGACAGGAATTGAGAGGGAAGGGAGGGATAGAGAGTTTGTGACACAGAGAGAGTCAGCTGCAGCGCTTCTGCACCACTTGTAAAGATTTCCCCCGACAGGTGGGGACCAGGGTCTTGAAGCCCAGTCCCCCTGCATTGTAACATGAGTGCTTAACTGGGTGTGGCACCACCTGGTACCCTTGATGGGACACTTTTTTTAGCAATGAAAGGAAATTCTCGTGGCAAGGTAATAAATAAATGAAGAAATAAACAAAGGTGCATTTACATGAACTCTGGAAACACACAGGGACATATACATCTTTGTAACTTGTATTACTTATTCGTTGATTGATTGATTGCCTCAAGGGGTTATTGCCTCAGCTCAGAGCCTGCGCCACGAATAATCCGCAGCCCCTGCACTCCTTTTGTTCCCCTTTCACTGCCCTTGTTGCTTGGTCACTGTGGTGGTTATTGTTGTGGTTGTTGTTGTTGTTTTGACCTTGCATCAGACAGAGAGAAAAGGAGAGAGCAGAGGAAATACAGAGTGGGAGAGAAAGATAGAGCCCCTAAAGACCTGCTTCACCCCCTGTAAATTGACTCCCCTGCAGGTGGGGGTCTGGGCGCCAGACCCCAGACCCTTCCACCTGTCCCCTCTTTTCGTGAGCGCCACAAGGCCTTAACCCTCTGACATACCGCCAAACCTCCGGGGATTTACTTTTGAAGGCAATATCAACTGCCTCGTTTTGAATCTCATTATCCTGAGGGTCAGTCCTGGAGACAGCGTCATGGCAGGACACACGGAGATCTCTGGTATCAGACAGCACCTGGAACAGCAGCTGGGGCTCTAGTGCCAGGGCAGGAGCAACTCCCCATCCACCGTCCACGGAGTCCACCTGCCTGCATTTTGGTCCTTTTCCCTTCAAAAAAGATCTTTCCCTTTTTTCACTGAGAAACAAGCAGCAGACAGGTTACCCAGGCAGGGGGAAAAAATACATAAAAAGCCTATTTTTTTTTTAACCGTATCAAATGACCATCTTCTGGGAAGTACAGGTTTTGACCCAGAAACCTCTGTCTGTCTGTGTCCTAGTCCACAGAAAGAGTCACTAGCCCATCCAGATCTCACACTCAGATGGGGTGTTTTTGCCAGTCAAAAGTCTGCACAGCGCACTAGGGATTGGGCGACCTGAGACCCAAATGTAAGTTGTAGATGGACTGTTTGCAGTGATTGCTCCCCAGGACATTGGACTTTCTCAACTCCCTCCCCTACAGCATGTAAAAAAGGTTCTTGACCAACCATTGAGCAAATGGAGTAGGGGCGAGTGGAGCTTGTTGGATGTCTGCGCTGCTCATGCCCAGGTTTCTGTGGGGGGCCGTGGCAGAGGCTGTAAGGGACCTAGGGGCCAGAAGGAGACTGTTTGAGAGCAGGCTGCAGGCAGGGGAGCCCGTGAGTGTGTGCAGGGCTGTGTGTGTGGGTGTGGTGGCAGGGGGTTAGGGCAGGTCCCCCTGCTGGATGGTCAGATGGCAGCTGGGCTGGCTCTGGGCCCCCTGGGCTAAAGCGCAGAAGCAGGGTGGCAGGAAAGTAGTGCAGGGAGGCACACAGTAGATGTTAGTTGGGGAGCTGGGGGACAGAGGGCAAGGGAAAAGGGGGCATCCTTGAGCAGGGGTCTGGAGTAGAGAGTGGGGGGAGCTGGAGGCATGGAAGGTCCCAGGAACCAGGGATTGACAGGAACATTCCTGCACCCACCCACTGGATAGAAGCTGCAGCAGCCAGAGCAGCATCCCTGGCTTGCCTAGGCCAAGGGCACTGAGTGAGTCCCTCTGAGGATGAGGAAGAGAAGGAATAGGAGGTGAAGGAGGAGGAGGAGGTTGAGGAGGAGGAGTAGGGGCAGGAGGGCCGCTATCAGTAGGCAATGGGATTAATAGAGGCCTCAATTATGGAGGCATGTGTCCAGGCAGGCACCCACCAATCCTCAGGGGCAGCTCAGGGCACGCAGTGACCTGGTGTGGGTATTTCTGGGGCGGGGACTGTCAGTCAGTCTGCAAGACTGTGTGTCAGTGCAAATGGTGGGACAGGGGCCTGGCAGACCTTGGTCCCCAGCCCTGGGCTGTCAGATGCCAGCCCCATGCCCAGACACACACCAATCTGCCCATAGACCCTTGGACCAGCCGAACTGCACCTGCTTTGGTCTGGGGCTCTGGCTCTGGTGGCTGGCTATCAGCCCTCAAGGTCAAGTTCCGGGTGGGGGTCATGGCTGCTGGTCAACTGGATGGGCGGGGTCCCCATGGCCTAGCAACCACAGGAGCCCTCTGTGATGTCCTAGCCCCTGGCATTCTGTGCTGGCCACACTGGCACTGGGCAGCCCAACTGCCCTGCCACTAGGTCAGCCAGCAGCGCCCAATGCCTGGGCCCTGGCACAGAGGGATGGAAGGATGGGAAGCCAGTGCTGATCGACGAGGGACCTCAGGGCTGGCAGTCAAGAGAAGACAGGTGGAGGTGTGCCTGTGATCCAGGGAGCCCAGGCCAGAGCTGCCTGCATGCCTGCCTGCCTGGCTGGATGTCTGTATGCTGCCTCTGTCCAGGTAGGTTTCTCAGGTCCCCTCCACTCCTGTCCTCTCCTGTCCTCTCCTGCCCTCACCATCCTCTCCCCTCTCCTCTCCTCTGCACTTTGCTTCTATCCTTTGTCTGTCTCCTCTTCCGGGTGCCCTGCTCAACAGCTCCAGCACTTGTGATGGTTCTCCAGTGACAGCTGTTCGAAACCCCTTCCACCCCCTCCCTGCCCCTGAAGTGACCCAACTCACAGGTCTCCGGCTCACCCCACACACACCCACACCCCCCAACAAATTCCCTGGTTCTGCCCCTCTGCCCTATTCAGCCGAACTCGCCCCTTTGCAACCTACCTATGCATCCTGGTTTGTCTTCACCATTCAAGGAGAGATCTTCTTTTATACATAGCTTGGTTGACTGGTGGATGGATGGATGGATGGATGGATGTATAGATTGATGGGTGGATGGATGGATGCATGGACAGGCCAATGGATTGGCTTTGTAGAGGCAGAGTACCATCTAGGGGTACTTGAGACCGCTGGTGTCAGAGCCAGAGTCTATGTCAAATGTAAAACATTGATTCATCAACAACAAAAATTATTAAGCAAATAAATAAATAAATAAATAAATATAAAAACTGGGTTAAAAAATACATGGCGTCTTTGCCTTTCTGCATATGGTATGCTGTGAGGATCTTAACAAGGAAAGCATTGTCCTGAGTAGCCCCATTGAAGTAGTGGAATATTTCCTTTTCCTTCTTCTTTTTATACTTTCAATTTTCTTGATTATTTATTGGAATAAATAGACAGGAATTGAGAGGGAAGGGAGGGATAGATAGTTTGTGACACAGAGAGAGTCACCTGCAGCGCTTCTGCACCACTTGTAAAGATTTCCCCCGGCAGGTGGGGACCAGGGTCTTGAGACCCAGTCCCCGTGCATTGTAACATGAGTGCTTAACTGGGTGTGGCACCACCTGGTACCCTTGATGGGACACTTTTTTTTAGCAATGAAAAGAAATTCTCATGGCAAGGTAATAAATAAATGAAGAAATAAACAAAAGTGCATTTACATGAACTCTGGAAACACACAGGGACATATACATCTCTGTAACCTGTATTACTTATTCGTTGATTGATTGATTGCCTCAAGAGCTTATTGCCTCAGCTCAGTGCCTGCACCACAAATAACCCACAGCCCCTGCACTCCTTTTGTTCCCATTTCGCTGCCCTTGTTGCTTGGTCACTGTGGTGGTTATTGTTGTGGTTGTTGTTGTTGTTTTGACCTTGCATCAGACAGAGAGAAAAGGAGAGAGCAGGGGAAATACAGAGTGGGAGAGAAAAATAGAGCCCCTAAAGACCTGCTTCACCCCCTGTAAAGCGACTCCCCTGCACGTGGGGGTCTGGGCGCCAGACACCAGACCCTTCCACCTGTCCCCTCTATTCGTGAGTGCCACAAGGTCTTAACCCTCTGACATACCGCCAAACCTCCCGGGATTTACTTTTGAAGGCAATATCACCTGCCTCGTTTTGAATCTCATTATCCTGAGGGTCAGTCCTGGAGACAGCGTCATGACACGACACATGGAGATCTCTGGTATCAGACAGCACCTGGAACAGCAGCTGGGGCTCTAGTGCCAGGGCAGGAGGAACTCCCCATCCACCGTCCACGGAGTCCACCTGCCTGCATTTTGGTCCTTTTCCCTTCAAAAAACATCTTTCCCTTTTTTCACTGAGAAACAAGCAGCAGACAGGTTACCCAGGCAGGGGGAAAAAGAAATAAATAAAAAGCCTTTTTTTTTTTTTAACCGTATCGAATGACCATCTTCTGGGAAGTACAGGTTTTGAACCAGAAAACGCTGTCTGTCTGTGTCCTAGTCCACAGAAAGAGTCACTAGCCCAGCCAGACCTCACACTCAGATGGGGTGTTTTTGCCAGTCAAAAGTCTGCACAGCGCACTAGGGATTGGGAGGCCTGAGACCCAAATGTTACATTGTAGATGGACTGTTTGCAGTGATTGCTCCCCAGGACATTGGACTTTCTCAACTCCATCCCATACAGCATGAAAAAAAGGTTCTTGACCAACCATAGAGCAAATGGAGTAGGGGCGAGTGGAGCTTGTTGTATGTCTGCGCTGCTCATGCCCAGGTGTCTGTGGTGGGCCGTGGCAGAGGCTGTAAGTGGCCTAGGGGGCAGAAGAAGACTGTTTGAGAGCAGGCTGCAGGCAGGGGAGCCCGTGAGTGTGTGAGGGCTGTGTGTGTGCGTGTGGTGGCAGGGGGTTAGGGCAGGTCCCCCTGCTGGATGGTGAGGTGGCAGCTGGGCTGGCTCTGGGCCCCCAGGGCTGAAGCGCAGAAGCAGGGTGCAGGAAAGTAGTGCAGGGAGGCACACAGTAGATGTTAGTTGGGGAGCTGGGGGACAGAGGGCATGGGGAAAGGGGGCATCCTTGAGCAGGTGTCTGGAGTAGAGAGTGGGGGGAGCTGCAGGTATGGAAGGTCCCAGGAACCAGGGATTGACAGGAACAGATTCCTGCACCCACACACTGGATAGAAGCTGCAGCAGCCAGAGCAGCAGCCCTGGCTTGCCTATGCCAAGGGCACTGAGTGAGTCCCGCTGAGGATGAGGAAGAGAAGGAGGAGGAGGTGGAGGAGGAGCAGGAGGAGGAGGAGGAGGAGGAGTAGGGGCAGGAGGGCAGCTATCAGTAGGCAATGGGTTTAATAGAGGCCTCCATTATGGAGGCATGTGTACAGGCAGGCACCCACCAATCCTCAGGGGCAGCTCAGGGCACCCAGTGACCTGGTGTGGGTATCTCTGGGGCAGGGACTGTCAGTCAGTCAGCAAGACTGTGTGTCAGTGCAAATGGTGTTACAGGGGCCTGGCGGACCTTGGTCCCCAGCCCTGGGTATGTCAGATGCCAGCCCCATGTCCAGACACACACCAATCTGACCATAGCCCCTTGGCCCGGCCGACCTGCACCTGCTTTGGCCTGGGGCTCTGGCTCTGGTGGCTGGCCACCACCCCTAAAGGTCAAGTTCAGGGTGGGGGTCATGGCTGCTGGTCAACTGCACGGGCGGGGTCCCCGTGGCCTAGCAACCACAGGAGCCCTCTGTGATGTCCTAGCCCCTGGTATTCTGTGCTGGCCACACTGGCACTGGGCAGCCCAACTGCCCTGCCACTAGGTCAGCCAGAAGCGCCCAGACGCCTGGGCCCTGGCACAGAGGGTCGGAAGGATGGGAAGCCAGTGCTGACCGACCAGGGACCTCAGGGCTGGCAGTCAAGAGAAGACAGGTGGAGGTGTGCCCGGGATCCAGGGAGCCCAGGCCAGAGCTGCCTGCATGCCTGCCTGCCTTGCTGGATGTCTGTATGCTGCCTTTGTCCAGGTAGGTTTCTCAGGTCCGCTCCACTCCTGTCCTCTCCTGCCCTCACCATCCTCTCCCCTCTCCTCTCCTCTGCACTTTGCTTCTCTCCTTTTTTTGTCTTCTCTTCCGGGTGCCCTGCTCAACAGCTCCAGCACTTGTGATGGTTCTCCAGTGACAGCTGTTCGCACCCCCATCCACCCGCTCCTGCCCCTGAAGTGACCCAACTCACAGGTCTCCGGCTCACCACACCCACACCCACACTCCCCAACACATTCCCTGGTTCAGCCACTCTGCTCTATTCAGCCGAAATCGCCCCTTTGCAACCTACCTATGCATCCTAGTTTGTCTTCACCGTTCAAGGAGAGATCTCCTTTTATACTTAGCTTGGTTGACTGGTGGATGGATGGATGGATGGATGGATGCATGGGTGGATGGATGGATGGATGTATAGATTGATGGGTGGATGGATGGATGCATGGACAGGTCAATGGATTGGTTTTGTAGAGGCAGAGTACCATCTAGGGGTACTTGAGACCGCTGGTGCAGAGCCAGAGTCTATGTCTAATGTAAAACATTAATTCATCAATAACAAAAATGAATAAGCACCTAAATAAATAAATAAATATAAAAACAGGGTTAAAAAATACATGGTGTCTTTGCCTTTCTGCATATGGTATGCTGTGAGGATCTTAACAAGGAAAGCATTGTCCTGAGTAGCCCCATTGAAGTAGTGGAATATTTCCTTTTCCTTTTTCTTTTTTTACTTTCAATTTTCTTGATTATTTATTGGAATAAATAGACAGAAATTGACAGGGAAGGGAGGGATAGAGAGTTTTTGAAACAGAGAGAGTCACCTGCAGCACTTCTGCACCACTCGTAAAGTTTTCCCCCGGCAGGTGGGGACCAGGGTCTTGAGACCCAGTCCCCCTGCATTGTAACATGAGTGCTTAACTGGGTGTGGCACCACCTGGTACCCTTGATGGGACACTTTTTTTTAGCAATGAAAAGAAATTCTCATGGCAAGGTAATAAATAAATGAAGAAATAAACAAAAGTGCATTTACATGAACTCTGGAAACACACAGGGACATATACATCTCTGTAACCTGTATTACTTATTCGTTGATTGATTGATTGCCTCAAGGGGTTATTGCCTCAGCTCAGTGCCTGCGCCACGAATAATCCACAGCCCCTGCACTCCTTTTGTTCCCCTTTCGCTGCCCTTGTTGCTTGGTCACTGTGGTGGTTATTATTGTGGTTGTTGTTGTTGCTTTGACCTTGCATCAGACAGAGAGAAAAGGAGAGAGCAGGGGAAATAGAGAGTGGGAGAGAAAGATAGTGCCCCTAAAGACCTGCTTCACACCCTGTAAAGCGACTCCCCTGCAGGTGGGGGTCTGGGCGCCAGACCCCAGACCCTTCCACCTGTCCCCTCTTTTAGTGAGCGCCACAAGGCCTTAAACTCTGACATACCAACAAACCTCCCGGGATTTACTTTTGAAGGCAATATCACCTGCCTCGTTTTGAATCTCATTATCCTGAGGGTCAGTCCTGGAGACAGCGTCATGACACGTCACACGGAGATCTCTGGTATCAGACAGCACCTGGAACAGCAGCTGGGGCTCTAGTGCCAGGGTAGGAGCAAGTCCCCATCCACCGTCCACGGAGTCCACATGCCTGCATTTTGGTCCTTTTCCCTTCAAAAAAGATCTTTCCCTTTTTTCCCTGAGAAACAAGCAGCAGACAGGTTACCCAGGCAGGGGGAAAAAATAAATAAAAAGCCTTGTTTTTTTTTTTTTTTTTTTTTTTTAACCGTAGCGAATGACCATCTTCTGGGAAGTACAGGTTTTGAACCAGAAAACTCTGTCTGTCTGTGTCCTCGTCCACAGAAAGAGCCACTAGCCCAGCCAGATCTCTCACTCAGATGGGGTGTTTTTGCCAGTCAAAAGTCTGCACAGCGCACTAGGTATTGGGTGGTCTGAGACCCAAATGTTACATTGTAGATGGACTGTTTGCAGTGATTGCTCCCCAGGACATTGGACTTTCTCAACTCCCTCCCCTACAGCATGAAAAAAAGGTTCTTGACCAACCATTGAGCAAATGGAGTAGGGGCGAGTGGAGCTTGTTGCATGTCTGCACTGCTCATGCCCAGCTGTCTGTGGGGGGCCGTGGCAGAGGCTGTAAGGGGCCTAGGGGGCAGAAGGAGACTGTTTGAGACCAGGCTGCAGGCAGGGGAGCCCATGAGTGTGTGTAGGGCTGTGTGTGTGGGTGTGGTGGCAGCGGGTTAGGGAGGGTCCCCCTGCTGGATGGTCAGATGGCAGCTGGGCTGGCTCTGGGCCCCCAGGGCTGAAGCGCAGAAGCAGGGTGCAGGAAAGTAGTGCAGGGAGGCACACAGTAGATGTTAGTTGGGGAGCTGGGGGACAGAGGGCAAGGGGAAAGGGGGCATCCTTGAGCAGGTGTCTGGAGTAGAGAGTGGGGGGAGCTGGAGGCATGGAAGGTCCCAGGAACCAGGGATTGACAGGAACAGATTCCTGCACCCACACACTGGATAGAAGCTGCAGCACCCAGAGCAGCAGCCCTGGCTTGCCTAGGCCAAGGGCACTGAGTGAGTCCCCCTGAGGATGAGGAAGAGAAGGAGGAGGAGGTGGAGGAGGAGCAGGAGGAGGAGTAGGAGGAGGAGGATGGGCAGTAGGGCAGCTATCAGTAGGCAATGGGTTTAATAGAGGCCTCCATTATGGAGGCATGTGTCAAGGCAGGCACCCACCAATCCTCAGGGGCAGCTCAGGGCACCCAGTGTCCTGGTGTGGGTATCTCTGGGGCGGGGACTGTCAGTCAGTCAGCAAGACTGTGTGTCAGTGCAAATGGTGGGATAGAGGCCTGGCGGACCTTGGTCCCCAGCCCTGGGTATGTCAGATGCCAGCCCCATGCCCAGACACACACCAATCTGACCATAGCCCATTGGCCCGGCCAACCTGCACCTGCTTTGGCCTGTGGCTCTGGCTCTGGTGGCTGGCCACCAGCCCTCAAGGTCAAGTTCAGGGTGGGGGTCATGGCTGCTGGTCAACTGGATGGGCGGGGTCCCCGTGTCCTAGCAACCACAGGAGCCCTCTGTGATGTCCTAGCCCCTGGCATTCTGTGCTGGCCACACTGGCACTGGGCAGCCCAACTGCCCTGCCACTAGGTCAGCCAGCAGCGCCCAGACGCCTGGGCCCTGGCACAGAGGGACGGAAGGATGGGAAGCCAGTGCTGACCGACCAGGGACCTCAGGGCTGGCAGTCAAGAGAAGACAGGTGGAGGTGTGCCCGGGATCCAGGGAGCCCAGGCCAGAGCTGCCTGCATGCCTGCCTGCCTTGCTGGATGTCTGTATGCTGCCTTTGTTCAGGTAGGTTTCTCAGGTCCCCTCCACTCCTGTCCTCTCCTGTCTTCTCCTGTCCTCTCCTGCCCTCACCATCCTCTCCACTCTCCTCTCCTCTGCACTTTGCTTCTCTCCTTTGACTGTCTTCTATTGCGGGTGCCCTGCTCAACAGCTCCAGCACTTGTGATGGTTCTCCAGTGACAGCTGTTCGCAACCCCTTCCACCCCCTTCCTGCCCCTGAGGTGACCCAACTCACAGGTCTCCGGCTCACCCCACCCACACCCACACCCCCCAACACATTCCCTGGTTCAGCCCCTCTGCCCTATTCAGCCGAACTCGCCCCTTTGCAACCTACCTATACATCCTGGTTTGTCTTCACCATTCAAGGAGAGATCTCCTTTTGTACTTAGCTTGGTTGCCTGGTTGATGGATGGATGGATGGATGGATGGATGGATGCATGGATGCATGGATGCATGGATGCATGGATGGATGGATGGATGGATGGATGGATGGATGGATGGATGTATAGATTGATGGGTGGATGGATGGATGCATGGAAAGCTCAATGGATTGGTTTTGTAGAGGCAGAGTACCATCTAGGGGTACTTGAGACCGCTGGTGTCAGAGCCAGAGTCTATGTCAAATGTAAAACATTAATTCATCAATAACAAAAATGAATAAGCACCTAAATAAATAAATAAATAAATATAAAAACTGGGTTAAAAAATACATGGTGTCTTTGCCTTTCTGCATATGGTATGGTATGATGTGAGCATCTTAACAAGGAAAGCATTGTCCTGAGTAGCCCCTTTGAAGTAGTGGAATATTTCCTTTTCCTTTTTCTTTTTTTACTTTCAATTTTCTCGATTATTTACTGGAATAAATAGACAGGAATTGAGAGGGAAGGGAGGGATAGAGAGTTTGTGACACAGAGAGAGTCACCTGCAGCGCTTCTGCACCACTTGTAAAGATTTCCCCAGGCAGGTGGGGACCAGGGTCTTGAAGCCCAGTCCCCCTGCATTGTAACATGAGTGCTTAACTGGGTGTGGCACCACCTGGTACCCTTGATGGGACACTTTTTTTTTTAGCAATGAAAAGAAATTCTCGTGGCAAGGTAATAAATAAATGAAGAAATAAACAAAAGTGCATTTACATTAACTCTGGAAACACACAGGGACATATACATCTCTGTTACCTGTATTACTTATTCGTTGATTGATTGATTGATTGATTGATTGATTGCCTCAAGGGGTTATTGCCTCAGCTCAGTGCCTGCGCCACGAATAATCCACAGCCCCTGCACTCCTTTTGTTCCCCTTTCGCTGCCCTTGTTGCTTGGTGACTGTGGTGGTTATTGTTGTGGTTGTCGTTGTTGTTTTGACCTTGCATCAGACAGAGAGAAAAGGAGAGAGCAGGGGAAATACAGAGTGGGAGAGAAAGATAGAGCCCCTAAAGACCTGCTTCACACCCTGTAAAGCGACTCCTCTGCAGGTGGGGGTCTGGGCGCCAGACCCCAGACCCTTCCACCTGTCCCCTCTTTTCCTGAGCGCCACAAGGCCTTAACCCTCTGACATACCGCCAAACCTCCCTGGATTTACTTTTGAAGGCAATATGACCTGCCTCGTTTTGAATCTCATTATCCTGAGGGTCAGTCCTGGAGACAGTGTCATGACACGACACACGGAGATCTCTGGTATCAGAGAGCACCTGGAACAGCAGCTGGGGCTCTAGTGCCAGGGCAGGAGGAACTCCCCATCCACCGTCCACGGAGTCCACCTGCCTGCATTTTGGTCCTTTTCCCTCCAAAAAAGATCTTTCCCTTTTTTCACTGAGAAACAAGCAGCAGACAGGTTACCCAGGCAGGGGGGGAAAAAAAATAAATAAAAAGCCTTTTTCTTTTTTTTTTTTTTTTTTTTTTTTTTTTAACCGTAGCGAAGGACCATCTTCTGGGAAGTACAGGTTTTGAACCTGAAAACTCTGTCTGTCTGTGTCCTAGTCCACAGAAAGATCCATTAGCCCAGCCAGATCTCACGCTCAGATGGGGTGTTTTTGCCAGTCAAAAGTCTCCACAGCACACTGGGGATTGGGCGGCCTGAGACCCAAATGTTACACTGTAGATGGACTGTTTGCAGTTCTTGCTCCCCAGGACATTGGACTTTCTCAACTCCCTCCCCTACAGCATGAAAAAAAGGTTCTTGACCAACCATAGAGCAAATGGAGTAAGGGCGAGTGGAGCTTGTTGCATGTCTGTGCTGCTCATGCCCAGGTGTCTGTGGGGGGCCGTGGCAGAGGCTGTAATGGGGCTAGGGGGCAGAAGGAGACTGTTTGAGAGGCAGGCTGCAGGCAGGGGAGCCCGTGAGTGTGTGCAAGGCTGTGTGTGTGGGCGAGGTGGCAGGGGGTTAGGGCAGGTGTGATGGCAGCTGGGCTGGCTCTGGGCCCACAGGGCTGAAGCGCAGAAGCAGGGTGGCAGTAAAGTAGTGCAGGGAGGCACAAGTAGATGTTAGTTGGGGAGCTGGGGGACAGAGGGCAAGGGGAAAGGTGGCATCCTTGAGGAGGGGTCTGGAGTAGAGAGTGGGGGGAGCTGGAGCCATGGAAGGTCCCAGGAACCAGGGATTGACAGGAACAGATTCCTGCACCCACCCACTGGATAGAAGCTGCAGCAGCCAGAGCAGCAGCCCTGGCTTGCCTAGACCAATGGCCCTGAGTGAGTCCCTCTGAGGATGAGGAAGAGAAGGAGGAGGAGGTGGAGGAGGAGGAAGAGGAGGAGGAAGAGGAGGAGGAGGAGGAGGAGGAGGAGGGTCAGCAGGGCAGCTATCAGTAGGCAATGGGATTAATAGAGGCCTCCATTACGGAGGCATGTGTCCAGGGAGGCACACACCAATCCTCAGGGGCAGCTCAGGGCACCCAGGGACCTGGTGTGGGTATCTCTGGGTCGGGGACTGTCAGTCAGTCAGCAAGACTGTGTGTCAGTGCAAATGGTGGGACAGGGGCCTTCCGGACCTTGGTCCCCAGCCCTGGGCTCTAAGATGCCAGCCCCATGCCCAGACACACACCAATCTGCCCAGAGCCCCTTGGTCAGGCCGACCTGCACCTGCTTTGGCCTGGGGCTCTGGCTCTGGTGGCTGGCTACCACACCTCAAGGTCAAGTTCAGGGTGGGGGTCATTGCTGCTGGTCAACTGGTTGGGCGGGGTCCCCGTGGCCTAGCAACCACAGGAGCCCTCTGTGATGTCCTACCCCTGGCATTCTGTGCTGGCCACACTGGCACTGGGCAGCCCAACTGCCCTGCCACTAGGTCAGCCAGCAGCGCCCAGACGCCTGGGCCCTGGCACAGAGGGACGGAAGGATGGGAAGCCAGTGCTGACCGACAAGGGACCTCAGGGCTGGCAGCCAAGAGAAGACAGGTGGAGGTGTGCCTGGGATCCAGGGAGCCCAGGCCAGAGCTGCCTGCATGCCTGCCTGCCCTCCTGGATGTCTGTATGCTGCCTTTGTCCAGGTAGGTTTCTCAGGTCCCCTCCACTCCTGTCCTCTCCTGTTCTCTCCTGCTCTCACCATCCTCTCCCCTCTCCTCTCCTCTTCACTTTGCTTCTCTCCTTTGACTGTCTTCTATTGCGGGTGCCCTGCTCAACAGCTCCAGCACTTGTGATGGTTCTCCAGTGACAGCTGTTCGCAACCCCTTCCACCCCCTTCCTGCCCCTGAGGTGACCCAACTCACAGGTCTCCGGCTCACCCCACCCACACCCACACCCCCCAACACATTCCCTGGTTCAGCCCCTCTGCCCTATTCAGCCGAACTCGCCCCTTTGCAACCTACCTATGCATCCTGGTTTGTCTTCACCATTCAAGGAGAGATCTCCTTTTGTACTTAGCTTGGTTGCCTGGTGGATGGATGGATGGATGGATGGATGGATGGATGCATGGATGCATGGATGCATGGATGCATGGATGGATGGATGGATGGATGGATGGATGTATAGATTGATGGGTGGATGGATGGATGCATGGAAAGCTCAATGGATTGGTTTTGTAGAGGCAGAGTACCATCTAGGGGTACTTGAGACCGCTGGTGATAGAGCCAGAGTCTATGTCAAATGTAAAACATTAATTCATCAATAACAAAAATGAATAAGCACCTAAATAAATAAATAAATAAATATAAAAACTGGGTTAAAAAATACATGGTGTCTTTGCCTTTCTGCATATGGTATGGTATGATGTGAGCATCTTAACAAGGAAAGCATTGTCCTGAGTAGCCCCTTTGAAGTAGTGGAATATTTCCTTTTCCTTTTTCTTTTTTTACTTTCAATTTTCTTGATTATTTACTGGAATAAATAGACAGGAATTGAGAGGGAAGGGAGGGATAGAGAGTTTGTGACACAGAGAGAGTCACCTGCAGCGCTTCTGCACCACTTGTAAAGATTTCCCCAGGCAGGTGGGGACCAGGGTCTTGAAGCCCAGTCCCCCTGCATTGTAACATGAGTGCTTAACTGGGTGTGGCACCACCTGGTACCCTTGATGGGACACTTTTTTTTTTAGCAATGAAAAGAAATTCTCGTGGCAAGGTAATAAATAAATGAAGAAATAAACAAAAGTGCATTTACATTAACTCTGGAAACACACAGGGACATATACATCTCTGTTACCTGTATTACTTATTCGTTGATTGATTGATTGATTGATTGATTGATTGCCTCAAGGGGTTATTGCCTCAGCTCAGTGCCTGCGCCACGAATAATCCACAGCCCCTGCACTCCTTTTGTTCCCCTTTCGCTGCCCTTGTTGCTTGGTGACTGTGGTGGTTATTGTTGTGGTTGTCGTTGTTGTTTTGACCTTGCATCAGACAGAGAGAAAAGGAGAGAGCAGGGGAAATACAGAGTGGGAGAGAAAGATAGAGCCCCTAAAGACCTGCTTCACACCCTGTAAAGCGACTCCTCTGCAGGTAGGGGTCTGGGCGCCAGACCCCAGACCCTTCCACCTGTCCCCTCTTTTCCTGAGCGCCACAAGGCCTTAACCCTCTGACATACCGCCAAACCTCCCTGGATTTACTTTTGAAGGCAATATGACCTGCCTCGTTTTGAATCTCATTATCCTGAGGGTCAGTCCTGGAGACAGTGTCATGACACGACACACGGAGATCTCTGGTATCAGAGAGCACCTGGAACAGCAGCTGGGGCTCTAGTGCCAGGGCAGGAGGAACTCCCCATCCACCGTCCACGGAGTCCACCTGCCTGCATTTTGGTCCTTTTCCCTCCAAAAAAGATCTTTCCCTTTTTTCACTGAGAAACAAGCAGCAGACAGGTTACCCAGGCAGGGGGGGAAAAAAAATAAATAAAAAGCCTTTTTCTTTTTTTTTTTTTTTTTTTTTTTTTTTTTTAACCGTAGCGAAGGACCATCTTCTGGGAAGTACAGGTTTTGAACCTGAAAACTCTGTCTGTCTGTGTCCTAGTCCACAGAAAGATCCATTAGCCCAGCCAGATCTCACGCTCAGATGGGGTGTTTTTGCCAGTCAAAAGTCTCCACAGCACACTGGGGATTGGGCGGCCTGAGACCCAAATGTTACACTGTAGATGGACTGTTTGCAGTTCTTGCTCCCCAGGACATTGGACTTTCTCAACTCCCTCCCCTACAGCATGAAAAAAAGGTTCTTGACCAACCATAGAGCAAATGGAGTAAGGGCGAGTGGAGCTTGTTGCATGTCTGTGCTGCTCATGCCCAGGTGTCTGTGGGGGGCCGTGGCAGAGGCTGTAATGGGGCTAGGGGGCAGAAGGAGACTGTTTGAGAGGCAGGCTGCAGGCAGGGGAGCCCGTGAGTGTGTGCAAGGCTGTGTGTGTGGGCGAGGTGGCAGGGTGTTAGGGCAGGTGTGATGGCAGCTGGGCTGGCTCTGGGCCCACAGGGCTGAAGCGCAGAAGCAGGGTGGCAGTAAAGTAGTGCAGGGAGGCACAAGTAGATGTTAGTTGGGGAGCTGGGGGACAGAGGGCAAGGGGAAAGGTGGCATCCTTGAGGAGGGGTCTGGAGTAGAGAGTGGGGGGAGCTGGAGCCATGGAAGGTCCCAGGAACCAGGGATTGACAGGAACAGATTCCTGCACCCACCCACTGGATAGAAGCTGCAGCAGCCAGAGCAGCAGCCCTGGCTTGCCTAGACCAATGGCCCTGAGTGAGTCCCTCTGAGGATGAGGAAGAGAAGGAGGAGGAGGTGGAGGAGGAGGAAGAGGAGGAGGAAGAGGAGGAGGAGGAGGAGGAGGAGGAGGGTCAGCAGGGCAGCTATCAGTAGGCAATGGGATTAATAGAGGCCTCCATTACGGAGGCATGTGTCCAGGGAGGCACACACCAATCCTCAGGGGCAGCTCAGGGCACCCAGGGACCTGGTGTGGGTATCTCTGGGTCGGGGACTGTCAGTCAGTCAGCAAGACTGTGTGTCAGTGCAAATGGTGGGACAGGGGCCTTCCGGACCTTGGTCCCCAGCCCTGGGCTCTAAGATGCCAGCCCCATGCCCAGACACACACCAATCTGCCCAGAGCCCCTTGGTCAGGCCGACCTGCACCTGCTTTGGCCTGGGGCTCTGGCTCTGGTGGCTGGCTACCACACCTCAAGGTCAAGTTCAGGGTGGGGGTCATTGCTGCTGGTCAACTGGTTGGGCGGGGTCCCCGTGGCCTAGCAACCACAGGAGCCCTCTGTGATGTCCTACCCCTGGCATTCTGTGCTGGCCACACTGGCACTGGGCAGCCCAACTGCCCTGCCACTAGGTCAGCCAGCAGCGCCCAGACGCCTGGGCCCTGGCACAGAGGGACGGAAGGATGGGAAGCCAGTGCTGACCGACAAGGGACCTCAGGGCTGGCAGCCAAGAGAAGACAGGTGGAGGTGTGCCTGGGATCCAGGGAGCCCAGGCCAGAGCTGCCTGCATGCCTGCCTGCCCTCCTGGATGTCTGTATGCTGCCTTTGTCCAGGTAGGTTTCTCAGGTCCCCTCCACTCCTGTCCTCTCCTGTTCTCTCCTGCTCTCACCATCCTCTCCCCTCTCCTCTCCTCTTCACTTTGCTTCTCTCCTTTGACTGTCTTCTATTGCGGGTGCCCTGCTCAACAGCTCCAGCACTTGTGATGGTTCTCCAGTGACAGCTGTTCGCAACCCCTTCCACCCCCTTCCTGCCCCTGAGGTGACCCAACTCACAGGTCTCCGGCTCACCCCACCCACACCCACACCCCCCAACACATTCCCTGGTTCAGCCCCTCTGCCCTATTCAGCCGAACTCGCCCCTTTGCAACCTACCTATGCATCCTGGTTTGTCTTCACCATTCAAGGAGAGATCTCCTTTTGTACTTAGCTTGGTTGCCTGGTGGATGGATGGATGGATGGATGGATGGATGGATGGATGCATGGATGCATGGATGCATGGATGCATGGATGGATGGATGGATGGATGGATGGATGGATGTATAGATTGATGGGTGGATGGATGGATGCATGGAAAGCTCAATGGATTGGTTTTGTAGAGGCAGAGTACCATCTAGGGGTACTTGAGACCGCTGGTGTCAGAGCCAGAGTCTATGTCAAATGTAAAACATTAATTCATCAATAACAAAAATGAATAAGCACCTAAATAAATAAATAAATAAATATAAAAACTGGGTTAAAAAATACATGGTGTCTTTGCCTTTCTGCATATGGTATGGTATGATGTGAGCATCTTAACAAGGAAAGCATTGTCCTGAGTAGCCCCTTTGAAGTAGTGGAATATTTCCTTTTCCTTTTTCTTTTTTTACTTTCAATTTTCTTGATTATTTACTGGAATAAATAGACAGGAATTGAGAGGGAAGGGAGGGATAGAGAGTTTGTGACACAGAGAGAGTCACCTGCAGCGCTTCTGCACCACTTGTAAAGATTTCCCCAGGCAGGTGGGGACCAGGGTCTTGAAGCCCAGTCCCCCTGCATTGTAACATGAGTGCTTAACTGGGTGTGGCACCACCTGGTACCCTTGATGGGACACTTTTTTTTTTAGCAATGAAAAGAAATTCTCGTGGCAAGGTAATAAATAAATGAAGAAATAAACAAAAGTGCATTTACATTAACTCTGGAAACACACAGGGACATATACATCTCTGTTACCTGTATTACTTATTCGTTGATTGATTGATTGATTGATTGATTGATTGCCTCAAGGGGTTATTGCCTCAGCTCAGTGCCTGCGCCACGAATAATCCACAGCCCCTGCACTCCTTTTGTTCCCCTTTCGCTGCCCTTGTTGCTTGGTGACTGTGGTGGTTATTGTTGTGGTTGTCGTTGTTGTTTTGACCTTGCATCAGACAGAGAGAAAAGGAGAGAGCAGGGGAAATACAGAGTGGGAGAGAAAGATAGAGCCCCTAAAGACCTGCTTCACACCCTGTAAAGCGACTCCTCTGCAGGTAGGGGTCTGGGCGCCAGACCCCAGACCCTTCCACCTGTCCCCTCTTTTCCTGAGCGCCACAAGGCCTTAACCCTCTGACATACCGCCAAACCTCCCTGGATTTACTTTTGAAGGCAATATGACCTGCCTCGTTTTGAATCTCATTATCCTGAGGGTCAGTCCTGGAGACAGTGTCATGACACGACACACGGAGATCTCTGGTATCAGAGAGCACCTGGAACAGCAGCTGGGGCTCTAGTGCCAGGGCAGGAGCAACTCCCCATCCACCGTCCACGGAGTCCACCTGCCTGCATTTTGGTCCTTTTCCCTCCAAAAAAGATCTTTCCCTTTTTTCACTGAGAAACAAGCAGCAGACAGGTTACCCAGGCAGGGGGGAAAAAAAAATAAATAAAAAGCCTTTTTCTTTTTTTTTTTTTTTTTTTTTTTTTTTTTAACCGTAGCGAAGGACCATCTTCTGGGAAGTACAGGTTTTGAACCTGAAAACTCTGTCTGTCTGTGTCCTAGTCCACAGAAAGATCCATTAGCCCAGCCAGATCTCACGCTCAGATGGGGTGTTTTTGCCAGTCAAAAGTCTGCACAGCACACTGGGGATTGGGCGGCCTGAGACCCAAATGTTACACTGTAGATGGACTGTTTGCAGTTCTTGCTCCCCAGGACATTGGACTTTCTCAACTCCCTCCCCTACAGCATGAAAAAAAGGTTCTTGACCAACCATAGAGCAAATGGAGTAAGGGCGAGTGGAGCTTGTTGCATGTCTGTGCTGCTCATGCCCAGGTGTCTGTGGGGGGCCGTGGCAGAGGCTGTAATGGGGCTAGGGGGCAGAAGGAGACTGTTTGAGAGGCAGGCTGCAGGCAGGGGAGCCCGTGAGTGTGTGCAAGGCTGTGTGTGTGGGCGAGGTGGCAGGGGGTTAGGGCAGGTGTGATGGCAGCTGGGCTGGCTCTGGGCCCACAGGGCTGAAGCGCAGAAGCAGGGTGGCAGTAAAGTAGTGCAGGGAGGCACAAGTAGATGTTAGTTGGGGAGCTGGGGGACAGAGGGCAAGGGGAAAGGTGGCATCCTTGAGGAGGGGTCTGGAGTAGAGAGTGGGGGGAGCTGGAGCCATGGAAGGTCCCAGGAACCAGGGATTGACAGGAACAGATTCCTGCACCCACCCACTGGATAGAAGCTGCAGCAGCCAGAGCAGCAGCCCTGGCTTGCCTAGACCAATGGCCCTGAGTGAGTCCCTCTGAGGATGAGGAAGAGAAGGAGGAGGAGGTGGAGGAGGAGGAAGAGGAGGAGGAAGAGGAGGAGGAGGAGGAGGAGGAGGAGGAGGAGGAGGAGGGTCAGCAGGGCAGCTATCAGTAGGCAATGGGATTAATAGAGGCCTCCATTACGGAGGCATGTGTCCAGGGAGGCACACACCAATCCTCAGGGGCAGCTCAGGGCACCCAGGGACCTGGTGTGGGTATCTCTGGGTCGGGGACTGTCAGTCAGTCAGCAAGACTGTGTGTCAGTGCAAATGGTGGGACAGGGGCCTTCCGGACCTTGGTCCCCAGCCCTGGGCTCTAAGATGCCAGCCCCATGCCCAGACACACACCAATCTGCCCAGAGCCCCTTGGTCAGGCCGACCTGCACCTGCTTTGGCCTGGGGCTCTGGCTCTGGTGGCTGGCTACCACACCTCAAGGTCAAGTTCAGGGTGGGGGTCATTGCTGCTGGTCAACTGGTTGGGCGGGGTCCCCGTGGCCTAGCAACCACAGGAGCCCTCTGTGATGTCCTACCCCTGGCATTCTGTGCTGGCCACACTGGCACTGGGCAGCCCAACTGCCCTGCCACTAGGTCAGCCAGCAGCGCCCAGACGCCTGGGCCCTGGCACAGAGGGACGGAAGGATGGGAAGCCAGTGCTGACCGACAAGGGACCTCAGGGCTGGCAGCCAAGAGAAGACAGGTGGAGGTGTGCCTGGGATCCAGGGAGCCCAGGCCAGAGCTGCCTGCATGCCTGCCTGCCCTCCTGGATGTCTGTATGCTGCCTTTGTCCAGGTAGGTTTCTCAGGTCCCCTCCACTCCTGTCCTCTCCTGTTCTCTCCTGCTCTCACCATCCTCTCCCCTCTCCTCTCCTCTTCACTTTGCTTCTCTCCTTTGACTGTCTTCTATTGCGGGTGCCCTGCTCAACAGCTCCAGCACTTGTGATGGTTCTCCAGTGACAGCTGTTCGCAACCCCTTCCACCCCCTTCCTGCCCCTGAGGTGACCCAACTCACAGGTCTCCGGCTCACCCCACCCACACCCACACCCCCCAACACATTCCCTGGTTCAGCCCCTCTGCCCTATTCAGCCGAACTCACCCCTTTGCAACCTACCTATGCATCCTGGTTTGTCTTCACCATTCAAGGAGAGATCTCCTTTTGTACTTAGCTTGGTTGCCTGGTGGATGGATGGATGGATGGATGGATGGATGCATGGATGCATGGATGCATGGATGCATGGATGCATGGATGGATGGATGGATGGATGTATAGATTGATGGGTGGATGGATGGATGCATGGAAAGCTCAATGGATTGGTTTTGTAGAGGCAGAGTACCATCTAGGGGTACTTGAGACCGCTGGTGTCAGAGCCAGAGTCTATGTCAAATGTAAAACATTAATTCATCAATAACAAAAATGAATAAGCACCTAAATAAATAAATAAATAAATATAAAAACTGGGTTAAAAAATACATGGTGTCTTTGCCTTTCTGCATATGGTATGGTATGATGTGAGCATCTTAACAAGGAAAGCATTGTCCTGAGTAGCCCCTTTGAAGTAGTGGAATATTTCCTTTTCCTTTTTCTTTTTTTACTTTCAATTTTCTTGATTATTTACTGGAATAAATAGACAGGAATTGAGAGGGAAGGGAGGGATAGAGAGTTTGTGACACAGAGAGAGTCACCTGCAGCGCTTCTGCACCACTTGTAAAGATTTCCCCAGGCAGGTGGGGACCAGGGTCTTGAAGCCCAGTCCCCCTGCATTGTAACATGAGTGCTTAACTGGGTGTGGCACCACCTGGTACCCTTGATGGGACACTTTTTTTTTTAGCAATGAAAAGAAATTCTCGTGGCAAGGTAATAAATAAATGAAGAAATAAACAAAAGTGCATTTACATTAACTCTGGAAACACACAGGGACATATACATCTCTGTTACCTGTATTACTTATTCGTTGATTGATTGATTGATTGATTGATTGATTGCCTCAAGGGGTTATTGCCTCAGCTCAGTGCCTGCGCCACGAATAATCCACAGCCCCTGCACTCCTTTTGTTCCCCTTTCGCTGCCCTTGTTGCTTGGTGACTGTGGTGGTTATTGTTGTGGTTGTCGTTGTTGTTTTGACCTTGCATCAGACAGAGAGAAAAGGAGAGAGCAGGGGAAATACAGAGTGGGAGAGAAAGATAGAGCCCCTAAAGACCTGCTTCACACCCTGTAAAGCGACTCCTCTGCAGGTGGGGGTCTGGGCGCCAGACCCCAGACCCTTCCACCTGTCCCCTCTTTTCGTGAGCGCCACAAGGCCTTAACCCTCTGACATACCGCCAAACCTCCCTGGATTTACTTTTGAAGGCAATATGACCTGCCTCGTTTTGAATCTCATTATCCTGAGGGTCAGTCCTGGAGACAGTGTCATGACACGACACACGGAGATCTCTGGTATCAGAGAGCACCTGGAACAGCAGCTGGGGCTCTAGTGCCAGGGCAGGAGCAACTCCCCATCCACCGTCCACGGAGTCCACCTGCCTGCATTTTCGTCCTTTTCCCTCCAAAAAAGATCTTTCCCTTTTTTCACTGAGAAACAAGCAGCAGACAGGTTACCCAGGCAGGGGGGAAAAAAAATAAATAAAAAGCCTTTTTCTTTTTTTTTTTTTTTTTTTTTTTTTTTAACCGTAGCGAAGGACCATCTTCTGGGAAGTACAGGTTTTGAACCTGAAAACTCTGTCTGTCTGTGCCCTAGTCCACAGAAAGATCCATTAGCCCAGCCAGATCTCACGCTCAGATGGGGTGTTTTTGCCAGTCAAAAGTCTGCACAGCACACTGGGGATTGGGCGGCCTGAGACCCAAATGTTACACTGTAGATGGACTGTTTGCAGTTCTTGCTCCCCAGGACATTGGACTTTCTCAACTCCCTCCCCTACAGCATGAAAAAAAGGTTCTTGACCAACCATAGAGCAAATGGAGTAAGGGCGAGTGGAGCTTGTTGCATGTCTGTGCTGCTCATGCCCAGGTGTCTGTGGGGGGCCGTGGCAGAGGCTGTAATGGGGCTAGGGGGCAGAAGGAGACTGTTTGAGAGGCAGGCTGCAGGCAGGGGAGCCCGTGAGTGTGTGCAAGGCTGTGTGTGTGGGCGAGGTGGCAGGGGGTTAGGGCAGGTGTGATGGCAGCTGGGCTGGCTCTGGGCCCACAGGGCTGAAGCGCAGAAGCAGGGTGGCAGTAAAGTAGTGCAGGGAGGCACAAGTAGATGTTAGTTGGGGAGCTGGGGGACAGAGGGCAAGGGGAAAGGTGGCATCCTTGAGGAGGGGTCTGGAGTAGAGAGTGGGGGGAGCTGGAGCCATGGAAGGTCCCAGGAACCAGGGATTGACAGGAACAGATTCCTGCACCCACCCACTGGATAGAAGCTGCAGCAGCCAGAGCAGCAGCCCTGGCTTGCCTAGACCAATGGCCCTGAGTGAGTCCCTCTGAGGATGAGGAAGAGAAGGAGGAGGAGGTGGAGGAGGAGGAAGAGGAGGAGGAAGAGGAGGAGGAGGAGGAGGAGGAGGAGGAGGAGGAGGAGGGTCAGCAGGGCAGCTATCAGTAGGCAATGGGATTAATAGAGGCCTCCATTACGGAGGCATGTGTCCAGGGAGGCACACACCAATCCTCAGGGGCAGCTCAGGGCACCCAGGGACCTGGTGTGGGTATCTCTGGGTCGGGGACTGTCAGTCAGTCAGCAAGACTGTGTGTCAGTGCAAATGGTGGGACAGGGGCCTTCCGGACCTTGGTCCCCAGCCCTGGGCTCTAAGATGCCAGCCCCATGCCCAGACACACACCAATCTGCCCAGAGCCCCTTGGTCAGGCCGACCTGCACCTGCTTTGGCCTGGGGCTCTGGCTCTGGTGGCTGGCTACCACACCTCAAGGTCAAGTTCAGGGTGGGGGTCATTGCTGCTGGTCAACTGGTTGGGCGGGGTCCCCGTGGCCTAGCAACCACAGGAGCCCTCTGTGATGTCCTACCCCTGGCATTCTGTGCTGGCCACACTGGCACTGGGCAGCCCAACTGCCCTGCCACTAGGTCAGCCAGCAGCGCCCAGACGCCTGGGCCCTGGCACAGAGGGACGGAAGGATGGGAAGCCAGTGCTGACCGACAAGGGACCTCAGGGCTGGCAGCCAAGAGAAGACAGGTGGAGGTGTGCCTGGGATCCAGGGAGCCCAGGCCAGAGCTGCCTGCATGCCTGCCTGCCCTCCTGGATGTCTGTATGCTGCCTTTGTCCAGGTAGGTTTCTCAGGTCCCCTCCACTCCTGTCCTCTCCTGTTCTCTCCTGCTCTCACCATCCTCTCCCCTCTCCTCTCCTCTTCACTTTGCTTCTCTCCTTTGACTGTCTTCTATTGCGGGTGCCCTGCTCAACAGCTCCAGCACTTGTGATGGTTCTCCAGTGACAGCTGTTCGCAACCCCTTCCACCCCCTTCCTGCCCCTGAGGTGACCCAACTCACAGGTCTCCGGCTCACCCCACCCACACCCACACCCCCCAACACATTCCCTGGTTCAGCCCCTCTGCCCTATTCAGCCGAACTCGCCCCTTTGCAACCTACCTATACATCCTGGTTTGTCTTCACCATTCAAGGAGAGATCTCCTTTTGTACTTAGCTTGGTTGCCTGGTGGATGGATGGATGGATGGATGGATGGATGGATGGATGGATGCATGGATGCATGGATGCATGGATGCATGGATGCATGGATGGATGGATGGATGGATGTATAGATTGATGGGTGGATGGATGGATGCATGGAAAGCTCAATGGATTGGTTTTGTAGAGGCAGAGTACCATCTAGGGGTACTTGAGACCGCTGGTGTCAGAGCCAGAGTCTATGTCAAATGTAAAACATTAATTCATCAATAACAAAAATGAATAAGCACCTAAATAAATAAATAAATAAATATAAAAACTGGGTTAAAAAATACATGGTGTCTTTGCCTTTCTGCATATGGTATGGTATGATGTGAGCATCTTAACAAGGAAAGCATTGTCCTGAGTAGCCCCTTTGAAGTAGTGGAATATTTCCTTTTCCTTTTTCTTTTTTTACTTTCAATTTTCTCGATTATTTACTGGAATAAATAGACAGGAATTGAGAGGGAAGGGAGGGATAGAGAGTTTGTGACACAGAGAGAGTCACCTGCAGCGCTTCTGCACCACTTGTAAAGATTTCCCCGGCAGGTGGGGACCAGGGTCTTGAAGCCCAGTCCCCCTGCATTGTAACATGAGTGCTTAACTGGGTGTGGCACCACCTGGTACCCTTGATGGGACACTTTTTTTTTTAGCAATGAAAAGAAATTCTCGTGGCAAGGTAATAAATAAATGAAGAAATAAACAAAAGTGCATTTACATTAACTCTGGAAACACACAGGGACATATACATCTCTGTTACCTGTATTACTTATTCGTTGATTGATTGATTGATTGATTGATTGATTGCCTCAAGGGGTTATTGCCTCAGCTCAGTGCCTGCGCCACGAATAATCCACAGCCCCTGCACTCCTTTTGTTCCCCTTTCGCTGCCCTTGTTGCTTGGTGACTGTGGTGGTTATTGTTGTGGTTGTCGTTGTTGTTTTGACCTTGCATCAGACAGAGAGAAAAGGAGAGAGCAGGGGAAATACAGAGTGGGAGAGAAAGATAGAGCCCCTAAAGACCTGCTTCACACCCTGTAAAGCGACTCCTCTGCAGGTGGGGGTCTGGGCGCCAGACCCCAGACCCTTCCACCTGTCCCCTCTTTTCGTGAGCGCCACAAGGCCTTAACCCTCTGACATACCGCCAAACCTCCCTGGATTTACTTTTGAAGGCAATATGACCTGCCTCGTTTTGAATCTCATTATCCTGAGGGTCAGTCCTGGAGACAGTGTCATGACACGACACACGGAGATCTCTGGTATCAGAGAGCACCTGGAACAGCAGCTGGGGCTCTAGTGCCAGGGCAGGAGCAACTCCCCATCCACTGCCCACGGAGTCCACCTGCCTGCATTTTCGTCCTTTTCCCTCCAAAAAAGATCTTTCCTTTTTTCACTGAGAAACAAGCAGCAGACCGGTTACCCAGGCAGGGGGGAAAAAAAATAAATAAAAAGCCTTTTTTTTTTTTTTAACCATAGAGAAGGACCATCTTCTGGGAAGTACAGGTTTTGAACCTGAAAACTCTGTCTGTCTGTGTCCTAGTCTACAGAAAGAGCCATTAGCCCAGCCAGATCTCACGCTCAGATGGGGTGTTTTTGGCAGTCAAAAGTCTGCACCGCGCACTGGGGATTGGGCGGCCTGAGACCCAAATGTTACATTGTTGATGGACTGTTTGCAGTTCTTGCTCCCCAGGACATTGGACTTTCTCAACTCCCTCCCCTACAGCATGACAAAAATGTTCTTGACCAACCATAGAGCAAATGGAGTAACGCGAGTGGAGCTTGTTGCATGTCTGTGCTGCTCATGCCCAGGTGTCTGTGGGGGGCCGTGGCAGAGGCTGTAATGGGCCTATGGGGCAGAAGGAGACTGTTTGAGAGGCAGGCTGCAGGCAGGGGAGCCCGTGAGTGAGTGCAAGGCTGTGTGTGTGGGCGAGGTGGCAGGGGGTTAGGGCAGGTGAGATGGCAGCTGGGCTGGCTCTGGGCCCACAGGGCTGAAGCGCAGAAGCAGGGTGGCAGTAAAGTAGTGCAGGGAGGCACACAGTAGATGTTAGTTGGGGAGCTGGGGGACAGAGGGCAAGGGGAAAGGTGGCATCCTTGAGGAGGGGTCTGGAGTAGAGAGTGGGGGGAGCTGGAGGCATGGAAGGTCCCAGGAACCAGGGATTGACAGGAACAGATTCCTGCACCCACCCACTGGATAGAAGCTGCAGCAGCCAGAGCAGCAGCCCTGTCTTGCCTAGACCAAGGGCCCTGAGTGAGTCCCTCTGAGGATGAGGAAGAGAAGGAGGAGGAGGTGGAGGAGGAGGAAGAGGAGGAGGAAGAGGAGGAGGAGGAGGAGGAGGAGGAGGAGGGTCAGCAGGGCAGCTATCAGTAGGCAATGGGATTAATAGAGGCCTCCATTACGGAGGCATGTGTCCAGGCAGGCACCCCCCAATCCTCAGGGGCAGCTCAGGGCACCCAGGGATCTGGTGTGGGTATCTCTGGGGCGGGGACTGTCAGTCAGTCAGCAAGTCTGTATGTCAGTGCAAATGGTGGGACAGGGGCCTGCCGGACCTTGGTCCCCAGCCCTGGGCTCTCACATGCCAGCCTCATGCCCAGACACACACCAATCTGCCCAGAGCCCCTTGGTCAGGCTGACCTGCACCTGCTTTGGCCTGGGGCTCTGGCTCTGGTGGCTGGCTACCACCCCTCAAGGTCAAGTTCAGGGTGGGGGTCATGGCTGCTGGTCAACTGGTTGGGCGGGGTCTCCGTGGCCTAGCAACCACAGGAGCCCTCTGTGATGTCCTAGCCCCTGGCATTCTGTGCTGGCCACACTGGCACTGGGCAGCCCAACTGCCCTGCCACTAGGTTAGTCAGCAGCGCCCAGACGCCTGGGCCCTGGCACAGAGGGACGGAAGGATGGGAAGCCAGTGCTGACCGACAAGGGACCTCAGGGCTGGCAGCCAAGAGAAGACAGGTGGAGGTGTGCCCGGGATCCAGGGAGCCCAGGCCAGAGCTGCCTGCATGCCTGCCTGCCCTCCTGGATGTCTGTATGCTGCCTTTGTCCAGGTAGGTTTCTCAGGTCCCCTCCACTCCTGTCCTCTCCTGTCCTCTCCTGTCCTCTCCTGCCCTCACCATCCTCTCCCCTCTCCTCTCCTCTGCACTTTGCTTCTCTCCTTTGATTGTCTTCTATTGCGGGTGCCCTGCTCAACAGCTCCAGCACTTGTGATGGTTCTCCAGTGACAGCTGTTCGCAACCCCTTCCACCCCCTTCCTGCCCCTGAGGTGACCCAACTCACAGGTCTCCGGCTCACCCCACCCACACCCACACCCCCCAACACATTCCCTGGTTCAGCCCCTCTGCCCTATTCAGCCGAACTCGCCCCTTTGCAACCTACCTATACATCCTGGTTTGTCTTCACCATTCAAGGAGAGATCTCCTTTTGTACTTAGCTTGGTTGCCTGGTGGATGGATGGATGGATGGATGGATGGATGGATGGATGCATGGATGCATGGATGCATGGATGCATGGATGGATGGATGGATGGATGGATGGATGTATAGATTGATGGGTGGATGGATGGATGCATGGAAAGCTCAATGGATTGGTTTTGTAGAGGCAGAGTACCATCTAGGGGTACTTGAGACCGCTGGTGTCAGAGCCAGAGTCAACGTCAAATGTAAAACATTAATTCATCAATAACAAAAATGATTAAGCACCTAAATAAATAAATAAATAAATATAAAAACTGGGTTAAAAAATACATGGTGTCTTTGCCTTTCTGCATATGGTATGGTATGATGTGAGCATCTTAACAAGGAAAGCATTGTCCTGAGTAGCCCCTTTGAAGTAGTGGAATATTTCCTTTTCCTTTTTCTTTTTTTACTTTCAATTTTCTTGATTATTTACTGGAATAAATAGACAGGAATTGAGAGGGAAGGGAGGGATAGAGAGTTTGTGACACAGAGAGAGTCACCTGCAGCGCTTCTGCACCACTTGTAAAGATTTCCCCCGGCAGGTGGGGACCAGGGTCTTGAAGCCCAGTCCCCCTGCATTGTAACATGAGTGCTTAACTGGGTGTGGCACCACCTGGTACCCTTGATGGGACACTTTTTTTTTTAGCAATGAAAAGAAATTCTCGTGGCAAGGTAATAAATAAATGAAGAAATAAACAAAAGTGCATTTACATTAACTCTGGAAACACACAGGGACATATACATCTCTGTTACCTGTATTACTTATTCGTTGATTGATTGATTGATTGATAGATTGCCTCAAGGGGTTATTGCCTCAGCTCAGTGCCTGTGCCACGAATAATCCACAGCCCCTGCACTCCTTTTGTTCCCCTTTCGCTGCCCTTGTTGCTTGGTGACTGTGGTGGTTATTGTTGTGGTTGTCGTTGTTGTTTTGACCTTGCATCAGACAGAGAGAAAAGGAGAGAGCAGGGGAAATACAGAGTGGGAGAGAAAGATAGAGCCCCTAAAGACCTGCTTCACACCCTGTAAAGCGACTCCTCTGCAGGTGGGGGTCTGGGCGCCAGACCCCAGACCCTTCCACCTGTCCCCTCTTTTTGTGAGCGCCACAAGGCCTTAACCCTCTGACATACCGCCAAACCTCCCTGGATTTACTTTTGAAGGCAATATGACCTGCCTCGTTTTGAATCTCATTATCCTGAGGGTCAGTCCTGGAGACAGTGTCATGACACGACACACGGAGATCTCTAGTATCAGAGAGCACCTGGAACAGCAGCTGGGGCTCTAGTGCCAGGGCAGGAGCAACTCCCCATCCACTGCCCACGGAGTCCACCTGCCTGCATTTTCGTCCTTTTCGCTCCAAAAAAGATCTTTCCTTTTTTCACTGAGAAACAAGCAGCAGACAGGTTACCCAGGCAGGGGGGAAAAAAATAAATAAAAAGCCTTTTTTTTTTTTTTTTTAACCATAGAGAAGGACCATCTTCTGGGAAGTACAGGTTTTGAACCTGAAAACTCTGTCTGTCTGTGTCCTAGTCTACAGAAAGAGCCATTAGCCCAGCCAGATCTCACGCTCAGATGGGGTGTTTTTGGCAGTCAAAAGTCTGCACCGCGCACTGGGGATTGGGCGGCCTGAGACCCAAATGTTACATTGTTGATGGACTGTTTGCAGTTCTTGCTCCCCAGGACATTGGACTTTCTCAACTCCCTCCCCTACAGCATGACAAAAAGGTTCTTGACCAACCATAGAGCAAATGGAGTAACGCGAGTGGAGCTTGTTGCATGTATGCGCTGCTCATGCCCAGGTGTCTGTGGGGGGCCGTGGCAGAGGCTGTAATGGGGCTAGGGGGCAGAAGGAGACTGTTTGAGAGGCAGGCTGCAGGCAGGGGAGCCCGTGAGTGAGTGCAAGGCTGTGTGTGTGGGCGAGGTGGCAGGGGGTTAGGGCAGGTGAGATGGCAGCTGGGCTGGCTCTGGGCCCACAGAGCTGAAGCGCAGAAGCAGGGTGGCAGTAAAGTAGTGCAGGGAGGCACACAGTAGATGTTACTTGGGGAGCTGGGGGACAGAGGGCAAGGGGAAAGGTGGCATCCTTGAGGAGGGGTCTGGAGTAGAGAGTGGGGGGAGCTGGAGGCATGGAAGGTCCCAGGAACCAGGGATTGACAGGAACAGATTCCTGCACCCACCTACTGGATAGAAGCTGCAGCAGCCAGAGCAGCAGCCCTGTCTTGCCTAGACCAAGGGCCCTGAGTGAGTCCCTCTGAGGATGAGGAAGAGGAGGAGGAGGAGGTGGAGGAGGAGGAAGAGGAGGAGGAAGAGGAGGAGGAGGAGGAGGAGGAGGAGGAGGAGGAGGAGGAGGAGGGTCAGCAGGGCAGCTATCAGTAGGCAATGGGATTAATAGAGGCCTCCATTACGGAGGCATGTGTCCAGGCAGGCACCCCCCAATCCTCAGGGGCAGCTCAGGGCACCCAGGGACCTGGTGTGGGTATCTCTGGGGCGGGGACTGTCAGTCAGTCAGCAAGTCTGTATGTCAGTGCAAATGGTGGGACAGGGGCCTGCCGGACCTTGGTCCCCAGCCCTGGGCTCTCACATGCCAGCCTCATGCCCAGACACACACCAATCTGCCCAGAGCCCCTTGGCCCGGCCGACCTGCACCTGCTTTGGCCTGGGGCTCTGGCTCTGGTGGCTGGCTACCACCCCTCAAGGTCAAGTTCATGGTGGGGGTCATGGCTGCTGGTCAACTGGTTGGGCGGGGTCCCCGTGGCCTAGCAACCACAGGAGCCCTCTGTGATGTCCTAGCCCCTGGCATTCTGTGCTGGCCACACTGGCACTGGGCAGCCCAACTGCCCTGCCACTAGGTTAGTCAGCAGCGCCCAGACGCCTGGGCCCTGGCACAGAGGGACGGAAGGATGGGAAGCCAGTGCTGACCGACAAGGGACCTCAGGGCTGGCAGCCAAGAGAAGACAGGTGGAGGTGTGCCCGGGATCCAGGGAGCCCAGGCCAGAGCTGCCTGCATGCCTGCCTGCCCTCCTGGATGTCTGTATGCTGCCTTTGTCCAGGTAGGTTTCTCAGGTCCCCTCCACTCCTGTCCTCTCCTGTCCTCTCCTGTCCTCTCCTGCCCTCACCATCCTCTCCCCTCTCCTCTCCTCTGCACTTTGCTTCTCTCCTTTGATTGTCTTCTATTGCGGGTGCCCTGCTCAACAGCTCCAGCACTTGTGATGGTTCTCCAGTGACAGCTGTTCGCAACCCCTTCCACCCCCTTCCTGCCCCTGAGGTGACCCAACTCACAGGTCTCCGGCTCACCCCACCCACACCCACACCCCCCAACACATTCCCTGGTTCAGCCCCTCTGCCCTATTCAGCCGAACTCGCCCCTTTGCAACCTACCTATACATCCTGGTTTGTCTTCACCATTCAAGGAGAGATCTCCTTTTGTACTTAGCTTGGTTGCCTGGTGGATGGATGGATGGATGGATGGATGCATGGATGCATGGATGCATGGATGCATGGATGGATGGATGGATGGATGTATAGATTGATGGGTGGATGGATGGATGCATGGAAAGCTCAATGGATTGGTTTTGTAGAGGCAGAGTACCATCTAGGGGTACTTGAGACCGCTGGTGTCAGAGCCAGAGTCAACGTCAAATGTAAAACATTAATTCATCAAGAACAAAAATGATTAAGCACCTAAATAAATAAATAAATAAATATAAAAACTGGGTTAAAAAATACATGGTGTCTTTGCCTTTCTGCATATGGTATGGTATGATGTGAGCATCTTAACAAGGAAAGCATTGTCCTGAGTAGCCCCTTTGAAGTAGTGGAATATTTCCTTTTCCTTTTTCTTTTTTTACTTTCAATTTTCTTGATTATTTACTGGAATAAATAGACAGGAATTGAGAGGGAAGGGAGGGATAGAGAGTTTGTGACACAGAGAGAGTCACCTGCAGCGCTTCTGCACCACTTGTAAAGATTTCCCCCGGCAGGTGGGGACCAGGGTCTTGAAGCCCAGTCCCCCTGCATTGTAACATGAGTGCTTAACTGGGTGTGGCACCACCTGGTACCCTTGATGGGACACTTTTTTTTTTAGCAATGAAAAGAAATTCTCGTGGCAAGGTAATAAATAAATGAAGAAATAAACAAAAGTGCATTTACATTAACTCTGGAAACACACAGGGACATATACATCTCTGTTACCTGTATTACTTATTCGTTGATTGATTGATTGATTGATAGATTGCCTCAAGGGGTTATTGCCTCAGCTCAGTGCCTGTGCCACGAATAATCCACAGCCCCTGCACTCCTTTTGTTCCCCTTTCGCTGCCCTTGTTGCTTGGTGACTGTGGTGGTTATTGTTGTGGTTGTCGTTGTTGTTTTGACCTTGCATCAGACAGAGAGAAAAGGAGAGAGCAGGGGAAATACAGAGTGGGAGAGAAAGATAGAGCCCCTAAAGACCTGCTTCACACCCTGTAAAGCGACTCCTCTGCAGGTGGGGGTCTGGGCGCCAGACCCCAGACCCTTCCACCTGTCCCCTCTTTTCGTGAGCGCCACAAGGCCTTAACCCTCTGACATACCGCCAAACCTCCCTGGATTTACTTTTGAAGGCAATATGACCTGCCTCGTTTTGAATCTCATTATCCTGAGGGTCAGTCCTGGAGACAGTGTCATGACACGACACACGGAGATCTCTGGTATCAGAGAGCACCTGGAACAGCAGCTGGGGCTCTAGTGCCAGGGCAGGAGCAATTCCCCATCCACAGTCCACGGAGTCCACCTGCCTGCATTTTCGTCCTTTTCCCTCCAAAAAAGATCTTTCCTTTTTTCACTGAGAAACAAGCAGCAGACAGGTTACCCAGGCAGGGGGGAAAAAAAATAAATAAAAAGCCTTTTTTTTTTTTTTAACCATAGAGAAGGACCATCTTCTGGGAAGTACAGGTTTTGAACCTGAAAACTCTGTCTGTCTGTGTCCTAGTCTACAGAAAGAGCCATTAGCCCAGCCAGATCTCACGCTCAGATGGGGTGTTTTTGGCAGTCAAAAGTCTGCACCGCGCACTGGGGATTGGGCGGCCTGAGACCCAAATGTTACATTGTTGATGGACTGTTTGCAGTTCTTGCTCCCCAGGACATTGGACTTTCTCAACTCCCTCCCCTACAGCATGACAAAAAGGTTCTTGACCAACCATAGAGCAAATGGAGTAACGCGAGTGGAGCTTGTTGCATGTCTGTGCTGCTCATGCCCAGGTGTCTGTGGGGGGCCGTGGCAGAGGCTGTAATGAGCCTATGGGGCAGAAGGAGACTGTTTGAGAGGCAGGCTGCAGGCAGGGGAGCCCGTGAGTGAGTGCAAGGCTGTGTGTGTGGGCGAGGTGGCAGGGGGTTAGGGCAGGTGAGATGGCAGCTGGGCTGGCTCTGGGCCCACAGGGCTGAAGCGCAGAAGCAGGGTGGCAGTAAAGTAGTGCTGGGAGGCACACAGTAGATGTTAGTTGGGGAGCTGGGGGACAGAGGGCAAGGGGAAAGGTGGCATCCTTGAGGAGGGGTCTGGAGTAGAGAGTGGGGGGAGCTGGAGGCATGGAAGGTCCCAGGAACCAGGGATTGACAGGAACAGATTCCTGCACCCACCCACTGGATAGAAGCTGCAGCAGCCAGAGCAGCAGCCCTGTCTTGCCTAGACCAAGGGCCCTGAGTGAGTCCCTCTGAGGATGAGGAAGAGAAGGAGGAGGAGGTGGAGGAGGAGGAAGAGGAGGAGGAAGAGGAGGAGGAGGAGGAGGAGGAGGAGGAGGGTCAGCAGGGCAGCTATCAGTAGGCAATGTGATTAATAGAGGCCTCCATTACGGAGGCATGTGTCCAGGCAGGCACCCCCCAATCCTCAGGGGCAGCTCAGGGCACCCAGGGATCTGGTGTGGGTATCTCTGGGGCGGGGACTGTCAGTCAGTCAGCAAGTCTGTATGTCAGTGCAAATGGTGGGACAGGGGCCTGCCGGACCTTGGTCCCCAGCCCTGGGCTCTCACATGCCAGCCTCATGCCCAGACACACACCAATCTGCCCAGAGCCCCTTGGTCAGGCCGACCTGCACCTGCTTTGGCCTGGGGCTCTGGCTCTGGTGGCTGGCTACCACCCCTCAAGGTCAAGTTCAGGGTGGGGGTCATGGCTTCTGGTCAACTGGTTGGGCGGGGTCCCCGTGGCCTAGCAACCACAGGAGCCCTCTGTGATGTCCTAGCCCCTGGCATTCTGTGCTGGCCACACTGGCACTGGGCAGCCCAACTGCCCTGCCACTAGGTTAGTCAGCAGCGCCCAGACGCCTGGGCCCTGGCACAGAGGGACGGAAGGATGGGAAGCCAGTGCTGACCGACAAGGGACCTCAGGGCTGGCAGCCAAGAGAAGACAGGTGGAGGTGTGCCCGGGATCCAGGGAGCCCAGGCCAGAGCTGCCTGCATGCCTGCCTGCCCTCCTGGATGTCTGTATGCTGCCTTTGTCCAGGTAGGTTTCTCAGGTCCCCTCCACTCCTGTCCTCTCCTGTCCTCTCCTGTCCTCTCCTGCCCTCACCATCCTCTCCCCTCTCCTCTCCTCTGCACTTTGCTTCTCTCCTTTGACTGTCTTCTATTGCGGGTGCCCTGCTCAACAGCTCCAGCACTTGTGATGGTTCTCCAGTGACAGCTGTTCGCAACCCCTTCCACCCCCTTCCTGCCCCTGAGGTGACCCAACTCACAGGTCTCCGGCTCACCCCACCCACACCCACACCCCCCAACACATTCCCTGGTTCAGCCCCTCTGCCCTATTCAGCCGAACTCGCCCCTTTGCAACCTACCTATACATCCTGGTTTGTCTTCACCATTCAAGGAGAGATCTCCTTTTGTACTTAGCTTGGTTGCCTGGTGGATGGATGGATGGATGCATGGATGCATGGATGCATGGATGCATGGATGCATGGATGCATGGATGGATGGATGGATGGATGTATAGATTGATGGGTGGATGGATGGATGCATGGAAAGCTCAATGGATTGGTTTTGTAGAGGCAGAGTACCATCTAGGGGTACTTGAGACCGCTGGTGTCAGAGCCAGAGTCAACGTCAAATATAAAACATTAATTTATCAATAACAAAAATGATTAAGCACCTAAATAAATAAATAAATAAATATAAAAACTGGGTTAAAAAATACATGGTGTCTTTGCCTTTCTGCATATGGTATGGTATGATGTGAGCATCTTAACAAGGAAAGCATTGTCCTGAGTAGCCCCTTTGAAGTAGTGGAATATTTCCTTTTCCTTTTTCTTTTTTTACTTTCAATTTTCTTGATTATTTACTGGAATAAATAGACAGGAATTGAGAGGGAAGGGAGGGATAGAGAGTTTGTGACACAGAGAGAGTCACCTGCAGCGCTTCTGCACCACTTGTAAAGATTTCCCCCTGCAGGTGGGGACCAGGGTTTTGAAGCCCAGTCCCCCTGCATTGTAACATGAGTGCTTAACTGGGTGTGGCACCACTTGGTACCCTTGATGGGACACTTTTTTTTTTAGCAATGAAAAGAAATTCTCGTGGCAAGGTAATAAATAAATGAAGAAATAAACAAAAGTGCATTTACATTAACTCTGGAAACACACAGGGACATATACATCTCTGTTACCTGTATTACTTATTCGTTGATTGATTGATTGATTGATAGATTGCCTCAAGGGGTTATTGCCTCAGCTCAGTGCCTGTGCCACGAATAATCCACAGCCCCTGCACTCCTTTTGTTCCCCTTTCGCTGCCCTTGTTGCTTGGTGACTGTGGTGGTTATTGTTGTGGTTGTCGTTGTTGTTTTGACCTTGCATCAGACAGAGAGAAAAGGAGAGAGCAGGGGAAATACAGAGTGGGAGAGAAAGACAGAGCCCCTAAAGACCTGCTTCACACCCTGTAAAGCGACTCCTCTGCAGGTGGGGGTCTGGGCGCCAGACCCCAGGCCCTTCCACCTGTCCCCTCTTTTTGTGAGCGCCACAAGGCCTTAACCCTCTGACATACCGCCAAACCTCCCTGGATTTACTTTTGAAGGCAATATGACCTGCCTCGTTTTGAATCTCATTATCCTGAGGGTCAGTCCTGGAGACAGTGTCATGACACGACACACGGAGATCTCTGGTATCAGAGAGCACCTGGAACAGCAGCTGGGGCTCTAGTGCCAGGGCAGGAGCAACTCCCCATCCACTGCCCACGGAGTCCACCTGCCTGCATTTTCGTCCTTTTCCCTCCAAAAAAGATCTTTCCTTTTTTCACTGAGAAACAAGCAGCAGACAGGTTACCCAGGCAGGGGGGAAAAAAATAAATAAAAAGCCTTTTTTTTTTTTTTTTTAACCATAGAGAAGGACCATCTTCTGGGAAGTACAGGTTTTGAACCTGAAAACTCTGTCTGTCTGTGTCCTAGTCTACAGAAAGAGCCATTAGCCCAGCCAGATCTCACGCTCAGATGGGGTGTTTTTGGCAGTCAAAAGTCTGCACCGCGCACTGGGGATTGGGCGGCCTGAGACCCAAATGTTACATTGTTGATGGACTGTTTGCAGTTCTTGCTCCCCAGGACATTGGACTTTCTCAACTCCCTCCCCTACAGCATGACAAAAAGGTTCTTGACCAACCATAGAGCAAATGGAGTAACGCGAGTGGACCTTGTTGCATGTATGCGCTGCTCATGCCCAGGTGTCTGTGGGGGGCCGTGGCAGAGGCTGTAATGGGGCTAGGGGGCAGAAGGAGACTGTTTGAGAGGCAGGCTGCAGGCAGGGGAGCCCGTGAGTGAGTGCAAGGCTGGTGTGTGGGCGAGGTGGCAGGGGGTTAGGGCAGGTGAGATGGCAGCTGGGCTGGCTCTGGGCCCACAGAGCTGAAGCGCAGAAGCAGGGTGGCAGTAAAGTAGTGCAGGGAGGGACACAGTAGATGTTACTTGGGGAGCTGGGGGACAGAGGGCAAGGGGAAAGGTGGCATCCTTGAGGAGGGGTCTGGAGTAGAGAGTGGGGGGAGCTGGAGGCATGGAAGGTCCCAGGAACCAGGGATTGACAGGAACAGATTCCTGCACCCACCCACTGGATAGAAGCTGCAGCAGCCAGAGCAGCAGCCCTGTCTTGCCTAGACCAAGGGCCCTGAGTGAGTCCCTCTGAGGATGAGGAAGAGGTGGAGGAGGAGGAAGAGGAGGAGGAAGAGGAGGCGGAGGAGGAGGAGGAGGAGGAGGGTCAGCAGGGCAGCTATCAGTAGGCAATGGGATTAATAGAGGCCTCCATTACGGAGGCATGTGTCCAGGCAGGCACCCCCCAATCCTCAGGGGCAGCTCAGGGCACCCAGGGACCTGGTGTGGGTATCTCTGGGGCGGGGACTGTCAGTCAGTCAGCAAGTCTGTATGTCAGTGCAAATGGTGGGACAGGGGCCTGCCGGACCTTGGTCCCCAGCCCTGGGCTCTTACATGCCAACCTCATGCCCAGACACACACCAATCTGCCCAGAGCCCCTTGGCCCGGCCGACCTGCACCTGCTTTGGCCTGGGGCTCTGGCTCTGGTGGCTGGCTACCACCCCTCAAGGTCAAGTTCATGGTGGGGGTCATGGCTGCTGGTCAACTGGTTGGGCGGGGTCCCCGTGGCCTAGCAACCACAGGAGCCCTCTGTGATGTCCTAGCCCCTGGCATTCTGTGCTGGCCACACTGGCACTGGGCAGCCCAACTGCCCTGCCACTAGGTTAGTCAGCAGCGCCCAGACGCCTGGGCCCTGGCACAGAGGGACGGAAGGATGGGAAGCCAGTGCTGACCGACAAGGGACCTCAGGGCTGGCAGCCAAGAGAAGACAGGTGGAGGTGTGCCCGGGATCCAGGGAGCCCAGGCCAGAGCTGCCTGCATGCCTGCCTGCCCTCCTGGATGTCTGTATGCTGCCTTTGTCCAGGTAGGTTTCTCAGGTCCCCTCCACTCCTGTCCTCTCCTGTCCTCTCCTGTTCTCTCCTGCCCTCACCATCCTCTCCCCTCTCCTCTCCTCTGCACTTTGCTTCTCTCCTTTGACCTTCTTCTATTGCGGGTGCCCTGCTCAACAGCTCCAGCACTTGTGATGGTTCTCCAGTGACAGCTGTTCGCAACCCCTTCCACCCCCTTCCTGTCCCTGAGGTGACCCAACTCACAGGTCTCCGGCTCACCCCACCCACACCCACACCCCCCAACACATTCCCTGGTTCAGCCCCTCTGCCCTATTCAGCCGAACTCGCCCCTTTGCAACCTACCTATGCATCCTGGTTTGTCTTCACCATTCAAGGTGAGATCTCCTTTTGTACTTAGCTTGGTTGCCTGGTGGATGGATGGATGGATGGATGGATGCATGGATGCATGGATGCATGGATGGATGGATGGATGGATGGATGGATGTATAGATTGATGGGTGGATGGATGGATGCATGGAAAGCTCAATGGATTGGTTTTGTAGAGGCAGAGTACCATCTAGGGGTACTTGAGACCGCTGGTGTCAGAGCCAGAGTCAACGTCAAATGTAAAACATTAATTCATCAATAACAAAAATGATTAAGCACCTAAATAAATAAATAAATATAAAAACTGGGTAAAAAAATACATGGTGTCTTTGCCTTTCTGCATATGGTATGCTGTGAGGATCTTAACAAGGAAAGCATTGTCCTGAGTAGCCCCTTTGAAGTAGTGGAATATTTCCTTTTCCTTTTTCTTTTTTTACTTTCAATTTTCTTGATTATTTACTAGAATAAATAGACAGGAATTGAGAGGGAAGGGAGGGATAGAGAGTGTGTGACACAAAGAGAGTCACCTGTAGCATTTCTGCACCACTTGTAAAGATTTCCCCCGGCATGTGGGGACCAGGGTCTTGAAGCCCAGTCCCCCTGCATTGTAACATGAGTGCTTAACTGGGTGTGGCACCACCTGGTACCCTTGATGGGACACTTTTTTTTTTTAGCAATGAAAAGAAATTCTCGTGGCAAGGTAATAAATAAATGAAGAAATAAACAAAAGTGCATTTACATTAACTCTGGAAACACACAGGGACATATACATCTCTGTTACCTGTATTACTTATTCGTTGATTGATTGATTGATTGATTGATTGCCTCAAGGGGTTATTGCCTCAGCTCAGTGCCTGTGCCACGAATAATCCACAGGCCCTGCATTCCTTTTGTTCCCCTTTCGCTGCCCTTGTTGCTTGGTCACTGTGGTGGTTATTGTTGTGGTAGCCGTTGTTGTTTTGACCTTGCATCAGACAGAGAGAAAAGGAGAGAGCAGGGGAAATACAGAGTGGGAGAGAAAGATAGAGCCCCTAAAGACCTGCTTCACACCCTGTAAAGCGACTCCTCTGCAGGTGGGGGTCTGGGCGCCAGACCCCAGACCCTTCCACCTGTCCCCTCTTTTCGTGAGCGCCACAAGGCCTTAACCCTCTGACATACCGCCAAACCTCCCTGGATTTACTTTTGAAGGCAATATGACCTGCCTCGTTTTGAATCTCATTATCCTGAGGGTCAGTCCTGGAGACAGTGTCATCACACGACACACGGAGATCTCTGGTATCAGAGAGCACCTGGAACAACAGCTGGGGCTCTAGTGCCAGGGCAGGAGCAACTCCCCATCCACCGTCCACGGAGTCCACCTGCCTGCATTATGGTCCTTTTCCCTCCAAAAAAGATCTTTCCCTTTTTTCACTGAGAAACAAGCAGCAGACAGGTTACCCAGGCAGGGGGGAAAAAAATAAATAAAAAGCCTTTTTCTTTTTTTTTTTTTTTTTTTTTTTTTTTAACCGTAGCAAAGGACCATCTTCTGGGAAGTACAGGTTTTGAACCTGAAAACTCTGTCTGTCTGTGTCCTAGTCCATAGAAAGAGCCACTAGCCTGCCAGATGTCACGCTCAGATGGGGTGTTTTTGCCAGTCAAAAGTCTGCACAGCGCACTGGGTATTGGGCGGCCTGAGACCCAAATGTTACATTGTAGATGGACTGTTTGCAGTTCTTGCTCCCCAGGACATTGGACTTTCTCAACTCCCTCCCCTACAGCATGAAAAAACGGTTCTTGACCAACCATAGAGCAAATGGAGTAAGGGCGAGTGGAGCTTGTTGCATGTCTGCGCTGCTCATGCCCAGGTGTCTGTGGGGGGCCGTGGCAGAGGCTGTAATGGGGCTAGGGGGCAGAAGGAGACTGTTTGAGAGGCAGGCTGCAGGCAGGGGAGCCCGTGAGTGTGTGCAAGGCTGTGTGTGTGGGCGAGGTGGCAGGGGGTTAGGGCAGGTGAGATGGCAGCTGGGCTGGCTCTGGGCCCACAGGGCTGAAGCGCAGAAGCAGGGTGGCAGTAAAGTAGTGCAGGGTGGCACACAGTAGATGTTACTTGGGGAGCTGGGGGACAGAGGGCAAGGGGAAAGGTGGCATCCTTGAGGAGGGGTCTGGAGTAGAGAGTGGGGGGAGCTGGAGGCATGGAAGGTCCCAGGAACCAGGGATTGACAGGAACAGATTCCTGCACCCACCCACTGGATAGAAGCTGCAGCAGCCAGAGCAGCAGCCTGGCTTGCCTAGACCAAGGGCCCTGAGTGAGTCCCTCTGAGGATGAGGAAGAGAAGGAGGAGGAGGTGGAGGAGGAGGAAGAGGAGGAGGAAGAGGAGGAGGAGGAGGAGGAGGAGGAGGGTCAGCAGGGCAGCTATCAGTAGGCAATGTGATTAATATAGGCCTCCATTACGGAGGCATGTGTCCAGGTAGGCACCCACCAATCCTCAGGGGCAGCTCAGGGCACCCAGGGACCAGGTGTGGGTATCTCTGGGGCGGGGACTCTCAGTCAGTCAGCAAGACTGTGTGTCAGTGTAAATGGTGGGACGGGGCCTGCCGGACCTTGGTCCCCAGCCCTGGTCTCTCAGATGCCAGCCTCATGCCCAGACACACACCAATCTGCCCAGAGCCCCTTGGCCCGGCCGACCTGAACCTGCTTTGGCCTGGGGCTCTGGCTCTGGTGGCTGGCTACCACCCCTCAAGGTCAAGTTCAGGGTGGGGGTCATGGCTTCTGGTCAACTGGTTGGGCGGGATCCCCGTGGCCTAGCAACCACAGGAGCCCTCTGTGATGTCCTAGCCCCTGGCATTCTGTGCTGGCCACACTGGCACTGGGCAGCCCAACTGCCCTGCCACTAGGTCAGCCAGCAGCGCCCAGACGCCTGGGCCCTGGCACAGAGGGACGGAAGGATGGGAAGCCAGTGCTGACCGACAAGGGACCTCAGGGCTGGCAGCCAAGAGAAGACAGGTGGAGGTGTGCCCGGGATCCAGGGAGCCCAGGCCAGAGCTGCCTGCATGCCTGCCTGCCCTCCTGGATGTCTGTATGCTGCCTTTGTCCAGGTAGGTTTCTCAGGTCCCCTCCACTCCTGTCCTCTCCTGTCCTCTCCTGCCCTCACCATCCTCTCCCCTCTCCTCTCCTCTGCACTTTGCTTCTCTCCTTTGACTGTCTTCTATTGTGGGTGCCCTGCTCAACAGCTCCAGCACTTGTGATGGTTCTCCAGTGACAGCTGTTCGCAACCCCTTCCACCCCCTTCCTGCCCCTGAGGTGACCCAACTCACAGGTCTCCGGCTCACCCCACCCACACCCACACCCCCCAACACATTCCCTGGTTCAGCCCCTCTGCCCTATTCAGCCGAACTCGCCCCTTTGCAACCTACCTATACATCCTGGTTTGTCTTCACCATTCAAGGAGAGATCTCCTTTTGTACTTAGCTTGGTTGACTGGTGGATGGATGGATGGATGGATGGATGCATGGATGGATGGATGGATGGATGGATGCATGGATGGTTGGATGGATGGATGGATGTGTAGATTGATGGGTGGATGGATGGAAGCATGGATAGGTCAATGGATTGGTTTTGTAGAGGCAGAGTACCATCTTGGGGTACTTGAGACCGCTGGTGTCAGAGCCAGAGTATATGTCAAATGTAAAACATTAATTCATCAATAACAAAAATGAATAAGCACCTAAATAAATAAATAAATAAATATAAAAACAGGGTTAAAAATTACATGGTGTCTATGCCTTTCTGCATATGGCATGCTGTGAGGATCTTAACAAGGAAAGCATTGTCCTGAGTAGCCCCATTGAAGTAGTGGAATATTTCCTTTTCCTTTTTCTTTTTTTACTTTCAATTTTCTTGATTATTTATTGGAATAAATAGACAGGAATTGAGAGGGAAGGGAGGGATAGAGAGTTTGTGACACAGAGAGAGTCATCTTCAGCACTTCTGCACCACTCGTAAAGATTTCCCCCGGCAGGTGGGGACCAGGGTCTTGAAGCCCAGTCCCCCTGCATTGTAACATGAGTGCATAACTGGGTGTGGCACCACCTGGTACCCTTGATGGGACACTTTTTTTTAGCAATGAAAAAAATTCTCATGGCAAGGTAATAAATAAATGAAGAAATAAACAAAAGTGCATTTACATGAACGCTGGAAACACACAGGGACATATACATCTCTGTAACCTGTATTACTTATTCATTGATTGATTGATTGGCTCAAGGGGTTATTGCCTCAGCTCAGTGCCTGCGCCATGAATAATCCACAGCCCCTGCACTCCTTTTGTTCCCCTTTCGCTGCCCTTGTTGCTTGGTCACTGTGGTGGTTATTGTTGTGGTTGTTGTTGTGTTTTTGACCTTGCATCAGACAGAGAGAAAAGGAGAGAGCAGGGGAAATAGAGAGTGGGAGAGAAAGATAGTGCCCCTAAAGACCTACTTCACCCCCTGTAAAGCGACTCCCCTGCAGGTGGGGGTCTGGGCGCCAGACCCCAGACCCTTCCACCTGTCCCCTCTTTTCGTGAGCACCACAAGGCCTTAAAACTCTGACATACCGCCAAACCTCCCGGGATTTACTTTTGAAGGCAATATCACCTGCCTCATTTTGAATCTCATTATCCTGAGGGTCAGTCCTGGAGACAGCGTCATGACACGACTCACGGATATCTCTGGTATCAGACAGCACCTGGAACAGCAACTGGGGCTCTAGTGCCAGGGCAGGAGCAACTCCCCATCCACCATCCACGGAGTCCACCTGCCTGCATTTTGGTCCTTTTCCCTTCAAAAAAGATCTTTCCCTTTTTTCACTGAGAAACAAGCAGCAGACAGGTTACCCAGGCAGGGTGAAAAAATAAATAAAAAGCCTTTTTTTTTTTTTTTTAACCGTAGCGAATGACCATCTTCTGGGAAGTACAGGTTTTGAACCAGAAAACTCTGTCTGTCTGTGTCCTCGTCCACAGAAAGAGCCACTAGCCCAGCCAGATCTCACACTAAGATGGGGTGTTTTTGCCAGTCAAAAGTCTGCACAGCGCACTAGGTATTGGGCAGTCTGAGACCCAAATGTTACACTGTAGATGGACTGTTAGCAGTGATTGCTCCCCAGGACATTGGACTTTCTCAACTCCCTCTCCTACAGCATGAAAAAAAGGTTCTTGACCAACCATAGAGCAAATGGAGTAGGGGCAAGTGGAGCTTGTTGCATGTCTGCACTTCTCATGCCCTGCTGTCTGTGGGGGGCCGTGGCAGAGGCTGTAAGGGGCCTAGGGGCCAGAAGGAGACTGTTTGAGAGCAGGCTGCAGGCAGGGGAGCCCGTGAGTGTGTGCAGGGCTGTGTGTGTGGGTGTGGTGGCAGGGGGTTAGGGCGGGTCCCCCTGCTGGATGGTGAGATGGCAGCTGGGCTGGCTCTGGGCCCCCAGGGCTGAAGCGCAGAAGCAGGGTGGCAGGAAAGTAGTGCAGGGAGGCACACAGTAGATGTTAGTTGGGGAGCTGGGGGACAGAGGGCAAGGGGAAAAGGGGGCATCCTTGAGTAGGGGTCTGGAGTATAGAGTGGGTGATCTGGAACCATGGAAGCTCCTAGGAACCAGTTATTGACAGGAACAGATTCCTGCACCCACCAACTGGATAGAAGCTGCAGCAGCCAGAGCAGCAGCCCTGGCTTGCCTAGGCCAAGGGCACTGAGTGAATCCCGCTGAGGATGAGGAAGAGAAGGAGGAGGAGGTGCAGGAGGAGGAGGAGGAGGAGGAGGAAGATCAGGAGGAAGAAGAGGAGGAGTAGGAGGAGGAGGATGGGCAGGAGGGCAGCTATCAGTAGGCAATGGGATTAATAGAGGCCTCCATTACGGAGGCATATGTCCAGGCAGGCACCCACCAATCCTCAGGGGCAGCTCAGGGCACCCAGGGACCTGGTGTGGGTATCTCTGGGGCGGGGACTGTCAGCCAGTCAGCAAGACTGTGTGTCAGTGCAAATGGGATAGGGGCCTGGCGGAACTTGGTTCCCAGCCCTGGGCTGTCAGATGCCAGCCCCATGCCCAGACACACACCAATCTGCCCATAGCCACTTGGCACAGCTGACCTGCAACTGCTTTGGCCTGGGGCTCTGGCTCTGGTGGCAGGCCACCACCCCTCAAGGTCAAGTTCAGGGAGGGGATCATGGCTGCTGGTCAACTTGATGGGCGGGGTCCCCGTGGCCTAGCAACCACAGGAGCCCTCTGTGATGTCCTAGCCCCTGGCATTCTGTGCTGGCCACCGGGAAGCCCAACTGCCCTGCCACTAGGTCAGCCAGCAGCGCCCAGACGCCTGGGCCCTGGCACAGAGTGTCGGAAGTTTGGAAAGCCAGTGCTGACCGACAAGGGACCTCAGAGCTGGCAGCCAAGAGAAGACAGGTGGAGGTGTGCCCGGGATCCAGGGAGCCCAGGCCAGAGCTGCCTGCATGGCTGCCTGCCTTCCTGGATGTCTGTATGCTGCCTTTGTCCAGGTAGGTTTCTCAGGTCCCCTCCACTCCTGTCCTCTCCTGTCTTCTACTGTCCTCTCCTGCCCTCACCATCCTCTCCCCTCTCCTCTCCTCTGCACTTTGCTTCTCTCCTTTTTCTGTCTTCTCTGCGGGGTGCCCTGCTCAACAGCTCCAGCACTTGTGATGGTTCTCCAGTGACAGCTGTTCGCAAACCCTTCCACCCCCTCCCTGCCCCTGAGGTGACCCAACTCACAGGTCTCCGGTGCACCCCACCCACACCCACACCCCCCAACACATTCCCTGGTTCAGCCCCTCTGCCCTATTCAGCCAAACTCGCCCCTTTGCAACCTACCTATGCATCCTGGTATGTCTTCACCATTCAAGGAGAGATCTCCTTTTGTACTTAGCTTGGTTGACTGGTGGATGGATGGATGGATGGATGGATGTATGTATAGATTGATGGGTGGATGGATGGAAGCATGGACCGGTCAATGGATTGGTTTTGTAGAGGCAGAGTACCATCTAGGGTTACTTGAGACCGCTGGTGTCAGAGCCAGAGTCTATGTCAAATGTAAAACATTAATTCATCAATAACAAAAATGAATAAGCACCTAAATAAATAAGTAAATAAATAATAAATATAAAAACTGGGTTAAAAAATACATAGCGTCTTTGCCTTTCTGCATGTGGTATGCTGTGAGGATCTTAACAAGGAAAGCATTGTCCTGAGTAGCCCCATTGAAGTAGTGGAATATTTCCTTTTCCTTTTTCTTTTTTTACTTTCAATTTTCTTGATTATTTATTGGAATAAATAGACAGGAATTGAGAGGGAAGGGAGGGACAGAGAGTTTGTGACACAGAGAGAGTCAGCTGCAGCACTTCTGCACCACTTGTAAAGATTTCCCCCGGCAGGTGGGGACCAGGGTCTTGAAGCCCAGTCCCCCTGCATTGTAACATGAGTGCTTAACTGGGTGTGGCACCACCAGGTACTCTTGATGGGACACTTTTTTTTAGCAATGAAAAGAAATTCTCGTGGCAAGGTAATAAATAAATGAAGAAATAAACAACAGTGCCATTACATTAACTCTGGAAACACACAAGTACATATCCATCTCTGTTAGCTGTATTACTTATTCGTTGATTGATTGATTGCCTCAAGGGGTTATTGCCTCAGCTAAGTGCCTGCACCACAAATAATCCACAGCCCCTGCACTCATTCTGTTCCCCTTTCGCTGCCCTTGTTGCTTGGTCACTGTGATGGTTATTGTTGTGGTAGTTGTTGTTGTTTTGACCTTGCATCAGACAGAGAAAAGAGGAGAGAACAGGGGAAATACAGAGTGGGAGAGAAAGATAGAGCCCCTTAAGACCTGCTTCACCCCCCGTAAAGCGACTCCCCTTCAGGTGGGTTCTGGGCGCCAGACCCCAGACCCTTCCAACTGTCCCCTCTTTTCGTGAGCGCCACAAGGCCTTAACCCTCTGACATACCGCCAAACCTCCCGGGATTTACTTTTGAAGGCAATATGACCTGCCTCGTTTTGAATCTCATTATCCTGAGGGTCCGTCCTGGAGACAGTGTCATGACATGACAAACGGAGATCTCTGGTATCAGAGAGCACCTGGAACAGCAGCTGGGTCTCTAGTGCCAAGGCAGGAGCAACTCCCCATCCACCGTCCACGGAGTCCACCTGCCTGCATTTTGGTCCTTTTCCCTCCAAAAAAGATCTTTCCCTTTTTTCACTGAGAAACAAGCAGCAGACAGGTTACCCAGCCAAGGGGAAAAATAATAAATAAAAAGCCTCTTTTTTTTTTTAACCGTAGTGAATGACCATCTTCTGGGAAGTACAGGTTTTGAACCTGACAACTCTGTCTGTCTGTGTCCTATTCCACAGAAAGAGCCACTAGCCCAGCCAGATCTCACACTCAAATGGGGTGATTTTGTCAGTCAAAAGTCTGCACAGCGCACTAGGGATTGCGAGGCCTGAGACCCAAATGTTACATTGTAGATGGACTGTTTGCAGTTCTTGCTCCCCAGGACATTGGACTGTCTCAACTCCCTCCCCTACAGCATGAAAAAACGGTTCTTGACCAACCATAGAGCAAATGGAGTAGGGGCGAGTGGAGCTTGTTGCATGTCTGTCTGTGCTGCTCATGCCCAGGTGTCTGTGGGGGGCCGTGGGAGAGGCTGTAAGGGGGCTAGGGGGCAGAAGGAGACTGTTTGAGACTCAGGTTGCAGGCAGGGGAGCCCATGAGGGTGTTCAGGGCTGTGTGTGTGGGTGTGGTGGCATGGGGTTAGGGCAGATCCCCCAGCTGGATGGTGAGAAGGCAGCTGGGCTGGCTCTGGGCCCCCAGGGCTGAAGCGCAGAAGCAGGGTGTCAGTAAAGTAGTGCAGGGAGGCACACAGTAGATGTTAGTTGGGGAGCTGTGGGACAGAGGGCAAGGGGAAAGGGGGCATCCTTGAGGAGGGGTCTGGAGCAGAGAGTGGGGGGAGCTGGAGGCATGGAAGGTCCCAAGAACCAGGGATTGACAAGAACAGATTCCTACACCCACCCACTGGATAGAAGCTGCAGCAGCCAGAGCAGCAGCCCTGGCTTGCCTAGGCCAAGGGCACTGAGTGAATCCCGCTGAGGATGAGGAAGAGAAGGAGGAGGAGGTGCAGGAGGAGGAGGAGGAGGAGGAGGAAGATCAGGAGGAAGAAGAGGAGGAGTAGGAGGAGGAGGATGGGCAGGAGGGCAGCTATCAGTAGGCAATGGGATTAATAGAGGCCTCCATTACGGAGGCATATGTCCAGGCAGGCACCCACCAATCCTCAGGGGCAGCTCAGGGCACCCAGGGACCTGGTGTGGGTATCTCTGGGGCGGGGACTGTCAGCCAGTCAGCAAGACTGTGTGTCAGTGCAAATGGGATAGGGGCCTGGCGGAACTTGGTTCCCAGCCCTGGGCTGTCAGATGCCAGCCCCATGCCCAGACACACACCAATCTGCCCATAGCCACTTGGCACAGCTGACCTGCAACTGCTTTGGCCTGGGGCTCTGGCTCTGGTGGCAGGCCACCACCCCTCAAGGTCAAGTTCAGGGAGGGGATCATGGCTGCTGGTCAACTTGATGGGCGGGGTCCCCGTGGCCTAGCAACCACAGGAGCCCTCTGTGATGTCCTAGCCCCTGGCATTCTGTGCTGGCCACCGGGAAGCCCAACTGCCCTGCCACTAGGTCAGCCAGCAGCGCCCAGACGCCTGGGCCCTGGCACAGAGTGTCGGAAGTTTGGAAAGCCAGTGCTGACCGACAAGGGACCTCAGAGCTGGCAGCCAAGAGAAGACAGGTGGAGGTGTGCCCGGGATCCAGGGAGCCCAGGCCAGAGCTGCCTGCATGGCTGCCTGCCTTCCTGGATGTCTGTATGCTGCCTTTGTCCAGGTAGGTTTCTCAGGTCCCCTCCACTCCTGTCCTCTCCTGTCTTCTACTGTCCTCTCCTGCCCTCACCATCCTCTCCCCTCTCCTCTCCTCTGCACTTTGCTTCTCTCCTTTTTCTGTCTTCTCTGCGGGGTGCCCTGCTCAACAGCTCCAGCACTTGTGATGGTTCTCCAGTGACAGCTGTTCGCAAACCCTTCCACCCCCTCCCTGCCCCTGAGGTGACCCAACTCACAGGTCTCCGGCGCACCCCACCCACACCCACACCCCCCAACACATTCCCTGGTTCAGCCCCTCTGCCCTATTCAGCCAAACTCGCCCCTTTGCAACCTACCTATGCATCCTGGTATGTCTTCACCATTCAAGGAGAGATCTCCTTTTGTACTTAGCTTGGTTGACTGGTGGATGGATGGATGGATGGATGGATGGATGTATGTATAGATTGATGGGTGGATGGATGGAAGCATGGACCGGTCAATGGATTGGTTTTGTAGAGGCAGAGTACCATCTAGGGTTACTTGAGACCGCTGGTGTCAGAGCCAGAGTCTATGTCAAATGTAAAACATTAATTCATCAATAACAAAAATGAATAAGCACCTAAATAAATAAGTAAATAAATAATAAATATAAAAACTGGGTTAAAAAATACATAGCGTCTTTGCCTTTCTGCATGTGGTATGCTGTGAGGATCTTAACAAGGAAAGCATTGTCCTGAGTAGCCCCATTGAAGTAGTGGAATATTTCCTTTTCCTTTTTCTTTTTTTACTTTCAATTTTCTTGATTATTTATTGGAATAAATAGACAGGAATTGAGAGGGAAGGGAGGGACAGAGAGTTTGTGACACAGAGAGAGTCAGCTGCAGCACTTCTGCACCACTTGTAAAGATTTCCCCCGGCAGGTGGGGACCAGGGTCTTGAAGCCCAGTCCCCCTGCATTGTAACATGAGTGCTTAACTGGGTGTGGCACCACCAGGTACTCTTGATGGGACACTTTTTTTTAGCAATGAAAAGAAATTCTCGTGGCAAGGTAATAAATAAATGAAGAAATAAACAACAGTGCCATTACATTAACTCTGGAAACACACAAGTACATATCCATCTCTGTTAGCTGTATTACTTATTCGTTGATTGATTGATTGCCTCAAGGGGTTATTGCCTCAGCTAAGTGCCTGCACCACAAATAATCCACAGCCCCTGCACTCATTCTGTTCCCCTTTCGCTGCCCTTGTTGCTTGGTCACTGTGATGGTTATTGTTGTGGTAGTTGTTGTTGTTTTGACCTTGCATCAGACAGAGAAAAGAGGAGAGAACAGGGGAAATACAGAGTGGGAGAGAAAGATAGAGCCCCTTAAGACCTGCTTCACCCCCCGTAAAGCGACTCCCCTTCAGGTGGGTTCTGGGCGCCAGACCCCAGACCCTTCCAACTGTCCCCTCTTTTCGTGAGCGCCACAAGGCCTTAACCCTCTGACATACCGCCAAACCTCCCGGGATTTACTTTTGAAGGCAATATGACCTGCCTCGTTTTGAATCTCATTATCCTGAGGGTCAGTCCTGGAGACAGTGTCATGACATGACAAACGGAGATCTCTGGTATCAGAGAGCACCTGGAACAGCAGCTGGGTCTCTAGTGCCAAGGCAGGAGCAACTCCCCATCCACCGTCCACGGAGTCCACCTGCCTGCATTTTGGTCCTTTTCCCTCCAAAAAAGATCTTTCCCTTTTTTCACTGAGAAACAAGCAGCAGACAGGTTACCCAGCCAAGGGGAAAAATAATAAATAAAAAGCCTCTTTTTTTTTTTAACCGTAGTGAATGACCATCTTCTGGGAAGTACAGGTTTTGAACCTGACAACTCTGTCTATCTGTGTCCTATTCCACAGAAAGAGCCACTAGCCCAGCCAGATCTCACACTCAAATGGGGTGATTTTGTCAGTCAAAAGTCTGCACAGCGCACTAGGGATTGCGAGGCCTGAGACCCAAATGTTACATTGTAGATGGACTGTTTGCAGTTCTTGCTCCCCAGGACATTGGACTGTCTCAACTCCCTCCCCTACAGCATGAAAAAAAGGTTCTTGACCAACCATAGAGCAAATGGAGTAGGGGCGAGTGGAGCTTGTTGCATGTCTGTCTGTGCTGCTCATGCCCAGGTGTCTGTGGGGGGCCGTGGGAGAGGCTGTAAGGGGGCTAGGGGGCAGAAGGAGACTGTTTGAGACTCAGGTTGCAGGCAGGGGAGCCCATGAGGGTGTTCAGGGCTGTGTGTGTGGGTGTGGTGGCATGGGGTTAGGGCAGATCCCCCAGCTGGATGGTGAGAAGGCAGCTGGGCTGGCTCTGGGTCCCCAGGGCTGAAGCGCAGAAGCAGGGTGTCAGTAAAGTAGTGCAGGGAGGCACACAGTAGATGTTAGTTGGGGAGCTGTGGGACAGAGGGCAAGGGGAAAGGGGGCATCCTTGAGGAGGGGTCTGGAGTAGAGAGTGGGGGGAGCTGGAGGCATGGAAGGTCCCAGGAACCAGGGATTGACAGGAACAGATTCCTGCACCCATCCACTGGATAGAAGCTGCAGCAGCCAGATCACCAGCCCTGGCTTGCCTAGGACAAGGGCCCTGAGTGAGTCCCTCTGTGGATGAGGAAGAGAAGGAGGAGGAGGTGGAGGAGGAGGAGGAGGAGGAAGAGGAGGAGGAAGAAGAAGATGTGGAGGAGGAGGAGGAGGGGTGGAGGGCAGCTATCAGTAGGCAATGGGATTAATAGAGGCCTCCATTACGGAGGTATGTGTCCAGGCAGGCACCCACCAATCCTCAGGGGCAGCTCAGGGCACCCAGGGACCTGGTGTGGGTATCTCTGGGGCGGGGACTGTCAGTCAGTCAGCAAGACTGTGTGTCAGTGCAAATGGTGGGATAGGGGCCTGGCGGAACTTGGTTCCCAGCCATGGGCTGTCAGATGCCAGCCCCATGCCCAGACACACACCAATCTGCCCATAGCCACTTGGCCCGGCCGACCTGCACCTGCTTTGGCCTGGGGCTCTGGCTCTGGTGGCTGGCCACCAGCCCTCAAGGTCAAGTTCAGGGTGGGGGTCATGGCTGCTGGTCAACTGGATGGGCGGGGTCCCCATGGCCTAGCAACCACAGGAGCCCTCTGTGATGTCCTAGCCCCTGGCATTCTGTGCTGGCCACACTGGCACTGGGCAGCCCAACTGCCCTGCCACTAGGTCAGGCAACAGCGCCCAGATGCCTGGGCCCTGGCACAGAGGGACGGAAGGTTGGAAAGCCAGTGCTGACCGACAAGGGACCTCAGGGCTGGCAGCCAAGAGAAGACAGGTGGAGGTGTGCTCGGGATCCAGGGAGCCCAGGCCAGAGCTGCCTGCATGGCTGCCTGCCTTCCTGGATGTCTGTATGCTGCCTTTGTCCAGGTAGGTTTCTCAGGTCGCCTCCACTCCTGTCCTCTCCTGTCCTCTCCTGTCCTCTCCTGCCCTCACCATCCTCTCCCCTCTTCTCTCCTCTGCACTTTGCTTCTCTCCTTTGTCTGTCTTCTCTTCCGGGTGCCCTGCTCAACAGCTCCAGCACTTGTGATGGTTCTCCAGTGACAGCTGTTCGCAACCCCTTCCACCCCCTCCCTGCCCCTGAGGTGACCCAACTCACAGGTCTCCGGCTCACCCCACTCACACCCACACCCCCCAACACATTCCCTGGTTCAGCCCCTCTGCCCTATTCAGCCGAACTCGCCCCTTTGAAACCTACCTATGCATCCTGGTTTGTCTTCACCATTCAAGGAGAGATCTCCTTTTGTACTTAGCTTGGCTGACTGGTGGATGGATGGATGGATGCATGGATGGATGGATGTATAGATTGAGAAGACAGGTGGAGGTGTGCCCAGATTTCAGGGAGCCCAGGCCAGACCTGCCTGCATAGCTGCCTGCCTTCCTGAATGTATTACACAGAGCGTGGGAATAGCAAAGGAAATAACCCATCTGAGGACCACCTGGGAGAATGCACAACAATGTCCAGAATATCCAATGTGCCATTCATATTTGAAAAACCACTTGTGCAGTGGAAACTTTTTTGTCATAGCACAACCCAGTTCCTAAGAATCTGTGTCAGGATTAAAGAAACTACAGTGGTAATCAAACTGAAACACAGTTATGTACACTTACACACACACACACACACACACACACACCCTCCCACAGAGACGCACACACTTTCCCATGAAATAACGTTGATTGGGGTTGCTGTTTTCACTCAAGTAAAAGGTCAAAGTTTCATGGGTGGAGGGGAGAAGTGTTAAGTTTCTGGCATATGAAGGTGAGAAGTGCCTAGAGCAGATCTATAGTTACATGGACAATGAAGGAAGCATGGGTTGGAGGCACAGCTGGTGGAGATGCCAGGGAACTATGTGGAAGCCCAGGACCCCGTTTTTAGCCCAAGCTCACCACTTACACAGCTAGGGAAAAGCTGGGCTGGTGTCAAATCAGAACTGCAGCTGTTTCTCTGTCTCTCTTCCTGCTTGGAACCTGCTCTCTCAATTTATGACTGTTTCCTTCTGCTCAGTAAGAAAGTTACAAATGATGTACAGAAATACAGGGAAAATGGGAAAATTACCCCCTTGCCCACTATTACATGTAACTGTTGACGGTAAACCATTCATCCCCAAAGAAAGAACAGAATAAATATTTGTGAGGTTAAAAATATTGTAGGTTAAATAGTGAACATTCTTTAGAGCCATGCAATACTTATCCATTGTGCATTGGATGTCACTGTCAAAAACAGTGCAGTAGTAGTTGTAGTAGTGTGTAGTATCTGCAAAATGAAATCTATTGTGTGTCAAAAGTTCCCTTCAATTATAAGAGAAAATCTATTAGGTAGAAGAAATGACCAGTCATGTGATATGGGACTAAATAAATAAATAAATATGCAAATAAATGGGGATGGTCTAGGAGGATTTGAAAAAAATAAAAACAAAAAGTACAGTAAGACCTGATTACAGCAGAAATATAGAAAATGTCTGCTGAGAAACAGAGGGTTGCTTTAAAACTTCCCTGACACTTCAGGGTCCAGGCAAATTAAGAATTCCCGAGAATGAAAAGAAAGGCATATGTATTGAAGCTTACACTAGAAAATGGAGGCAAGTTCTGTGCTATGATAATTACAATGAGGATACTGATAGAAAGGCTATTGGAAATGCTCCTGGAAGGCTTATAATTTATAATTGTAGTGAATCCTGCTCCAACTAGGTGGCCAATAATTAATGAAAAAGGAAGCTGTTATAAATGTGTTAATTCTGATAAAGATCAATTACATAGATACTGCCATGGATATGAGTAGACAGAATATGGCTTGTGTCAGAGAGATACAAAACTGTGGCTCCAGAAGCCTAGGTTATATCACCAACAAAACAAGCCAGATCTCAGCAGTGCTCTAGTAACTCTCTTTACATATCTGGGCCTGTCAGTAAAATAAGTATATAAGTAAAATATCAATGATTGAATACAGAGTGTGTGAGAGCATGTGAGAGTTAGAGACAGAGAAGGCGAGAAGAGAAATAGATGAGTTGGAATGTGACCAGAAGTCAAAAACCTCCTACACTGTGTTCATTGATGACAGGTTCAAAGCTGGCTTGCAGGGATTGTAAGGCAGCAGCTCTCATGCCCAGAGACCCCATACAGCCCCAGCCTTTACCATATGCTGTACTACCAGACCTGACAGTAATGTGTGTGTGAGTGTGTGTCTGTCTGTCTGTGTGTGTCTGTGTGTGCTCAGAGCTCACCTATAGTAGTCTCAGAGCATGGGTGTCAAGGTAGCCAGCCTCACCTGCAACTTATGTACAGAGAACCTAGATGGACAGGGCAAGCCAGCTAGCCGAGATAGTGGCTAAGAAAGAATGCATATGCAAAGGGATTCTCATGTCTCCCTCTCCTGAGTTCCTGATTCAATCCCATGGCTCACTATCATCCAAACACTGACAACGGGGTAAGCTGGGGCACCCCTCAGAATTCAGGGGCATGAGGCTGAGTAGGCAGTCACGTTTGGCTGCCGACTCAGCCTCCAGAATCTCAGTCCACTGCTCAGGGCAGCAGATTACAAGCCTTGAAAGAACCCAGAAAGAGTTGTGTTTCAACATAGATGGGAACTGTGTTTGACAAAACAATAGTGGATGAATCCGGCCCCTTACACCTACCCTTTGGGTCCGGCTAAGGCAATTGCTCCTGTGGCCTCACAATCCCTGATCAGGGTGTCCTGGTGTCCACACATCACACTCGGAGAGATTCCCAGAAGTAGGCATGCATGAGTGTCCCATACAAAGTTGCTCTGCTTGCAGGAAGCACAAACTCCCTGGGCCCTTGCTATGAAGAGAAAAAAGGAAGATGGATGCCTCCATTGGCTGAATTAGGAGCTACCAGTGGAGATCACAGCCCCGCACCTCACCTGAGGGCCTGGCTGCTTCTAATAAAGACAATTGGAAACACCTGTTACCACTTGGGGCCTGAGGACATACTCAGGAATCCCTCCAGGAGCTAGTAGGCTGGCAGACCTCCTGACCCTGGGATAGCTGTGCTCCTAGTTGGGAGTTCCTTTGGTCCAGAGGTGAGAATATTCCCTAGATATAAGAAAGAAATTCAGGTTTCAAAAGGATTTGAAACCCCAGGAGGCACTTGGAAAAGACATTTCACACAAATCAGAACACCCTCTTTCAGAACCCTGGAAGCTTCTGTTTTGCATGGAAAATCTGGACACTGGTGTGGCCATCAGTACCACAGTTCCTTTACATTCGGCCCAATAGAGGGAAAGCACAATGTGTGTGCCAGGGGGATAGAGTTTCACTTCTCTTGACCTGGGCTCTCATGGAATAAGGACAAGGATGCGGAGCAGGAAATTGAGGAGGGCTGCATTTAGGCTGTGTGTCAGCCACAGGACCCTGGAGAATGGGAGTCAAGCACAGAGGGCCTGGACAGCTGCAGCTGGAGATGGACATAGGCCTGTTACCTGCAGCAGGATCGCTGTCTCCTCAGTTCCCCAATGTACTACGCCATATGCAGGAGATTGAATAATCCAAAGGGCAAAGAAAGGAAAATTACAACACCAGGAAGACCAAGTTAATGATGCATGCACTGACTTCTATAAGGGCCCAGTGCAGAAGGCAAGTAGAGACAGTCAGAGAGACAGTGTGACAGAGACAGAAAAGGACTGAAATTCTGGCCCTGTGTTGATCAGAGCCAGAGCACTGAAGACAAACCCTCCATGCCCATGCATACTTCTAAAAAGTGGCATTGTTATTTTATGTTTGTGAGGAAAGGTTACACTTAGAACATCTAGGTCTTACCCCACTCTGAGAAGCAACAATTGGCCTACAGCCCACTCTCCAAAACTGCCCTCTCCTCTCCAAATTGGAAGTAGTTTTAGTGATGCTCCAGCCAAGATTCAGGCTGGCGTATTGCATCTCCGTGGTCCAGCCTCAGACTGTCCTGTGTGAAGGGAACTGCACTATGTTTATTTCTTCTTTGATTTACAGTTTTGGGATAGGACTCAGTGGAGAAAGAGAGCCAGAGTGAAGTAGATCATTGGACAGGGGTAGTTTGTGCTGAGAGAGATTTGTAGACTGATAAGAGGTATAGGAATGGCTCTGTGAGATGTCTCTCATGACTGTGGCTCAGAAGCGCCAGGTGTATCCGCATTACTACAATAATCCAGAGCTGTGCAGGATTCTAGCTAAATATATTTTCAGAACTCTAAATGTGACATATATATATATATATATATATATATATATATATATATATATATACACAGAGAGAGGGAGAGAGAGGGACACTGATGTAGTCATTTTCTACAAAGGATTCGATATGACATTCAAACAATTGATTGCTAAAACCTGGAGAGAAATTGTGCATCAGAAAAAGAATTGTCCAAAGTAGTAAAATCTCCAAATCATTAGCTATATGCAACTCCATCGGTACCGAGATAAATAGGCTTGAGAAGTTACTCATCCAGGAGACTCTCCACATGGACAGGCACCACAAGTTTCCTAGTCTGGAAACACACACAGGGCAGCTGCTAGTTCCCAGTGCAAGCCTCAGGGCAAAATCCTCTTCCTCTTCAGTGTCTTTACATCTGAAAAGAAGAAAACTGACCAAGGGCCAAGGAGAGCTACAATGGTGTCAACATTGAGCTGTAAATCAGAATGTGCCAAGTGTTTTGCACAAAATCACTTGTGCCACAGTGATTCTGTTGTTCTCTCTGTCTCTCCCTCCCTCACACACACACACACACACACACAGAAACACACACAAACACACACTCTCACAGTCACACACATGCACAGATCCACAGAGGCACAGGCACAAATGGAGTTATACACATGCGCACTGGACAGCTTGGCACTTCCTGGAAGCATGTCCAGCATTTTAAGGCCTGCTCTGAGCTCCCATATTGGGGCTTCCTTACAAAGGTCCGCCCACAGGGCGCCAGCCATGCTCTGATAGGCCAGAGGCCTAGACCACGCCCAGAAATCCTGCCATTAATCTCATTGGCTGGTGTGCTTGGAAACGATCAGGAAGGTCCGTGCCCCTAGTCAGTGATTGGCCAGTGGCCTTGATCTCTGCCAATGCAGCCTTGGATCACGCTCATTGGGCAGCCTCTAGAAGGCCCGCCCACCACCCACATCAGCTCGACTCTGATTGGCCTATTATCCTAGGGACACGCCCCCAGCCAGCCAGAGAATGTGAGAGTTAGAGAAGGCGAGAAGAGAAATAGATGAGTTGGAAAGAGACCAGAATTCAAAAACCTCCTACACTGTGTTCATTGATGACAGGTTCAAACCCGTCTTGTAGAGATTGTAAGGCAGCAGCTCTCATGCCTACAGACCCCAGACAGTCCCATTCTTCACCATATGCTGTACTACCAGACCTGACAGTAATATGTGTGTGTGTCTGTCTGTGTGTTTCTGTGTGTGCTCAGAGCTCACCTGTAGTAGTCTCAGAGCATGGGTGTCAACGTAGCCAGCCTCAACTGCAACTTATGTACAGAGAACCTAGCTGGTCAGGGCAAGCCAGCTACCCAAGTTCTGGCTAAGCAAGAATGCCAGAGAACTATGTGGAAGCCCAAGACCCCATTTTTAGCCTTTGGTCACCACTTATACAATTAGGGAACAGCTGGGCTAGTGGCACATCAGAGGTTCAGCTGTCTCTTTGTCTCTTTTCCTGCTTGGGCCCTGCTCTCTCAATTTATGACTGTTTCCTTCTCCTCAATAGGAAAGCTACAAATGATGTACAGAAATACAGGGGAAGTGGTAAAAATTACCCCTGTAGTCACTATTACATGTAACTGTTGACTGTAAACCATTCATCCCCCATGAAAGAACAGAATAAATATTTGTGAGGTAAAAACTTTGTAGGTTAAATAGGAAACATCCTTTAGAGCCATGCAATACTAGTCCATTGTGCATTGGATGTCACTGTCAAAAACAGTGCTGTAGTAGTTGTAGTAGTGTGTAGTATCTGCAAAAGGAAATGTATTGTGTGTCAAAAATTCCCTTCAATTATAAGAGAAAATCTATCAGGCAGAAGGAATGACCCCTCATGTGATATTGGAATAAATATATAAATAAATATGCAAATATGGGGATGATCTATTAGGATTTGAAAACATAAGAAATAATAAAAACCACAGGAAGACCATAGGTGATAGGTTGACAATTCTAAAAATGACATATTTATATGTATATTTATATATGTATATGGATGTATATCTTTATTATAAAGTCTGACAGATACTACCATGGATATGAGGAGACAGAATATGGCTTGTGTCAGAGAGACTTACAAAGCTGAGGCTCCAGTAGCCTAGGTAAAATCACCAACAAAACAAGCCAGAGCTCACCAGTGCTCTGGCAACTCTCTTTGTATATTGGGCCAGTCAATAAAATAAGGATATAATTAAAATATTACTGAGTGCAGACAGAGTGAGTGAGAGCCTGTGAGAGTCAGAGACAGAGAAGGCGAGAAAAGAAATAGAGGAGTTGGTAATAGACCAGAAGTCAAAAACACCCTAGACTGTGTTCATTCATGACAGGTTCAAACCAGGGTTGTAGAGATTGTAATGCAGCAGCTCTACTGCCCACAGACCCCATACAAACAAAGCCTTCACAATATGTGTGTAGTATTTCTCCCAGGAAATGTATTGTGCGTCAAAATTCCCTTCAATTATAAGAGAAAATATATCAAGCAGAAGAAATGACCCTCATGTGATACCTGACTAAATAAATAAATATGCAAATAAATGCAGATGATTTAGGAGGACTTGAAAAAATAAAAAAATAATGAAAACAAAAACCACAAGAAGACCTGATTACAGCAGAAACATAGAAACCATCTGCTGAGAAACAGAGGGCTGCTTCAAAAATTCCCTAACACTTCAGGGTCCAAAGGAATTAAGATTTCCGGAAAAAGAAAACAAACACATACGTATTGACGCTTACACTAGAAAAAGGAGGGAAGTTCTGGGCTATGATAATTACAATAAGGATGCTGATAGAAACAGGATTAGAAATGCTACTGGAAGGTTCTATTATTTATAATTGTACTGAATCCTGCTCCAACTATATGGACAATTATTTCTGAAACACTAGGCTGTTATAAATGTGGTAATTCTAAATTAAGGTAAAATACGTTGGTTGACAATTCAAAAAATGACAGATATATAAATATATCTGTTTATATATATGTATCTCTTTATTATAACCTCTGTGTGATACTGGCATGGAAATGAGGAGACAGCATATGGATTGCTTCAGAAAGATTTACAAACTGATGCTCCAGTAGCCTAGATGAAATCGCCAACACAACAAACCAGAGCTCAGAAGTGCTCCGGTAACTCTCTTTGTATATCTGGGCCTGTCAGTAAAATAAGTATATAAGTAAAATATAAATGAGTGAAGACAGAGTGTATGAGAGCATGTGAGAGTTAGAGAAGGCGAGAAGATAAATACATGATTTGGAAAGAGACCAAATTCAAAAACCTCCTACACTGTGTTCATTGATGACAGGTTCAAAGCTGGCTTTTAGATTTTAAGGCAGCAGCTCTCATGCCCAAAGACCCCAGACAGCCCCAGCCTTCACCATATGCTGTACTAACAAACATGACAGTAATGTGTGTGTGTGTCTGTCTGTCTATCTGTGTGTGTTTGTGTGTGCTCTGAGCTCACCTATAGTAGTCTCAGAGCATGGGTGTCAAGGTCGCCAGCCTCACCTGCAACTTATGTACAGAGAACCTAGCTGGTCACGGCAAGCCAGCTAGCCCATACTCTGGCTAAGCAAGAATGCATATGCAAAGGGGCTCTCATGTCTCTCTCTCCTGAGTTCCCCATTCAATCCCATGCTTCACTATCAATCAAACACTGCCAACGTGGGAAGCTGGGGCACCCCTCAGAATTCAGGGGCATGAACCTGTCCAGTTATGTTTGGCTGCCTACTCAGCCTCCAGGCTCTCAGTCCACTGCTCAGGGCAGCAGATTACAAGCACAGGAAGTACCCAGAAATAGCTGTGTTTCAACATAGATGGGAACTGTGTTCCACCAAACAATAGTGGATGAACCCGGTCCCTTACACCTACCCTTTGGGTCCGGCTAAGGCAACTGCTCCTTTGGCCTCACAATTCCTGATCATGGTGTACTGGTGTCCACTCATCACACTCAGAGAGATTCCCAGAAGTAGGCATGCATGAGTGTCCCATACAAAGTCGCTCTGCTTGCAGGAAGCACAAACTCCCCCGGCCCTTGCTATGGAGATACAAAAGAAAGATGGATGCCTCCATTGGCTGAATTAGGAGCTTCCAGTGGAGATCACAGTCCCGCCCCTCATCTGAGGGCCTGGCTGCTGCTAATAAAGGCAATTGGAAATAGCTGTTACCACTTGGGCCCTGAGGACATACTCAGGAATCCCTCCAAGAGCTAGCAGGCTGGCAGTCCTCCTGACCCTGGGATAGGTGTGCTCCTAGTTGGGAAGGCCTTCTGGCCAGAGGTGAGAATATTCCCTAGATACAAGAAAGAACTTCAGGTTTCTAAAGGATTTGAAATCCCATGAGGAACTTGGAAAAGACATTGCACAGCGATCAAAACACCCTCTTCTGAACCCTAAAAGCTTCTGTTTTGCGTGGAAAATATGGACACTGGTGTGGCCATCAGTATGACAGATCCTTTACATTCAGCCCAATAGACGGAAAGCACAATGTGTGTGCCAGGTGGATAGAGTCATTTCTCTTGACCTGGGCTCTCATGGAATAAGGGCAAGTGTGGTGCAGGCAATTCAAGAGGGCTATATTTAGGCTGAGTGTCAGCCTCAGGGCCCTGGAGAATGGTAGTCAAGCACAGAGGGCCTGGACAGCTGCAGCTTGAGATGGACATATGCCTGTTACCTGCAGCTGGATCGCTTTCTTCTCAGATCCTCTGTGTACTATGCCATATCCATGAGACTGAATAATCCAAAATGGCAAAGAATGGAAAATTTCAACTCTAGGAAGACTGAGTCTACAATGCATGCACTGACTTCCAGTAAGGGCCCAATGAGGAAGGCACGTAGAGAGAGTTAGAGAGACAGGATGACAGAGACAGAAATCGACTGAAATTCTGGCCCACTTTTGATCAGTGCCAGAGCCCAGAAGACAAACCCTCCATGCCCATGCACACTTCTTACAAGTGGCATTATTATTTTATGTTTGTGAGGAAAGGTTACACTTAGTACATCTAGGTCTTAGCCCATTCTGAGAAGCAACAAATGGCCTTCAGCCCACTCTCCAATACTGCCCTTGTCTCTCCAATTTGGAAGTAGTCTTAATGATCCTCCAGCCACGATGGAGGCTGGCGTATTGCAGCTCCCTGGTCCAGCGTCAGACTGTCCTGTGTGCAGGGAACTGCACTATGTCTATTTCTTCTTTGATTTACAGTTTTGGGATAGGACTCAGTGGACAAAAAGAGCAAGAGGGAAGTAGATGATTTGGCAGCAGTAGTTTGTGTTGAGAGAGATTTGTAGAGTGATAACAGTTATAAGAATGGCTCTGTGAGATGTGTCTCATGACTGTGGCTCAGAAGGGCCAAGTTTATCAGCATTACTACCCGAATCCAGAGGTGTGCAGGGCTCTAGATAAAAAATATTTTCAGATCTCTACATGTTACATATATATATATATATATATAGAGAGAGAGAGAGAGACAGAGAGAGAGAGAGACAGAGAGAGAGAGAGAACGAGACACTGACGTAGTCATTTTCTACAATGGATTCGATATGACATTCAGACAATTGATTGCTAAAACCTGGAGAGAAACTGTGCATCAGGAAAAGAATTGTCCAAAGGAGTAAAATCTCAAAATCATCAGCTATATGCAGTTCCAACGGGACATAACGAAAAAGGAATGAGAAGGAACTCATCAAGGAGACTCTCCACATGGACAGGCACCACAAGTTTCCTAGTCTGGCAACAGACACAGTGCATCTGGTAGTTTCCAGTGCAAGACTCAGGGCAAAAACTTCTCCCTCTTCAGTGTTTTTACATCTGAAAAGAAGAAAAGTGACCAAGGGCCAAAGACAGCTACAATGGTGTCAATATTGAGCTGTAAATCAGAATGTACCAAGTATTTTGCAAAAAAAAATCCCTGTATTATAAACTCTGAGTGATACTGGCATGTAAATGAGGAGACAGAATATGGCATGTGTCAGAAAGACTTACAAACTGAGGCTCCAGTAGCCTAGGTGAAATCGCCAACACAACAAGCCAGAACTCAGCAGTGCTCTGGTAATTCTCTTTGTATATCTGGGCCTGTCAGTAAAATAAGTATAAAACAGGTTAAGCGCAGGTGGCTCAAAGCACAAGGACCAGTATAAGGATCACGGTTCAAGCCCTGGATCCCCACCTGCAGGGGAGTGGCTTCACAGGCGGTGAAGCAGGTCTGCAAGTGTCTATCTTTCTCTCCCCCTCTCTGTCTTCCCCTCCTCTCTCCGTTTCTCTCTGTCCTATCCAACAACGACAACAACAGTAATAACTACAACAATAAAACAACAAGTGCAACAAAAGGGAATAAATAAAATAAAATATAAAAAAATAAAGTATGTAAGTAAAATATTAATGAGTGAAAACAGAGTGTGTGAGAGCATGTGAGGGTTAGAGACAGAGAAGGCGAGAAGAGAAATAGATGATTTGGAAAGAGACCAGAATTCAAAAACCTCCTACACTGTGTTGTTCATTGATGACAGGTTCAAACCTGGCTTGTAGAGATTGTAAGGCAGCAGCTCTCATGCCCACAGACCCCAGACAGCCCCAGCCTTCACCATATGCTGTACTACCAGACCTGACATGAATGTGTGCGTGTGTGTCTGTCTGTCTCTCTGTCTATCAGTGTGTGTCTGTGTGTGCTCAGAACTCACCTATAGTAGTCTCAGAGCATGGGTGGCAAGGTAGCCAGCCTCACTTGCAACTTATGTACAGAGAACCTAGCTGGTTAGGGAAAGCCAGCTAGCCCAGATTCTGGATAAGCAAGAATACATATGCAAAGGGTCTCTCATGTCTAGCTCTCCTGAGTTCCCGATTCAATCTCATGCCTCACTATCATCCAAACACTGCCAACGGAGGAAGCTGGGGAACCCCTCAGAATTCAGGGGCAGGCCCCTGTCCAGTCACGTTTGTCTGCATACTCAGCCTCTCCAAATTGGAAGTAGTCTTAGTGATGCTCCAGCCAAGATGCAGCCTGGTGTATTGCATCTCCCTGGTCCAGTCTCAGCCTGTCCTGTGTGCAGGGAACTGCACTATGTCTATTTCTTCTTTGATTTACAGTTTTGGGATAGGACCTGGGGGACAAAATAAGCAAGAGGTAAGTTCATGATTTGGCAGCCATAATTTGTGCTGAGAGAGATTTGTAGAGTTATAAACGATATGGCTCTGTGAAATGTCTCTCATAACTCTGGCTCAGAAGGGCCAGGTGTATCCACTTTACTACCCTGATCCAGAGCTGTGCAGGTCTCTAGCTAAAAAATATTTTCAGACCTCTACATGCTACATATATATAAAGAGAGATAGAGAGAGAGAGAGCGAGGCACTGATGTAGTCATATTCTACAATGGATTTGATATGACATTCAGACAATTGATTGCTAAAACATGGAGAGAAACTGTGCATCAGGAAAAGAATTGTCCAAAGGAGTAAAATCTCCAAATCATTAGCTATATGAAGCTCCAATGGGACCATTTGAAAAAGGCTTCTGAAGGAACTCATCCAGGAGACTCCCCACATGGACAGGCACCACAAGTTTCCTAGTCTGTCAACACACACAGGGCAGCTACTAGTTCCCAGTGCAAGCCTCAGGGCAAAAACCTTCCCCTCTTCAGTGTCTCAGAATTCAAAAACTTCCTACACTGTGTTCATTGATGACAGGATCAAACCTGGCTTGTAGAGATTGTAAGGCAGCAGCACTCATGCCCACAGACCCCAGACAGCTCCAGCCTTCACCATATGTGGTACTACCAGACCTGACAGTAATGTGTGTGTGTGTGTCTGTCTGTCTGTCTGACTGTGTGTGTCTGTGTGTGCTCAGAGCTCACCTGTAGTAGTCTCAGAGCAGGGGTGGCAAGGTAGCCAGCCTCACCTGCAACTTATGTACAGAGAACCTAGCTGGTCAGGGTAAGCCAGCTAGCCAAGATTCTGGCTAAGGCAGAATACATATGCAAAGCGACTCTCATGTCTAAATACCTGAGTTCCCTATTCAATCTCATGCCTCACTATCTATCATCCAAACACTGCCAACGGGGGAAGTGAAATAGGCTCTAGAAGGAACTCATCCAGGAGACTCTCCACATGGACAGGCACCACAAGTTTCCTAGTCTGGCAACACACACAGGGCAGCTGCTAGTTCCCAGTGCAAGCCTCAGGGCAAAAACCTCTCCCTCTTCAGTGTCATTACATCTGAAAAGAAGAAAAGTGACCAAGAGCCAAGGAGAGCTACAATGGTGTCAATATTGAGCTGTAAATCAGAATGTGCCAAGAGTTTTGCACAAAATCACCTGTGCAACAGTGATTCTGTTGTTCTCTCTGTCTCTCCCAAACACACACACACACACACACACACACACACAAACACATACTCTCACAGTCACACACTCACACATCCACAGAGGCACAGGCACAAACGGAGTTATACACATGCGCACTGGACAGATTCTGCAATTCAGGACCCTGGGCTGAACCCTGCTTCGCACTTCCTGGAAGCACGCCCAGCCTTTTAAGGCCAGCTCTGAGCTCCCAATGTCAGGCTTCCTTCAAAAGGCCTGCCCAAGGGCCCCAGCCATGCTCTGATAGGAAAGAGGCCTAGGCCAAGTCCAGAACCCCTTCCAGCAATCTCATTGGCCTGTGTTCTTGGATTCGCCCAAGAGGTTCTGGGCCCCTAGTCAGTGACTGGCCAGCGGCCTTGTGCACCGCCAACACGGCCTTGGAGCACGCTCATTGGGCAGCCTAGGGAAGGCCCGCCTACCAGCCACATCAGCTCAACTCTGATTGGCCTGTTGTCCCAGGGACACGCCCCCAGCCAGCCAGAGAATGTGAGAGTTAGAGAAGGCGAGAAGAGAAATAGATGTGTTGGAAAGAGACCAGAATTCAAAAACCTCCTACATTGTGTTCATTGATGAAAGGTTCAAACCTGGCTTGTAGAGATTGTAAGGCAGCAGCTCTCATGCCTACAGACCCTAGACAGTCCCATTCTTCACCATATGCTGTACTACCAGACCTGACAGTAATGTGTGTGTGTGTGTCTGTCTGAATGTGTGTGTCTGTGTGTGCTCAGAGCTCACCTGTAGTAGTCTCAGAACATGGGTGTCAAGGTAGCCAGCCTCACCTGCAACTTATGTACAGAGAACCTAGCTGGTCAGGGCAAGCCAGCTAGCCCAGATTCTGGCTAAGCAAGAATGCCAGAGAACTATGTGGACGCCCAAGTCCACATTTTGAGCCCCTGGTCACCACTTACCCAATTAGGGAAAAGCTGGGATAGTGGCAAATCAGAGTTTCAGCTGTCTCTCTGTCTCTCTTCCTGCTTGGGCCCTGCTCTCTCAATTTATGACTGTTTCCTTTTCTTCAATAGGAAAGATAAAATGATGTACAGAAATACAGGGAAAGTTGGAAAAATTAACCCCATAGCCACTATTACATGTAACTATTGACTGTAAACCATTCATGCCCCAAGAAAGAACAGAGTAAATATTTGTGAGGTTAAAAACATTAAAGGTTAAATAGGGAACATTCTTTAGAGCCATGCAATATTAACCCATTGTGCATTGGATGTCACTGTCAAAAACAGGTCAGTAGTAGTTGTAGTAGTGTGTAGTATCTGCAGAAGGAAATGTATTGTGTGTCCAAAGTTCCCTTCAATTATAAGATAAAATCTATCTGGCAGAAGAAATAACCTCCCATGTGATATTGTACTAAATATATAAATGAATATGCAAATATATGGGGATGATCTAGGACAATTTGAAAAAATAAAAAAATAATAAAAACCACAGGAAGACCATAGGTCGACAATTCTAAAAATGACAGATATATATGTATATTTATATATGTATATGGATGTATATCTTTATTATAAAGTCTGAGAGATACTGCCATGGATATTAGGAGACAGAATATGGCTTGTGTCAGAGAGACTTACAAAGCTGAGGCTCCAGTTGCCTAGGTGAAATCACCAACAAAACAAGCCAGAGCTCAGCAGTGCTCTGGCAACTCTCTTTGTATATCTGGGCCTGTCAATAAAATAAGGATATAAGTAAAACATTACTGAGTGCAGACAGAGTGAGTGAGAGCCTGTGAGAGTCAGACACAGAGAAGGAGAGAAAAGAAATAGAGGAGTTGGAAATAGACCAGAAGTCAAAAACACCCTAGACTGTTGTCATTCATGACAGGTTCAAACCTGGATTGTAGATATTGTAAGGCAGCAGCTCTAATTCCCACAGATCCCAGACAAACCAAGCCTTCACCATATGTGTGTACTATTTGCAGCAGGAAATGTATTCTGCTTTAAAAGTTCCCTTCAATTATAAGAGAAAATATATCAAGCAGAAGAAATGACCCTCATGTGATAGCTGACTAAATAAATAAATATGACAATAAATGGGGATGATTTAGGAGGACTTGAAAAAATAAAAAATAATGAAAACAAAAAACACAAGAAGACCGGATTACAGCAGAAACATAGAAACCATCTGCTGAGAAACAGAGGGCTGCTTCAAAAATTCCCTAACACTGCAGGGTCCAAAGATATTAAGATTTCTGGAAATAGAAAACAAACACATACGTATTGAAGCTTACACTAGAAAAAGGAGGGAAGTTCTGGGCTATGATAATTACAATAAGGATGCTGATAGAAACAGGATTAGAAATGCTACTGGAAGGTTCTATTATTTATAATTGTATTGAATCCTGCTCCAACTATATGGAAAATTATTTCTGAAAAACTAGGCTTTTATCAATGTGGTAATTCTGAATTAAGGTTAAATACATAGGTCGACAATTCAAAAAATGACAGATATATAAATATATCTGTTTATATATATATGTATTTATCTCTTTATTATAAACTCTGAGTGATACTGGCATGGAAATGAGGAGACAGAATATGGCTTGTGTCAGAAAGACTTACAAACTGATGCTCCAGTAGCCTAGGTGAAATCGCCAACACAACAAACCAGAGCTCAGCAGTGCTCTGGTAACTCTCTTTGTATATCTGGGCCTGTCAGTAAAATAAGTATATAAGTAAAATGTAAATGAGTGAAGACAGAGGGTATGAGAGCATGTGAGAGTTAGAGACAGAGAAGGCAAGAAGAGAAATACATGAGTTGGAAAGAGACCAGAATTCAAAAACCTCCTACACTGTGTTCATAGATGACAGGTTCAAACCTGGCTTGTAGAGATTGTAAGGCAGCAGCACTCATGCCCACAGACCCCAGACAGCCCCAGCCTTCACCATATGCTGTACTAACAAACCTGACATTAATGTGTGTGAGTGTGTCTGTCTGTCTATCTGTGTGTGTCTGTGTGGCTCTGAGCTCACCTATAGTAATCTCAGAGCATGGGTGTCAAGGCGGGCAGCTTCACCTGCAACTTATATACAGAGAACCTAGCTGGTCAGGGCAAGCCAGCTAGCCCAGATTCTGGCTAAGCAAGAATGCATATGCAAAGGGACTCTCATGTCTCGCTCTCCTGAGTTCCCCATACAATCACATGCCTCACTATCATCCAAACACTGCCAATGGGGGAAGCTGGGGCACCCCTTAGAATTCAGGGGCATGAGCCTGTCCAGTCATGTTTGGCTGCCTACTCAGAATCCAGACTCTCATTCCACTGCTCAAGGCAGCAGATTACAATCCCAGAAAGAAACCAGAAAGAGCTGTGTTTCAACATAGATGGGAACTGTGTTTGACCAAACAATAGTGGATGAACCCGGCCCCTTACACCTACCCTTTGGGTCCGGCTAAGGCAATTGCTCCTATGGCCTCACAATCCCTGATCATGGTGTACTGGTGTCCACTCATGACACTCAGAGAGATCCCCAGAAGTAGGCATGCATGAGTGTCCCATACAAAGTCGCCCTGCTTGCAGGAAGCACAAACTCCCGGGGTCCTTGCTATGGAGAGACAAAACGAAGATGGATTCCTCCATTGGCTGAATTAGGAGCTTCCAGTAGGAATCACAGCCCAGCCCCTCACCTGAGGGCCTGGCTGCTGCTAATAAAGGCAATTGGAAACACCTGTTACCACTTGGGGCCTGAGGACATACTCAGGAATCCCTCCAGGAGCTTGCAGGCTGGCAGACCTCCTGAACCCGGGATAGCTGTGCTCCTAGTTCAGCGGCCCTTCTGGCCAGATGTGAGAATCTTCACTAGTTACAAGAAAGAACTTCAGGTTTCAAAAGGATTTGAAACCCAATGAGGCACTTGGAAAAGACATTTCACAGCCATGAAAACACCCTCTTTCTGAAGCCTGGAAGCTTCCGTTTTGCATGGAAAATCTGGACACTGGTGTGGCCATCAGGACCACAGATCTTTGACATTCGGCCCAATAGATGGAAAGTACAATGTGTGTGCCAAATGGATACTGTTTCACTTCTCTTGACCTGGGCTCTCCTGGAATAAGGACTAGGATGCTGTGTATGAAGGTGAGGAGGGCTGCATTTAGGCTGAGCCACAGGGCCCTGGAAAATTGGAGTCAAGCACAGAGGGCCTGGACAACTGCAGCTTGCGATGGACATATACCTGTTACCTGCAGCAGGAACGCTGTCTCCTAAGTTCTCCACTGTACTACGCCATATGCAGGAGACTAAGTAATCCAAAGGGCAAAGAAAGGAAAATTTCAACACCAGGAAGACCTAGTATAGGATGCATGCACAGACTTCCACGAAAGGTCCATGGAAGAAGGCACTTAGAGACAGTCAGAGAGACAGAATGACAGTGACTGAAAAGGACAAATTCTGGCCCTGTGTTGATCAGTGCCAGAGCACTGAAGAAAAACCCTCCATGCCCATGCATACGTCTTACAAGTGGCATTGTTATTTTATGTTTGTGAGGAAAGGTTACACTTAGAACATCTAGGTCTTAGCCCGATCTGAGAAGCAACACATGGCCTGCAGCCCACTCTAAAAAACTGCCCTTGCCCCTCCAAAAAGGAAGTAGTTTTAGTGATGCTCCAGCCAAATGCAGGCTGGCGTATTTCATCTCCCTGGTCCAGCATCAGCCTGGACCGATCGAAAAAGGCTCGAGAAGGAACTCATCCAGGAGACTCTCCACATGGACAGGCACCACAAGTTTCCTAGTATGGCAACACACACAAGGCAGCTGCTAGTTCCCAGTGCAAGCCTCAGGGCAAAAACCTCTCCCTCTTCAGTGTCTCAGAATTCAAAAACCTCCTCCTACACTGTGTTCATTGATGACAGGTTCAAACCTGGCTTGTAGAGATTGTAAGGCAGCAGTTCTCATGCCCACAGACCCCAGACAGCCCCAGCCTTCACCATATGCTGTACTACCAGACCTGACAGTAATGTGTGTGTGTGTCTGTATGTCTGCCTGTCTCTCTGACTGTGTGTCTCTGTGTGCTCAGAGCTCACCTGTAGTAGTCTCAGAGCATGGGTGTCAAAGTAGCCAGCCTCACCTGCAACTTATGTACAGAGAACCTAGCTGGTCAGGCAGTTAGCCCAGATTCTGACTAAGCAAGAATGCATATGCAAAGGGTCTCTAATGTCTAAATCTCCTGAGTTCCCTATTCAACCCCATGCCTCACTATCTATCATCAGGGGGAAGCTGGGGCACCCCTCAGAATTCAGGGGTATGAGCCTGTCCAGTCATGTTTGGCTGCCTACTTAGCCTGCAGGCTCTCAATCCACTGCTCAGGGCAGCAGATTACAAGCACAGAAAGTACCCAGAAAGAGCTGTGTTTCAACATTGATGGGAACTGTGTTCGACAAAACAATAGTTGATGAACCCGGACCCTTACACCTACCCTTTTGGTCTGGCTAAGGCAATTTCTCCTGCAGCCTCACATCCCTGATCATGGTGTCCTGGTGTCCACACATCACACTCAGAGAGATTCCCAGAAGTAGGCATGCATGAGTGTCCCATACAAAGCCGCTCTGCTTGCAGGAAGCACAAACTCCCAGGGCCCTTGCTATGGAGGAATAAAAGGAATATGGATGCCTCCAATGTCTGAATTAGGAGCTTCCAGTGGAGATCACAGCCCCGCCCCTCACCTTTGTGCCTGGCTGCTGCTAATAAAGGCAATTGGAAACACCTGTTACCACTTGGGGCCTGAGGACATACTCAGGAATCCCTCCAGGAGCTAGCAGGCTGGCAGACCTCCTGACCCCGGGATAGCTGTGCTCCTAAATGCGAGGGCCTTCGGGCCAGAGGTGAGAATATTCCCTAGATACAAGAAACAAATTAAGGTTTCAAAAGTATTTGAAACCCCAGGAGGCACTTGGAAAGGACATTTCACAGCCATTAAAACACCCTCTTTCTGTATGCTAGAAGCTTCCATTTTGCATGGAAAATCTGGACACTGGTGTGGCCATCAGTACCACAGATCCTTTACATTCGGCCCAATAGAGGGAAAGCACAATGTGTGTGCCAGGGTGGTAGAGTTTCACTTCTCTAGACCTGGGCACTCATTGAATGAGGACCAGGATGCAGTGCAGGAAATTGAGGAGGGCTGCATTTAGGCTGAGTGTCAGCCTCAGGGCCCTGGAGAATGGGAGTCAAGCACAGAGGTCCAGGACAGCTGCAGCTGGAGATGGACATATGCCTGTTACCTGCAGCAGGAACTTTGTCTCCTCAGTTCCCCTCTGTACTACACCATATGCACAAGAGTAAAGAATCCAAAGGGCAAAGAAACGAAAATTTCAACACCAGGAAGACCGAGTTTACGATGCATGCACTGCTTCCACTAAGGGCCCAGGGAAGAAGGCACATAGAGACAGTCAGAGAGACAGAATGACAGTGACTGAAAAGGACAGAAATTCTGGCCCTGTGTTGATCAGTGCCAGAGCAGGGAAGACAAACCCTCCATGCACATGCATAATTTTTACAAGTGTCATAGTTATTTTATGTTTGTGAGGAAAGGTTACACTGCTCCTTAAAGGTTTATAATTTATAGTTGTAGTGAATCCTGCTCCCACTATGTGACCAATTATTTATGAATAAGGAGGCTGTTATAAATTTGGTAATTCTTCATTAAGATCAAATAAAAAGTTCAACAATTCTTAAAATGACTGATATATACATATATATTTATATATATATGTATATAAATGTACATATATGTAAGTGTTTCTTTATTATAGACTCTGAGGGTTACTGGCATGGCTATGAGGAGACAGAGTATGGATTGTGCAGAGAGACTTACAAAGCTGATGCTACAGAAACCTAGGTTAAATCACCAACAAAACAAGCCAGACCTCAGCAGTGCCCTGGTGACTCTCTTTGTATATCAGGGCCTGTCAGTAAAATAAGTATATAAGTAAAATATTAATGAATGCAGACAGAGTGAGTGAGAACCTGTGAGAGTCATAGATAGAGAAGGCAAGAAGAGAAATAGAAGAGTGGGAAAGAGACCAGAAATCAAAAACCTCCCACACTGTGTTCATACATGACAGGTTCAAACCTGGGTTGTAGGGATTGTAAGGCAGCAGCTCTAATGCCCACAGACCCCAGACAACCCATGCCTTCACCATATGTGTGTAATATTTTCCCCAGGAAATGTATTGTGCATCAAAACTTCCCTTCAATTATAAGAGAAAATATATCAAGCAGAAGAAATGTCCCCTCATGTGATACCTGACCAAATACAAAAATATGCAAATAAATGGGGATGATCTAGGAGGACTTGAAAAAATAAAAAATTAAAAAAAATGAAAACAAAAACCACAAGAAGACCTGATTACAGCAGAAACATAGAAACCATCTGTTGAGAAACAGAGGGCTGCTTCAAAAATTCCCTAACACTTCAGGATCCAGGGAATTTAAGATTTCCAGAAAAAGAAAAAAAAACACATACATATTGAGGCTTACACTAGAAAAAGATGGGAAGTTCTGGGCTATGATAATTACAATAAGGATGCTGATAGAAACACTATTAGAAATGCTACTGGAAGGTTCTATTATTTATATTTGTATTGAATGCTGCTCCAACTATATGGCCAATTATTTATGAAAATCTAGGCTGTTATAAATAAGGTATTTCTGTATAAAGGTCAAGTATGTATGTAAACAATTCTAAAAATGACAGATATATAAATATATATGTATATATATTTATATATATATGTATATCTTTAATATAAACTCTGATACTGGCATGGAAATGAGGAGACAGAATATGGCTTGTGTCAGAAAGATTTATGAACTGAGGCTCCAGTAGCCTAGGTGAAATCGCCAAAACAACAAGCCAGAGCTCAGCAGTGCTCTGGTAACTCTCTTTGTATATCTGGGCCTGTCAGTAAAATACATATATGTAAAATATTAATATTAATATTAATGAGAGAAGAAAGAGAGTGTGAGAGCATGTGAGAGTTAGAGACAGAGAAGGCGAGAAGAGAAATAGATGAGTTTGAAAGAGACCAGAATTCAAAAACCTCCTACACTGTGTTCATTGATGACAGGTTCAAACCTGGCTTGCAGAGAGAGATTGTTAGGCAACAGATCTCATGCCCACAGACCCCAGACAGCCCCAGCCTTCACTATATGCTGTACTACCAGACCTGACAGTAATGTGTGTGTGTCTGTGTGTGCTCAGAACTCACCTATAGTAGTCTCAGAGCATGGGTGGCAAGGTAGCCAGCCTCACCTGCAACTTATGTACAGAGAACATAGCTGGTTAGGGAAAGCCAGCTAGCCCAGATTCTGGCTAAGCAAGAATGCATATGCAAAGGGACTCTCATGTCTTGCTCTCCTGAGTTCCCGATTCAATCTCACGCCTCACTATCATCTAAACACTGCCAACGGGGGTAGCTGGGGCACCCCTCAGAATTCAGGGGCAGGAACGTGTCCAGTCACGTTTGGCTGCATACTCAG